>NW_025999999.1:13020372-13080896 GCF_001458135.2 Marmota marmota marmota | reverse complement strand
CAATAAAAAAAAAAAAAAAAAAAGATTTGTTGCTATTATTTTTTGCTGACCTTTCAGAAGTCTTTCCCAGAGATACATCATTTGATTATCATATTATTGGTTCTGGCCAATACGGAAAATACACCTGCTTAACTTAATTCTTGATTTATTTATGAACTCACTGATCATCAAAATTTTTGCTCCTATCTCTTTAATAACTGAAAAAAGTGTCACCTTGGAAAAACTATATATCAGGAGCTCTATAAGTGATTTTTAAATTATTAGAACAGTCCTAGAAGATGGGTATAAATACTATCCTCATTTAACAAAGGAGGAAACAAACTTAGAGGAAAAGTAAAATCATTTGAAGAGAGGTTCGTGTGTTTTGTCAATGTGATGGCATATCATTGAACTTCACATTCATAGAGAAGTTTCCTTTTTAAATTTCTTTAAATATTAGTATAACATTTTATTTTCAGAATAATGAAGACTCAGTTTTTCATATGAAGTATCAGTTTGATTTTGTGCTTTTCTTTTTCTTCTTTTTTGAAACTTCTTCCTATCTTAACTGACTTAGAATGAAATTTTCACTTAACATATTAGCTCTCAGTCTGCCATGCATTCCTGTCATTTTACCCCCAGAAACTGATTGGCTAAATGAGCCTCCAGAGATTTCTGAGTCCTGTGAATTTCAATCCCAGAGTAGAATAATTTGCTGAGGGATGCTCATCTTTGCCACTGAGAAAACAGACTACTAAGATGGTGATATTGAGCAGTGTTTTGCATGAGTTTCGCCATCAAGTTTGTGAAAAAGAGGCAGGTGACAGAGTAAAATGTCCCTATAAGACCCTGCAAGAGAAACACCTCTTCAATGAATTGTCATGATCTGCACAAGGTGTTCGTTATTGAGCACTAAGGACATATCAGGTCTCAGATATACAGCAGTGTCACCATGTACGTGATCCACGTTCTGTAATGTCTTGTGATCTGTTCGTTTCTTATTCACAGAGAGTTTTCAAAAATTCATTCCCTCAGCAACACTTTCAGTCCTTGAGTTGTTGTTTCAGGTAAAATTTCTATTAATTCATATTCTAGGAGGCTGAATACATAATTTGACTTCAGTGACAGTGTTGTTTAAAATGCCTCCAGGAAACAGAGAGACTCACAGAATACAGGATGTTGTTCTTGGGAGAAGCAAATGCAATTAAAGTAGTCTACACTTGATACAGATACTCTTTCTCTAGGTCCATCAGAGAATTCTGCTGACTTTCTATAAGCAAGTGAGTATATAATCGGCTTCAATGAATATGTGCTATCAAGCTCTCTTTTGTTACAGTGTGAGTTCTTATTGTGGAATGAGAGCCCCATCTTGACTTTATGCTCTGTCCTATCATTAGCATTCATTCATGTTAGAGAAAATCTTAATGATTGGTGGACAGCTTAGTTATTTTTATATGGGGCAAAGGTACATCCTGGGAAAGAACTCATTCTCAAGGGATGCTGGTTCTCTTTCACAGCTTCATGATTAGGGAAGACGGGGTAGACTCTCAGTATAGCATCGAAGATTTAGAGCATGTCTCCACTAATGTCCTAGCATGTTTCTCCTTTCATCTCATTAGATTTAAGAGCTTGAACAATATTGAATATGTATTACCCAAATTTAAATACCTAATTAAAAAAAAACTTTAAGTAAATAGAAGCAAGATGGATAGAGTAGAGGAAGGCGAACAGGAGAAGTGAGGAAAGGAGGGAAAGAGAAATTACTGGGGACTGAAATGGAACAAATTATATTCCATGCATGTATAATTATGTCAGAATGAACCCCAATGTTATAGTTATAATGCATTAATAACACATTAGAAAAAAAATGAATAAAAATTCCTGGTTTCTACTGTAGTGCCTGGCATCCAATACATATTGTTTAATGAGTAAAAAGTTCAGGGTTAGGGTTTTATTTGAGAAAGGACAGAAATTTTAGATTTCATCCTGTGAGCCAGGCACTGTGCTAAGTAGTTTATATACATGACATGTTAGCTTCAGTAACTCTTTGAAGTAGTTGGAATTATTATCCTTATTTTTCGTACGGAGAAATTGAAGCTTCTAAAAACTAGGTGAATTGACCAAGTGCACAAGACAGAAGAAAGCAGCTGACCTAGGCTAGATAACCCTCAATTTCATGATACCTCCTACATATTATTGGGCTAACTTTAAAGAACTTGAGTCTCTACCTGAGTATTGGGGGCACAGTATAAAAACTGAGACAATTTGCCAGCATTAATAATAAGAAAAACTTGGACATAAAATAATTCACCAAAAATGCTATAAATACAAAATACTTCACATACTGGATATCAGTATGCTTAGGATCTCTTAAAATCTGTGGGAAAGAGATTTTAAAGACCATCTAATCAATTGTTGTTATTGTTGATGAAGAATTGCATACCCAAGCAATGAAGGGTGGAATGAAGCCACCTTGCTTTTATTTCAGTATTTTAATTTATTTATAGTTGAAGATCTACTTCTACATTCTTTTGACATCATAGTTTTGTTGAGTATTAGATTATTTTACTGTTCTCTAAAGCTATTTTGTTTTGAATATTTCTGATTTAAAGCAGCATATGTTCTGATAAATACAACATATAATGTCTCTGCCAGTCTGGATCCATGAACTCCCCAAGATCCTCCAGTTGTAGTATGGCTAGGACTAGGGATATCCACTTCTTCACATCCTGGGACTAACAGGAAGCTTCCTGAATTTAAGTTCATTCTCCACATTGGGATTGGACTCTGGACCACTTAAATTCTTACTTGTATTGAACCCAAAGATCTTGAGAAGTCTTTTTTATTTCACATATGATGGCTATACTGATCCCTGTACTTAAGGAGATCTACAGCATTTGTGGATTTCATAGTTTAATTTTGCTGCACCAGAAATTACGTAAAAAATTAGACTCTCTGTCCCATAAATTATTTGAACTTCTCCTTCACTGATAACATATGAAGATTCAACTTCCACTGGAATTTATTATATAACAGCCCAGAAAAACACATTTGTCTGAGTGTTCTGACATTTGGTATATTTTCATTTATTTGTCCTTCAAATACTTTCTGCAGTTATGGTGCAAGTTTCTCTATGCTAGTGAATTATAATATATTTTTATTATGGAATATAAGAAAACTGGCTTTAAATAAGAATATAGAGCCACTTGAAAACAATAAAGTCTAAAGCAACATTTTAAACACCCCATTATTAGGTTTTGAGATATTGCTGAGTTCAGAGTTTTTTTCTTTCCCTTTGTCTCTCTTCAGCAGATTTGGTGTGTTTTCATGATTAATTATATTAGGTATGTTTCATGATTCAGTGAAATTGTAATAACATTTTAGATGCACAATCGTTTATCACCCAAGCAGAAAGGTACCTCTTTCTTTCTCTAGTTTACACTTGATCAATTTAGTATAAAACCTAACTTCATAATCTTTCAAGTTCATATATCTCAGGATAAGAAGTTGAACTTAAGTTATCAAATCCCTCAGCACAGGGAGAATAGTCTCTACACTAAATTTAGAAACTTCCATGTGACAAATGATTATTGCTTGGTTACTGATAAATATATTTACATAAAAGTATTAATGTCATGGAAATGAATTAATTTAATATAAAATGGTATCTGCTCCATAAATTTGATCATTTCTTTACTTTGTCTTAGATGTCTGCTCATTCTATTCTGGTCTTTTTAAAAAATACATGTTTAATAAAACATATTAATCAATGTGTCATTTACTATTCTAGCTTAATAAACATGAGACAAGTAAACTGAAGGTAATTATGTGCCACTTAAATCTGTTTCCTAAAATACATACCAAATATACGGCCCAATCACCAGTTGTATTGAGTCATGACCTGAGTTCCAGTTGTGGGGTTCTTTGGCTGAGGTCAAACTGGAATTCAGTGAAATTGTAGGCTGTGTCTACAATCAAAGGTACATTCATGTTCTTCTTATACCTGTTCCTAGCTTTCATTTACTTCTCAATGAAGTCTGTAACCCATATCATTTAAGTTGCATTAGCATACTAGTTTCCCATTGGTAAAATTATGGACAATAGATTTTGTTTCTCTAAATTCTACTCTTCCTCTCAAATTCTGATCATTCATCTTGTGTATACAACAATAGCAAATCTACCTACCTCCCACCCTTCTTTTTTGTATAGATAATGTAGTGAAATTCCCTAATTTTACAGATGAAAGTAAGTCTTCTAGAGAAGAAGCAATTCCCCAAAAGTTGTGTGACTTGTCTTTTCCTTGTTCAAGGCTGGGTGTATGGATGTTTTGTAATCAGGTTTTTACTAAAGGAATACTACATGAAAAGCTATTTGGATGCAGTCATGAGAGAAAATCCACACACCGATGAAAGGTCATGCCTGCAGAATTGAGATGGTCAATGAATTCACTAAGCCAGAGATAGAAGTTTGGCTTTTTAACAAAGGACTAGAAGTAATTGTAGGGATCCAGGAAATGGAGTCAGAAATTATAGAGTAATAGAAATAATCAAAGTAAAATGGCTCAGGCAGAAAACAATACAGAGTACTTCCTTGAGGAGGTGTTATGGCCTGAGATTCCAGGACTCACAGAAATAAGTTCTGTTGATTTGCATCAGAGCCAGCTGCATTGAAAGGGAGTAGCAATAAGCCCAAATCAACTGCTCTGCTGTCCCTCTCCTGCATTGCTTCTCACACAAGAAGGAAAATTTAACTACTGCTTAAGACTGGAGGCTTTGGAAATGAACTATATAAACATAAAGGAAGATAATTTGGGGCTTTGGCAAGGAAGTCACAGCCTGTCCCACCAAATGATGAGAGAAAAGATTGCACAATCAAGCCAGGAGTACATGTATTATTCATGGGCAAAGCTTAGCAGCTCCTTTTCACAGAGTAGGGGGCAATGTCTGAGTGGTCTAGTCTCTGCTCCACTGTGAAGGTGGTTCCATCTTGGAAGGGGTCTCAAGTAGGATTCAAGAACTCATGGTTCCCTTAATACCTGAGACCCTTATAGGTAGATCTCTAATACTTTCTTAAATATAATTCAACCAATAAAGTTTAGAATTTAAGGTCATTAAGTAAACCAATAGAATGGTGTGTGTGTGTGGCGGGGCGGCGGGGGGGAGGGGTGGAGAATATGAGATTTTGGAGGTCGAATGACACAAATTAAGTCCACGGAATAATTTCATCATCACTAAGGATTTTTCCCCATATGGAAACACGCTGATATATAGTCCTATGTCAAGTTCAGAATTTAAATGATGAGTAGAGCAGAACTTTGTGAAGCTCATTTTCTTTGATTTTAATTGATATAATTATTGTACATAATTACAAGTTTCAGTGTGATGTTTCAATACACGTGTAAATTCTGCAATAATCAAATTGGACTTTTTAGTCTATCACCTTACAAATTTATCACTGCTTCATGGTAAGAACATTTAAGATCCTTTCTTCTAACTATTTTGAAATATTTACTACAACATTGTAAATCATTGTCATCCTGTTGTGCAACTGTACACCAGAATTCACTCCTCTTATCTGACCATAACTTTGTACGAATTGACCACTCAGTACATATCCCTCCTCTCCCAAACCTCTGGTGAACACTGTTCTACTCTCTACCTCCATGAGAGCACCTTCTTTTGATTCCCCGTGTAAGAGCTGCCCTTTCTATATGGGAAGATTGCCCAGTGCAATGTCCTTGTTGTTGCTTCTCTGGGCTGCAAACATTGAAAGCAGGAGAGCGGAGGGGCTGGGTTCATGGTAGGTCCTTAGCTCCTGATACTGATGATAGGGCAAATATTTGCTCTCCTATCCTCTTGTCTTGAGTGGAGGAGAAAATATAGCTTTTCCAAGGAACAAAAAGAAGTACCTACTGTCAGAAATGTCAAAACAAAAGGTGATCTTTCTTTCATATCTCTGAGCAGCATGATGTAAGAAGAGACCTATTCCTGCAGATAGGAGGTCTGGTTTTCAGGCTGATAACTCCACTAACTCACCTTGGAATCATGAGTTCATTCTGCCACTCCATTTTCTCATCTATGAAAATGGGATATGAAAATCTCAGGAGCGGTTAGGAGATTTATGTGAAAGCTTTTAAAAACACAATGTTATGGAGAGGTATAAATATGTTAATTGTATTATAAAAGCCAGCCAACTCTTCATTTATTAGAAGATCTATAGAAGTGTACTGCAGTGGACACAATTCCTAAAGCTTTGCCTTGGAATTGATGTGTAAGAATGAAAGCATGTGCACTTTAGAAGTAGAGAGACTTGGGTTTAAATCCTGGCTCAATCGTTTATTCGCTATGTAATCTTGAATAAAATAAAATGATTATAGTAGCAAGCACATCTGGAATAGAAGTGTAGAAGCAAGATTAAGAAAAGATTTTTTTCTTCTTCTGTGTAATGTTACCTTCTATGTGCCATGCATTTATATTAGGTCTCAGTTTCCTTCTCTTCAAACAGTGATGCAATAGTTCAATACAATGCCCTGTCCAACTCTAACATTTTCTAGGCCTGGGTTTCTCTGATCACATTTGGAATCTAGCTTGGATGAATTCATGAAGCTCAGAATTAATTACTGAGAGTAGGCAGGAAGCAAAATTCAGGTAGCAACAGGAATGAACGGCCACATTTCTAGCTTCACTTGTCTCTCTCACATGCATCCTTGCTAATGGCCACCTCTGCAGGACTCTGCTTAATGAACATCTGCAGCAGCACACTGCCCTGCAGGTCAACCAATGGCCCTCCCACAGGCACCTGTCTTTTTAGGTAGGGGCTTGTTTTATGCTTTTCTCTAGGATGGAGTTAATATAGTTGAAGCTCATTATGATCCCAGTGCTGGTCAAGGATGAGAAAAGGCACTCTGCATTACCAAAAGCATTAAAGTGAAATTAACCTGGTGTATAATTAGTTTTGCAAGGTACTAGCTACACAACAGTGGAAGCTAACACAACATCCTTTTTATTTATATAGGTGTTTTTACTGTGCTGTGGCAGCCCATGCCAGAGTAAAATGTGACACTTTTTTTTTTTAACCTGTACCTGACCACTAAGGTGTGGGAAAGCCATCATCTGTTCAAGGGAAAAGAATACAAGATTTTGACAGTTTTTGTGATAGCAGAATGATTTGAGTTATAGCATGGGGACTTTGTTTTGTTTTGTCCCTTCCTTGTGATCTGGTTTAGTGATTCTTCCCTTCAGCATGCATATGCATGACTATATAGGGTTGTATACTTCCAATTCCATATATTGTACATCAGGGGTGATTCAGGAGAGTTTACAGGATAATGTTGACAACATTCAATTTTTATGGTATGTGATGAATATACAACTTAGCCCAAGAAGAAAATAATTTTATTATTTTTCTCCCTAAAGATTAATAATTCTCAAAATCATTGATAATAATAAGCTAGCTAATTTAGAATATGGGCTCTCTCATAAACTTTGGGTGAGTCTTAGCAAAACAGTTTTGAAAAGCAATTTGTCAATATCAACTTGAAGAATGTGCAAATTGTTTGGTTTCATCATTCCATATCTAACAATTGTTCTCATAGACAGATTCACACACCTGCACAGATATATAGAAAGATGTTTATTGTAGTGTTGATTGTGTTAGCAAAACAAAATTATTAATGAATATATCTCTTAATTCCTTAGATATCATCAAATTGTACATTCAATAAAATTGAAATTCCTTATCTTGACCTACAAGACCCTGAATGTTCTGACTTTTGGTTTTATCTACAACCTTTTCTTGTGCCCTTTATCCTCTTGTCATCAATACAATAATCATTTTTAAGTTACTTGGACATCCACCAAAGTGAAGTGGAAAAATAGATTATGTCTAGGCAAGAGAAAATCTTATAGAAAATAAGATATATCGATAAAGATGAAAAGATCTCCAAGACAGCATTCTCTTCTGTAGGAAGATGTAGTTGTGTGTACACATGCATATCCTTTTCTCATTGAGAATTCCATGATAAAGTTGAAAACCTCATTTGGACTGAGTAGAAATTCTGAAGAAACTATTAAAACCACCACTCCCAAATTTCTTCCATTATTTCTTTTCTTTATAGAAGTTAAAAAAATAATTACCCAGTTTACTTCTCATTCTCTTACTGGAGAATTGCCTTATAAGCCTGTCCTAAACTTTGTTATTTACTAGAATAGCAAGTTTTTACAAAAATTGAATTTGTACTCGGCCCATACACACTTTACATGCATGGAGCTATACATTCCTCTCTATAGAGCCATTAGTCAAGTATGAATATCTTAATTTATGATGAAAGCTAGAGAGGCTCAATAACTTATCTATGGCCATCTAGCTGGTCAGTGATACAGTCAACGTTTAAAATAAGTCTATCTGTTTCCACAGTCCATTCTTAAAACCACTAATCTAGATGAGCAATAGCGGAATCACATTAAAACTAAAAAACTTAATCCCAACTGACAACAACTTTTCTCATGCCCCAAATTCCACACTAGACAAGGTGCATGAGGGAGAAAGGAAAACTGATGATATTGTCCTTAAAGTCTCAGGACTTACTGCCTCCCCTTCCATGTCAGATGATCAGAGACTTTTTGGATACTATAAGATGTAACATATAGGCACAGAAATACTTCACCACTCTTTCCAGTGTAGAGATGACTTGTCTTTCTAAAGGGTTAAGTCACTTCCATCAGAATCACCTGAGTTCAGAGGGCAGACACCTAGGTCAGCTTTGTTATTTCTATTGTTCTAGGTCTATGACATCCACAATAACAGCTGCAGAGACAGAAATGTCTATGATTAATGTCCTAGAGTTGGAAGGAACTCCTGTTAAACTTACAAAGTTTGTTTATTTTCTTATTTTAAAGACTCTGATTACATTACTCACATTGTGGATCTAGCTTTTGGTCATTATTTATGTAGTATCATGGGTCAACTTTGTCTTTAGCTGTGTGTGTGTCTGTGATTTTGTAAATGATAGTTTACAAAATTGCTCAATATTAATACAATTGCAAACAGGATGAGTTAGGAAGACACAGAAGCAAAGCGGAAACTTCTCTGGTCTATACTTCCTGATCCTTTGTTGTGGTCAGATCTGTAAGGAATTTTGGCCCTCTGGACTTCCATCCTATGTCTATAATGAGTCTTACTACCACACAATCTAGTTGACTAGGGACATTCTCAGTTTATGCTCAAATTCACTAGGTCTAGGTTGCAAAATATATTCCACAGTTCCCATAACAATGTGGAGAGTACTAGTTTTGACTCCATAGGAGTTTGGTGAAAATTAAATAGATTGCTCCATGAAGGTGTAGACCTTGAATGAGGGGATTTATGCAGTTACTAACATGCACTTGTCTTTAGACTACAAAGGAAAGAAAATTATTTAAATGAATCTGCCTAATCAGGGTAGGGAGTAAGGTGAAGATTAAAAGACACAATGCTATCAAATATTTAGATATAGAATCTAGAAGCTGGAAAACTCTGTGGAGATAAGAATTACATCTCTTTCTGTCTCTATTCTCTCTCCAAATGTCCTAATTTCTACCTCTGTTTACCTTTTCTGTCACTCTCAGAGGCCCTTTGTCTCTGGTTTCTGATTTTGCTCCATTTCCTCTATACAGATCCATTCATTCTATTTTACTATCTTTGCTTTCTTGTCAGCTAACAAACCAACTTCTATGCAACATCAGACACCTGATGCCTGGGTCGACGGTCTGTAGTCTTAAGTCTGTTCTAGCTTTTGGCACCCCTCTTCCAGGGGCTGCTGGCAGGTTTGGAGATGATACTCTATGTACAATAGTGTTATTTTCCTGGGTGTTTCCCCTCTAATATCTTTATTGATAAAGTCTGCTAGAACTCCAGTTGTTTAAACATCCTGAGTTCCATCAAAATGTAACCCATCTGAGCAAACTTATAATGGCCTACTTGAAGAATAATTCTCACATCAAGAAGGTGTCTTAAGCATTAGAGACAAGACCTAATAATGGTTTTCATAGAAAAAGGATTATTATTATGACTCTTATAGATAATACCCCTTTGATACATATAATTTTTTTGGTCATCATTATTTTGTTTCTAATAGTTGGCATGCCTTTCTTTGAGTCAGTCATATTTTCTGTCCTGACATTTACTATGAGTTTTGAGAGGTTGGATGGGGTAGAGTAGGGGGAACTAACTGTAGAAAAGCTAATTTGTATTTCCCATAAGGGTCACATTCATGACTCTGGGCTCATAAGCACTGCCTGCTTAGCAAATGAGTTAATAAAAACAATGAGTGCACAAATACATACACATACATTGCACCCAAGTAAGCTTTCCATGCTGTCTTAGAATGGCCCGATGACTTCACCATCCTGACTCTTTTGATTCTGTTCATGCCAATAGCTGAAGTTGGCTATAAATATTTTCTAAGGTGAAATGGTCATTTTTGTCTTTGATGGTAAGTATCTCCTGGTTAATTTCATTTGTACAGGAGAGAGCCAACATGGTTGGGATGGTTGGTTTATCAATGGAATAATAGTCAATAAAGGTCTTATACCCAACCCCAGTCTTCCTTCAAAAAAAGTAGCCAGAAGGCCATTCTGAGGCATCGCTTTCCAAGTTGCCCAATTATTCAATATCAGATTCTGTATTATGCATTTCTGAGAAATGGAAAAAAATAATCTTTCACTTCCTCCTGTCCTCATTTGCTTCATAATTGCCATCTAAGAGTTATCTGGCCTTTTTTCCTAAGTGTATCATGAAGGCTTAATGGATATTTTGCCTGAGATGGGAGGCTAGTAGGAAAATTAGCATTAGAGTTCAGGTTTACCTATTAAATAGAGGCAAATAACAGCATTTAAGGCAAAAAAACACAGCTGTACAGAAGGAATTCCTGGCTTTGGGAATCAATGTTAGATATGGAAAGAAAATGGGTTTGGGGTTTTCCATGCAGAATCTATATCAAATACACCTCTTTAATTAATAGCTATGGAGCTTTATCACATTTATTAAGTTATTGGAGCTTTAGTTTATTTATAAGTAAATGTAAATGAAGCATTTTCAAGATTGACAGTGTATTACCTTTGTGAAGTATGGTTCAATTTCAGCCAAGCCTCAAACTACTGGTGGTTTTTAGCCAAGAAATAACCCTTTAGCACTTGACTACATTTTCCATTAGAACCTCTGTACTTCCAGCTATCTCCTTGGTCACTCTATTTATAGTTCCATCTGAAGGTTGTGAACTTACCTGTTGTCTTTTACAAATACTCATTTACATGAACAAATAGGTATTCTAAGGGAATCAGAAAAAATAATTATTCATCTTAAGAATATTATATTGACTAATAGCATTCTTTTCTATTATAAAACTGTTATGGTTTGTATATGTGGTATCTCCCAAAAGCTCATGCAAGACAATGCAAGAAAATTCAGAGGTAAAATGATTATAAGTTGTGACCTAATTAGTGGTTAATCCACTTAAATGGACTAACTGGGTGGTAACTGTAGGCAGGTAGATGTGGCTGGAGGAGGTAGGCCACCGTGGTGTGCCTTTGGGATTCATTTTTTGTCCATGGTGAATAGGGCTCTCTTTGTCTGCTTCCTTTTCCCGTGTCTTGAGCTGCTTTCCTTAGCCATGCCTTCCGCCATGATGTTTTGCCTCACTTTGGGCCCAGAGCTATGGTGTCAGCCATCTATGGACTGAAACTCTGAAACAGTAAGCCAAAAAGCTTTTCTCTTCTAATTGTTCTTGCCAGGTGTGTTGGTCACAGTGATGGAAAAGCTGAGTCACACACTACCTGGGAATATGTATATTATCCATATTGAAATTCCATTATATTACAATTTAAAATAATTTCTGAAATAGCAATGATTGTCCTGATATAATATTAAAATTCATACTGAATCAAGATGCACCATCTCTATTACCACTTTGAATCATTAAGGTAATAGTGTTATTAATTCCATTTTCTAGTTGAAGAAGTCAGTTCAGAAAGATTATGACTCACCTGCCATCAAGATGGCATGAGATTCTTGTTCAGCTAGTTCCCAACTCTGTGTTCTTTCAATTATTGACATATTATGTCTCATTCATATTACTTAACTATTTATAGTAATAACAGATACCTCAAAGAGATTCATACTTGACCTTTTTGTTCTGATTTCTATGAAAAAGACCCCCCAAATAAGTAAAAGTTATGCATTTGATTTCATGATCTAGACCTTTGCTTATAATTTTCCTCAGGTTGCCCCTCTCCACCTCATGAAACATCGTTCGGTTCTATGTAGAATTGACCTGAAAGCTACAAAAGGAAGTGTTCAACTACAACAATTCTATGGGCTACAAACATAATACAATAATTTAGGGTCGGGGTTGTGGCTCCGTGGTAGAGTTCTCGCCTAGCATTCTTGAAGCACTGAGTTGGATCCTCAGCACCACATAAATGTAAAATAAAGATATTGTGTCCACTTAAAAAAAAAAAAAAAACTAAAGAAAAAACAACAATCACATTTTACCATATTATTAAAGAAATTAAGTGAACTTAGGTTGCCATGAGCTAAAATTTTTGTTTGATGCAAGGAGTGAATATTAATTTCCTTCATATATAATCCTCTGCTGTACCAATAGCAAAAGAAGGAATTCTAGGGTAAAACCTCAAATGATATTTAGTTTCAATTATCTACTCTTTCTCTGTAAAAGAAAAAAACAACAACACTATTTCATTTTTAAATGAAAGTGTGTTTATATCCATTTCTTTTCCAATCAAAACAGTGCAGAAAATGTTTTAAAGAGACACAACAGCCAAGCCCAGTGCAAAATTACAGACTTCCCTGATTTTTGCCTGAATCTGAGTGAGTCTCCATGACTTGAAACATGTCTCTATGAACTTCAGGAAATAAACCAGAAATTAGCTTTTGCCCTTGAAGTTTTGCTGTATTGGTACTTTACCGGTATTATCTCTCTTTTTCAACAGCAATATTGAGATGTAATCTACATACCATAAAACATACCCATATTAAGTATAAGCTTCAATGATTTTTAGTTAATAACACTTATACAATCATTATCAAAAACCTGTTTTAGATAGTTTCCATCACTCCTGGAAAGTTAACTAATCATCATTTTAAAAGGGAAAGAATAGAATAAACTCTTTGTTATTCAGATTCCATTGACTTAGAATTACTAGCAATTCATAAAATAGGCATTTTGCATATATAATGACTTTGGCTTGTATAAAACATCTTTATACTTCATTTTATTTGTCTGCGGAAGTGATTAATAATATCTGCTTTACTTCATTCATAAGGCCATGAATAGTTAAAATGTGAATATTATTTTATCATTTTGAACAAAAACATAGAAACCTTACTTTCATTAGGGTCCTATTTTCTCCTTACTTTTAAAATATAAAGGAAAGTAATTTTTCTATATTTATTGAGCAACATTTCATGTCATGTTATGATTTTTGCTTCAACAATTAAGTATTTAAGAAATAAATAAGAGAAGTAAGAATATTATATTTTCTCCCATTTTTGTCCTTTCTGATGTTCTTCTCTGTCTTTTGAAATTTCATCCTTTTTTTCTGTCATTTCTTTTATATTTAGAGAACTTTATCCATAGGGGTAGTTATACTAACAAAAAAAATATATATCTGTTTTCATTTGTTTTGAGAATATTTTTTTTGATGAGGTGGTACTGGGAATTGAACTCAGGGGCATTAGGCCACTGAGCCACATCCCCAGCTCTTTTTTTTTTTTGTATTTTATTTAGAGACAGGGTCTCACTAATTTGCTTGGTGCCTCGCTTTTGCTGAGGCTGGTTTTGAACTCGCAATCCTCCTGCCTCAGCCTCCTGAGCCACTGGGATTACAGGCATGTGCCACCATACGCAGCCAGAGGATATTTTGTTTCCTTCATTTCTGAAGCATGTTTTGGCCAGATATAAAGTTCATGGTTGACCATTCTTTCTTCTAATTCTTAGAAAATGTTCTACTTCCTGCTAGTCTCTGTCTTCAAATGAGAAATCTTCTGGCTCTTGAATTGGTATTTCTCTATAAATCATGCTTCATTTTCTGACTACTTTTAAGAATTTTTTGTGTTGTCAGTTTTCAGAAGTTTAACTATGATGTTTGAGTTTATTCTATTTAGGGCTAACTCAACTTGAAATTATAGATTTAAATCTTTCATTATATCTGAAAAGTTTTCTATCATTTCTTTCAATATATTTATAGTGCCACTGCTTCTTTCTCTTTTACTACCATAAGTTTGACAATATGAATTTAGTTCTTTTGCTGTTTTACCACAGATCTTCTTTACTCTGCTAATTCTTTTAGTCTACTTTTTCTCTGTTCAGATTTGGTAAATGATATACTCTATCCTCAAACTCATTGATTCTGTCCTTTGTTATTTCCATTTTAATGCTGAGCATCTCCAGTGAGCATTTTTGTTGTTATTTGATTTTTAATTTCATTACTGAATTTTCCAGTTCTAAAATTTCTGCTTTGTTCTCCTTTATGACATATATTTCTTAGCTGAGATTTTTCTATTTATTCATTTGCTTCAAAATAATTAGCAAATATTTATTAAAGAAATTTTTGCAATAGCTACTTTTAAAATTCTTGTCAGATATTTATTTTTATATCTGAATTATTCCAATCAATGTTGACATGTATTATTGATCATTTCTCATTCAAGTTGTGGCTATCTTGGTTCTTGGTATGATGAGTGGTAATTTTACTGATTCCTATGCAGTATGGATATTATATTTTGAGATTCTGATTCCTGTATTCCCTCCATTGAGGTGTTCTAAAAGGTGAGTGGCATTATGTTCAACTTTCTGCTGAACTTATCCTCATCCATCCCTCTGCCAAAAGTGGATCCATTTCTTTTGCAAATTGATTATGTAAAAATTGGAATCCCACCTCAGCCCACTAACAACTTCTTGGCAGATCCTAACATTAGCTCCCTGTTATTCCCTTCTGAACCAAGAAGGGGAAAAATTGTCAAAACACATTGTAGAAAATAAATATATCCATTATGTTAATTTGGTTATAGAAGTAGGCTTTCACCATGGAATGGTTTCTGGTAACATTTTGTTATGCAGAATATAGTTGTTGGGTCTTTTAGTGTATATTTTTTTTAATTCTAATTTTTCAGAAATCAAAATATTCATCACCTTACTTAGTTGAGCTAGTAGATCACTCATTTTCAATGACTGAGTCAGCGAAAGTCAAAATATTTGTTGCATAGCAGGATGCCTTGTTAAAACAACATAAAATCTCTCCAAAGCATCTGAGCTTCCTTAACTTATAAAATATTCTCTAATTAGAGAAGTTAAGGGATTATCTAATTTTGTTCTTGAACTAAGTTTTAACTTAGTACAGTGTTCTATGGTGACAAAATCCTGTCCCTCATTGCAGATATTATGGTTTTGCTTTTCCAGATTGATATAATTTCTTAACATATCCAGAGCCTAGGAGTCCATTTACATTTCATAAAATTTAACATCACTGTCAGATATATATTGTTCTTGCTTAGAGCTACTCATTGTACCTTGTGTGAATGATGCTAAGCCTCCTCTTAACAAGATCTTTTTCAAATATTTGTTTACCAAAAATGTACCCCCTTTGTGCTATAAAACCTAATAGATAGACAAAGATCATTATTAACTGCAAATACTACTAATACTTACTATAAAATTTCCTGGTTATTATAATGGAGGGGAAGGGCTTGCAATCTAGTAAGATGAAGTCCATCTTTAGTGCCCTTTAAGATTCTACAAAATTGCAGCCACAGAAACCCATGAGTCACTCTGGAGCCTGAATTGTCCTACACTATGTTGGGCCAATCTTGAAGCAAAGAGACTGATCTAACTGACTAGCCTCCAAATTAGCCAGTATTTGTCTGTGGCCCACCTAGTGACAGAGAGTAACTTCGTAGGCAAAGCAGCTTCTATTGGACAGAACAATTCCAGGAACAGGAGGCTGTGGCAAGGAGGTAAGGGATGAGTGCCCTATATATGTGCTGTCAGTTGGAATCTACTAGAGCTCAAGTTCATGTTGATGTCCTAAGTCTCAATAACTCATAATGTGTGTTCTTATTTGAAGGTTGGAATCATTACAGAGCAAGTTAAAGTGTAGTCATCAAAATGAGCCATAACCCAGTATGACCAGCTGATTTATAAATAGGGGAGAGACACACTCTAGAGATGTCAATGTAAACAGACACAGTGAGAAGCCAAGCAGAGAGACTTGGAAGAGCTCTTCCTTCACTGTCCTCAGAAGGAACCAACCCTTTCGATTCTTTGCTCTTAGATTTCTAGCCTCATATCAACTTGTGCACCTACCATTAGAGAACCTGGGTAAGGCTCAGCCTCAGTACTGAATTCCATTTTTGTTTAATGCTCTGTTCTCTTTCTCAAATACCAAATCCTGGTTTTTCATTACTACAACTATATCACGATGCTTACAAGACAATATGTCACCACTATCAAGTTTATCAATTCTCAGATAATGGCTGTGCTATCACCTCCTATCCCCAGAACCTCTCTGAAACCCACAGGTGAAAGGGAAGTGGAAAGTGGTTAATAGATCCTCTAGAAGGAACAAATGACTTCTTTACCTTTGTCTAGCAGTTGTTACCCTCTGCAAAGAAAAAAAATAAGTTCCTAAATTATTATTATCTGTATAAAGTTTGGATACCATGTAATATTCTCAGGAAAAATTTATGATACTTTTTTGCTAGAAATAAATGAATCTTAATATTTACATACTACTGTCAGCTAGAAATATTCCTGTACAGGGCTGGTCTAGCTCCAAAACCTGCATGTGGATTGCTTTTCAACAGAGGATGCCCCCACCACATAGCCTGGTGGAGAGTTCAGTGGCAACAGACTAGGCAATTGTGTCTCTCAGCCTTGAAGGCTGGAGCAATGTCCTGAAAAGACGATTTTTCTCTGAGCTTTAGGAAGATGCTAGGTACATAAAGAGAATCTCCAGCATAAATAATTGCCCAACTTATAAACATTTTCATGAGGGAAAAAATCAAATTTAGAAAAGCATTTTAGGAAAGGAGGAAGGCAATTTATTTAAGGGAAATATTTTTAGTAGGTAAGCTGCATACTTAGTTAAGGTGAAGAGAAGGAGATGAAATGGGACATAGAATTTGTTACCGATATACTTTCTATGGTTCTCCTTAAATTTAAAGGTGCACAAGGCTGTACTTGACCTGTCAGGTGGGGTCTTGGATACACGGGTCATAAGAAATGAGAACAGATGATTCCACATCATGTTTTATGGGATGCACTAGAAAGACATAGAATCCTGAAGATCCTCAGACAGAAAATCTCTAGTGTGTATTTGAAGTTCGTATTTCTCTACTCTAATAATCAGTTTGCTTTAGGAATCTTTCCTGTGCCCGCCCCCCAAATGAACTGCTTTTAAGAGTCACTACAAACATTTAACTCCACTGTCCCTTTATGCTGTTATTTTCCTGAGGTTTCATTTCAGGTAGAGTCTCAGGGACCATGGTAAATACCTGAAGTTACCCATGACTAAATTTATGCTGATGCCACCAATTCCCTGCAGCACTGAAAAGAGAGGGAGCTGTTCAGTACATATTTTTCTCAGCAATTTACTCTGACAACCTTTCAAAATATTGACTAATGTTGTGTTAACAGGTGATGGATCTGGCTGTCCTCTGGCCCAGAAGTAGATTCCCATAGCACATCATATATCAATATCCACAATCTGGTAATATGGCCATGACAATTGAAGAAATAAACTCCTTTCATTAAAATATTTGTAAGAACTTTTAAGCCTTCTTGAAGGTCTGGTATTTTTTAAAATACCTAATGACATTATGATTATTTCATCATTACTATTAAAAATAACAATAATAAAATATGTATTTATGTGAACCCAGCACTGAGCTAAGGACTTCACATAGATTATTCAATTCTCTCTCATTTGCACATGCACACATACCTCTATGAAGCAGGACTTTGATCAACTGTGTTTTACAGATGTAACTTAGACTAACTAAGTTGTCCAAAGTAACTCGACAAATAGTAACAGAGCCCGGAATGTCTGTCTTTTTGAATCAGTCTGTGGCCTTAACCATATGACATACCACTTCTCATCTAAAGAATATCTGCCAGTTGTAAAGCAAAGGTCTTGGAACATGTCCCAGACATCAATTAACTTCTTCCTTTGTCCTTGAGGCATACTTATATTACTCTGTAGAAGGTAGGACTAGCCTTTTAATGCCTAAAATCCTCTGTTTCTTTTCTGCAAAAGAATATAATTGAATAGGAAGTCAAATTATTTGTTGCACACTTATTCTGTGCCAGGTTTTTACATAGCTTATTTTATTCTTAAAGCAATCTTGAAAGGTTATTGTATTCATTTTGAAGATGGTATAACTGATGCTTAAAGCAGTAAGTAATTTCCCCATGGTAAATTCATAGCAAAGTTGCAAAGACTAGACCGAAACCCCAGTTCAGTAGGTGGTCCTATATCTAACACAGTTGTTATCAGTCATTGACCATTTGTCCAGACCTGAGATGATGTTAACACAGAAAAATGAGGTCAAAATTGAGAATATCAAAAACCTAAAGGGAAAGAAGTGAGACTAAGGGGAAAGGGATTTGGGAGCCATCTGGAGGAGGTTTGCAAGTACATGGGGTGGCGGGAAGGGAGGTGAAAACAGAGATGGCGATAGAGGCAATGCAGGACCCACAGTGATACAGGCTACAGGTATTGCCCTTGCCTCCCTCTCCATAGTGCCTTATGACTCCCCTTTAACTGGGCGTGGGTGTCTCCCAGCATCCTTCTGTTCTTGATTGGAGGCTTGATTGAAGAGAAGGACTTCAGAAAGATTCTGTTGGATGAGGGAGGGTTGGAGTCCCACTGCTGGCTTCTTCCTGTTTATGTTGTCATTGTCACTACTGATGAATCTGTAGGTACAACGTGCTCTTTTAACTCTATGTGTGTACTGTCATCAGAAAATAATAAGACCCTCAAGAAATGTAAAAGTAAACAAGGAATTTAGCCAGAGAGAAGAAAAAAATATGTTTAATAAGAGCCTCTCAGTTCTGAAAGCTGAGAATACCTGGGACATAACTGGGTCCTAGCGAGCACTGGCCACTCTCAGATTCTATCCTGACACCTGGAGGTTTCCAAGCAAAGGCTGTTGAACTGACCTTGAATCCTGGAGGGGAAATTTAATGACCAAGATAGTTCCTGCCCGCTTTATTTTTCATAAAACTTTATCCCATTTCAGCAATAGTATCATCTGGGAATGGAAGCAAATATCCCATAATATGGAATAAAAATCAAGCTTGGGAAATGAATTTGCTTTAAGTAAAAAGATTCAAAACCAGAAGTAGATGATGTTATGATTTATTTGGTCTCTACCCTCTAATCAATTCTCACCAAGGAAATTTAATCAAATATTAATTCAGTGGTTCATTTATCCCATCCCATGCTCTTCCTGAAAAGGAAATACGTAATGCTGGTTTTTGTAAAGTGGAGGTTGGTTAGTTACACAAAGCCACCGGGTTCACTGGAGGATAGTTTTTCAGCTCATCCCTATTCAAAGTAATATGCCTAAAATATGTACAGTCATTTATACAATATTTCCAGTTTTGAAAGCATGACTTTCTTCTTGCAATTCCTATGTAGTTCCTATTTCCTAAAAAAATTAGGGATGATTTGAACATAGTATGAACTTAATGTCTGCTCATGCACAGTTTTGGCCATGTGAAATACTAAGTAAACTTAAAAAAAGAAAAAAAAAACTGCACCCAACCAAACAGAGCTCTGTGAGAATATACAAAACAAACACACATGCGTTCTCTCAAATATTTACCATCTACCTCCATGCACTGTGTGTTTTATGAGACATCCACGCCCAGCTGGTGTTAAAACTTTATGCCCCTTCCACCACTTTACAGCAAAGCACAAGCTACACGCTTGAAGTAGCTCTTCCAGAAACCTGTCTCAAAGGTGAAGTATCATATTTATTTGAGCATTGTATATTTCTTAACCATTTCATATATGAAAACTGTACTAGTGTTCTTCTTATATTCCTACCCTTTTTACTTCACCACTGATAAAGTTATTAAGTACTATGCCCTTAGTACCATTGCCCCCACAACTCCTGTTGCTTTTATTGTATGATTTTGCATAGTATGCTGATGTTTAAGAACACTCACAGGAGTCAGTAAAATGTTTCATTTAACAAAATCAGGGGTAAAAAACTACTTAAGGCCAACAGATGTTATTATGAATACTTGTAATATATTTTGGAGAGGTGGGTAATAGTAAGAGTGGTATTAGTGAACCATAAAGGATTGCCTCGTGATGTTCAGATAATGGAAATGATAAACCACTCCAGGCAGACCATCTGTATGCCACTCATTATTCTGGTTCAAGTAAGATAACTGCTCAGATGTAAGGTACACCTCCCCAATAAATCCTCTCTGACAAGACATGAGAGTATCAAGCAGGCCACCAACCAGCCATCAATGAGGAACAGACAGAAGATGGGCCAGCACAGTTAAGAAGTGGACAGGTTAGGAAATGGAGATAAACTGTTTGAACATAATCTTGTACTCAGGGCATGAGAAATAAATTCAGTGCCTTCACCACCACCACTACCACCACCACTACCACCACCACCACCACCACCACCACCACCACAAAAGGCTTGAAGAAACAGATATATCTGAAAATGGACTTATATGTATTTATTGGAAGAAAGTGGGACCAGGGACTTTGAATTGTTACCAGACTATCTTTCTTGATTTTACATTTATTTGTATAATTATCATTTAAGAAAGACATATGCACTTTTTTGGTAATAAATGGGAAACACGAGTCTCTGAGAAGTTAAATAACTGCCAAGCCACATGGCAGACCAAGGTTCAAACTCCAGCCTTTTCTGTAATTATAGCACTCTCCATAAAACAAAGCTAAAAAAATGGAATAAGAATAAGGTGCTGCATATGTATATGAGTGTGTCTGGGTTTTAGTTTCTTGTCCACCACTCTTTCTTGGTCTCTCCTTGTTTTATTTTTGTCATCTCAACATATAAGTGGATCTTATCATTATATTTCTGTAAATATGGGCATTTCAGTTAGTGACCAAAATTTTGAACAAGAACAAATTAGAGGAGGAAAAGTTTATTTTGCATCATTGTATTAGAGGTCTCAGTCCACAGACACCATCTCCTTTGCTCTGGACTCAAGGTACGGTAGAACATCATGGGGAAAAGGTAGGGCAGAGGGAAGCTGCCCACCCCACCTCATGGCAGCAAGGAAGCAGGGGCAGAGAAGGGGCCACAGGGAAGAAAAACCCTTCCTAGTCACACTCCCAGTGACCTGCCACCTCCATTCATGCCCCACATATTTCTAGTTACCCATCATCCATTTAACTATTATGGATTGATTAAGTTACAACTTTCACAATCCAATCATTTTACCTCTGAATATTCCTGCACTAATAAGAGATTTTGGGGGGATACTTCATATCAAAATCTTAACATTCTGCTCCTGACCCCCAAAACTCATGTCTATCTCACAATGCAAAATGCATTTAGCTAATCTCTAAGAGTTCCAGTCTTAACTCAGTTTCAGCATTGTGTAAAAGTCCAAGTCCAAAATCTCCTCTGATACTCAAGGCACACTCTCATCTGTAAGCCCCTGAAAAAAGTTACATGTATTCAATATACAGTGGCATAGACTTCACATTCCCTTTCCAAAAGGTGTGTGTGGAGGGATAGGGGTATAGGAAGAAGGTATGGGGCCAAGGCAATTCTGAAACCCATACAAGCAAACATGACTCATAACTCCATATAAAACATCTAGGACACATCCCTGCAAGATGTGATCATCAAAGGGCCTGGGCAATTTCACCCCTTTGGTTTTGTGGGTTGCAGTGCAAATGTCCTCCTTTTTAGCTCCCTCCATGGTCAGCAGTTTTCTAAGCAGACAGTCCCTGTCGCTGGCATCTCTTGATCTCCATTTCAGCTTTGGATTCATCTTTACAGTTTCATGTAGACACTTGCAGGGGCATCCCACAGGGAATTCTGACCCTACTGTATTTTGCTTAACCTCTCAGGCCTTCCTCTGAAATCTTGGTGGAAGCCTTCATGAAGACTTACCTTTAGCATTCTGTCTTCCTGCAGAACTAGCACCACATAGATAATGCCAAGATCTGCTGCCAGCTCGCACAATACCTGAACTCTCTGGGATTATGACTGTAGTGGCTTCTGAAAGTTTGAGTAGCTGAGTACAGTGAAACAACTTCTTACGTCCCCCTGTGCAAGGAGGGAACCCCCACATTCTCCTTTCCAAAGAATTTTCCCTTTTACACCCTGGAGACTGCAATGGGTGTAGCCTTGCAAATTTCTTATATGTCCTCAAGCCCTCTGTCTTATTGTCTTTATTTAAAGTATTTTGCATCTCTTTAGGGGTTGCAAACTCCTGAAGGAGCACACCACTCTTCACCCTAGTTTTACAAATGCTTTTCTAGTAAAACTACAAGTTTTAAAATCCTTTAGCTCTGTGTTGTCCTCGTGATTCCACAGTAAACCTTTCTAAAAGCTGCCAGCAATATCTGTGCCACTGATTGAATGCTGTGCTGCCTTGAAATTGCCTCTGCCAAATTAGTTAGTCTATCACTTGTAAATTCAGCTTCATGCAAAGTCTTAGGACATGAGCAAAATGTAGACAACTTTTTGCTGGAATGTAATATGAATGGCCTTTAGTCCAATTCTGAATAAAGTCCTCATTTCCCTCTGAAGCCTTGTGAGAACAGTTCACATTCCAGTCAGCATTCTCCTCTTTGGAACTTCCATCAGAATCACCCATGAAGCTCTTCTACGACATTTTAAATCCTTTGCGGCCTGCATTTCCAAACTTTTCCAGATTCCTCCAACAAACCACTTCCAAAGCCTTCTGAACCTCATAGTCATATGAGTCACAGTAATAACCCCAGTTCTCAGTATCAGTTTCTGGTTTAGTCAGCTAACAACTGACAAGAACAATTTGGAAAATGCAAATTTTATTTTGGCTCATGGTATCAAGAAGTATCAGTCTTAGACAACTAATTCCATTCCGCTGGGCCCCAGGTGAGGTCGAACATCACAGGTGAAGCATGTGGCAGAAGGAAACTGCTTCCTTCAAGGCAACAAGTAAGCAGTCGTGCAGGGAAGGGTCCACAGGGAAGATGCACCTTTCCAGGGCACACCCCCTGGGACCCACCTCCTCCAGCCATGCCCCACCTGCCTGGAGTTACCACCCAGTTAGTCCTTTCAGAGAGGATGGACTAGATAAGTTACAGCCCTCAAAATCCAGTCATTTTGACTCTGAATATTCCTGTGGAAACACAGAAGATTTGGGAGAACCCCCATGTCAATACTATAACAAAGGGCAAATTTGATAAAATAATGTTGGAACATTCATAATCACTAGTACCCCAAGAAAACATTGAGAAAGAAAGTTATTGGGAAAAAAATTGATTAATCCTCAGAAAAAACTGAAAGAAGTTGTTAAGGTTGGCTTTTTATGTATTATCTATAAATATAGAGCCCAAAGTTATATAAGTCTAGGAGCCAAAAAGAGACACCTATGACTAGCTTGTGACTTATCAGCAGGATGAAAGCTGGTGATGCATATCAGGAGTTAAGATTTGTATCTTGAGGATGTGTACTAGCTATGTGAAACAATTTCTCTTATTTGGTACCAAGTCAAAATAGTATTGAAAATTGAGCTTCTTAGCAAGATTGCAGTGACTCTTGCCTTTACCTTCTTACTGACATAAGCAGAAGAGATTTGGGCTTATTTGTCAAAGAAATGCATTTTATGAAAGAAAACGGAGGTGGCAGTAATGTTCTAGTACATAATGTACTCTCCAATAAAATTACAAAGAAAAAGAGTCCATAACAGTCTTGAATGCATGCATGGTTTCTAACTTCATATGACACTTAAAGGAAACAAGTTGTATTTGAGTACATACAGCATTTGGAAAGCTAGATGTACTCGTTGAACATTATTTTAATAAAAATCTAGAGAAGCCCCAAACTGTTCTCCAGAAATGTACTTTGCATTTTCATTTTAGGGCTGAATAATATAAGTAAATACAAGAAATTTCAGCTTAAGAAAAATACTCCATTGATCATTAGAGCTTTCAAGTATTGCAAATAAATACTAAATCCCAGTTAATGTCTACAAAAGAAAAGAACATAGAATAAATTAATACATTGAGTGAAAGAAGGGCATTCAGTAAATTATTGTATTAGGAATCTGGTGAAGTTGTATTGTGAAACTTGATTATCTAATATTTTTGATTAAACATAGAATTAGAAACTAATTGGGTTTCTTCTATCAGGTGGATGAGATTAATAAATAAGGAAACACAAAACTCTTTTTAATTTGATAATGGCTATTTATGTCTTTAATTAAGTATACTGTCTCACCAATAATAAATTATTGACCTTGTATTTGCTCATTATTTTTCTCTTTCAGACTTTAGTCTTTGATATTTGGCTATAACAAACATTTGAGATTCATTAGTCACAAGCTTGTGTGTTTTAGGATGCTAATGCCGATGCTGACTTTTCTGCTTGCAGATGTTGATACAAAGTCTAGAAGATGTGCAGTGGTACTTTTAGTCAAACCACACAATAGTGGTTTGACTGTCCTTCAGTTTGTGGTCAAGGTGCTGCTTCAGCATCTGCTATATTAGCTTATTCTGCATTTCCATTGACACTAAGCCCTTGTTCAAATTCAGCAGCTCCACATTTTTTCAAATCCTGTAACACAGCTCTGGATACTTCTGCACCTTCCACCATGTCCAACTGGGCAAACCTTGAAGTTGACATGTAAACATCAGGGTATTCTTAAGGTAGTTCACCTTCTTCATGAGATTTCACAGTCCCCTCTGGAGGTGACTCATGTGGTCTTGCCTGAGATGGGCTGATTCAGGACAGTGTGAGAGGAAGGCCTTGGATAGGCCCCAAATCACTGTCATAGGTGTATATGTAAAGGAAGAAAAGATGGTATATGGAGGAATCAGCACTGTCTGAGGTTTCAGGCACCTAATAGGGGTTTTAGGACATATCCCCTGTGGATAAGGGTGAACTACAGTATTTCATTTATTTTAGATGGCCAGATAATAGTTCATCATGTGGTTATACCATGTTTTGTTTATCTGTTCATCAGTTGATGAACATTTGGGTTAATATAATAATGTTGTTATGACTATTTCTTTATATGTTTTTCTGTGGATATATGTTTTTGATTCTCTTGAGTATATATCTATAAGTGAAATTGCTTCTAGCAATGTATCTGGATCTCAATTTCTTCACCGATTCACTGATCATTTTTTTGTGATTTTGATTATAATCATTCTAGTGGGTATTAAATAGTATTTCCCATTTTTCAATAATATGTATGATGCTAAAATCTCAATCTTCTCTTTCATACAAAGTTTTTAATATGACTAGGCTTCCTCTTAATGAAACTATATTCTAATCTCCTTTGATGGGTTTTATGGTGACTTTTACGTATGGAAAAAAGTTAATACCAAAAATAAAACCACAAATTACTGAATATTTGCTATGGGCCAGGCCATGCTCTAAATATATATTATCTTATTAACTCCTCAAAACTACCCTGTCCATTCTGACAGCAAAATTTAAACTATGATAATGAATTTTCTGAAAGGATTTTGAACAAAACACAACTATTTGAAAGCCCACTTGTGAAACTCCAGGGTCCCTTCACTGCTTAACATCCCCAAATGTATTGTTCAATTTGCTCTATGGTTTTTCTTCAAATATTTTATATTACAAAGGGAATAACTTTTATCTGTAGCCTTAGCACACAGCAAGTACACATGGCAAGTCCATTAAGTGCACAAAACCACAGAGGGTAAAGCTAGGAAGAAAGAAGGAGACTTCAGCATAGTATCCAAGCTCTTAGCTGGTGAGTTCCTTCCACACAGCCCTAACCACTGGCTATCTCAATAAGAGGGGGCAAAGGGTCGTAGGTGAAGAAAGAGAGACATAGAAGTAATTTTTGACTAATCAAGTAATAAAGTAGTTTGAGGACTATATCACCCAAGATAAAAGGAAAGATCATGAACTGGGTGGATGGAAGACCCACTTTGCTTGCTTCATTACTAAGGCTCAGTTATTTTCACTACTTAAGGTTGCACACAAGAGAATAATCATCCAACAAGAGTTTCTTATTGTGTACTTTTATACTACACATGTTTAAAAGCCAAGATGTGAAAATTCGTTTAGCAAAATGCCTCCATGGGGTTTATAGTTTGTAATTTAAAAAAACAACAACCAACGGCTGCTGTAAGTTATAAATTATGCAAGAAGGAGTTTTAAGCAAGATTGAAAAATAGGAGTAAAACCTATATTCCCAGCAGGCAAAATAGTGCTTGACATTTTTAATCATAATGAAACATAGGAAGGACCCAGTGGGGCAAAGCTAAAACACATTTTCATGTCAAAACCAGGTTCCATTTAATTTGTGTAACCCATGTTTATTAGTGTTTCTGTTTTCTATGAAATAATTCAAAATTATTAAGAATATAATAAAAACCTGAATGGTTGAGAAGAGGGATGGACCCATATGAAAATAGATAGCAGATTTTGTGGCTAGACTTGAGAAGGCAAGAAACTGTTGTGCAAGAAGCCAACTTTTCCCCTTTCTTCCTCCTCCTCCTCTTCCTCCTCCTCAAAATCCTCCTCTTCCTCCTCCTTAAAGGACATTCTTTTTAATTTAATTTTATTTATTTATTTTTATGTGGTGCTGGGGATCGAACCCAGTGCCTTGTATGTGTTAGGCAACACTACTACTGAGCCACAACCCCAGCCCCGCCCCTTTGCTTCTTTAAGGAATTGTGTATGTGTGTGTGTCTGTGTGTGTGTGTTTTCAGAAAGCAAAGAAGGTAACCAAAGCATTGGACATCTTGCATTTATACAACATGTATTTTCTTGACTGTGCATAAAGTTAAGGTTTTGTTAAAGTTTAGCTATGATCCCCCAAAAGCTCACATGAGACAATTCAAGAAGGTTCAAAGGTGAAATGATTGGGTTGCAAGGGTTTTAACCCAATGAATTAATCCCTGATAGGGATTAACTGAGTGGTAACTGAAGTGGTAGGATGTGGCTGGATGAGGCGGGAATTGATATGTGGCTTTGGGGCATATACTCGTATCTGGCAAGTGGAGACCCCTCTTTCTGCTTTCTGATCATTTATGTGAGCTGTCTCCCTCTGCCACACTCCTCTTCCATGATGTTCTGCCTCACCTGGATCCCTGAAGAATGCAGCCAGTCTTCTCTGAATGAAGACCTCCGAAACTGTGAGCCCTCAAATAAACTTTTCCTCCTCTGTAATTGTGCTGGTTGGGTCTTTTAGTTGCGGCAGTGAAAAAGCTGACTAAAGCAGGGTTTTACTGTATTTCTTGTCCTAACTGAAGCAGTTTACCTTATTGTCACATTTTTGGCCCTTTCCTCAGGAGAATTTTTGTGATGACCAACACCTACATTCTGTACTTCACAGTCCACTTACCTGTTCTTTATTTCTCTCTGTAAGGGGAGAAGAGAAGTTGGGGCCATGATTTACAATGAAATTGGGTTTCACAGGTTCATATTTAGAGAAGGGCTCACACGTAAATTACATAAATTTTGGTTAGCCTGATAAGCTTTAAGGATATTAAATATAAAGTTGAATAAACAAAATTCTTCCTCTATTATAGTTTTATATAACAAACCTGTTTATGATTGGCTTTTGTCTCTCACTGAATAAGCTGAAAATCCTGTCAAAAGCTGGTAAATTGATACAAAGGAACAAAGTGTCTTCCATAGATTTTCTCTTTTTAATTAATGTTGTAATTCTATCTCCATTGAGAGAAGACTTTGAGAAAGACTAATCAATCCTTAAAACATTATTTTAACTTATCAGGAAAGATCATGAGGACCTATGGTTAAGTGATTCAGTTGGCTACAACAATGTGTGGAAAAGTGAGATTTTCAAGAGTTTTGACTTAACAAAGATTTCCAATATTTGAACTTTATTGAACTGACCTTCAATGCCCAGAAGAGATGTTATAATGCCATTTGGAGGTACGTGTGCACGAGCTCTGTGTTTGTCTTGATCTGTGCTCTTGACTATTGCCCTTACTGAGGTGAAATATGTGCCCCCAGGGCAGAGGCAGTGTGCCATCCTCAGTTGTATGGCTCAAGTGCCTAACATTTCTTAGGAATTATTTGCGGAATAAATGTGTAAGTGCACAAATCAATGGATGAAAATTTAAATATATATATATATATATATATATATATATATATATATATATATATATATATATAGAGAGAGAGAGAGAGAGAGAGAGAGAGAGAGAGAGAGATCAATAGATAGTTGTCAAGGGGCCTTTATTGTTATTTATTTATATGTGGTGTTGAGAATCGAACCCAGTGCCTCACACATGCTAGGCAAGCTCTCTACCACTGAACTACAACTCCAGCCCAATGGATGAAATTTAATCCCATCTAAACTTGGTTTCTTGGAAGCCACAGTGTGTCTTTGCCACATTGTAATGGCACTGATAGAAACTCACATGGTTGAGTCTTCGCAGACAGTAAACTGAGGGTATGCGCCATAGGCAAGCTCAGTAACTTGACTTAACATGTCAAATCCATTGAAAGTGGGAACCCACACATCATTTTTTTCACTGCAAAGTTAGGTGGAACCCTTCATTTCCCAGGTCTGTAGTTTCTCCGGCTAACTTCTTTCTCTCATGGGCATCCACCCTAGCATTATTCAAATTCTGGTGTCCCTAAGTATAGCAGTGGATTCACTTCTGGCTCTCTCTCCCTCTTGCTGTTTTGCTTTGAGTAAATTTTCTAATCTTTTGAAGTTACTCATTTAGAAGAGTGTATGCACACATCTACTTCTTTAAGGAGAGAAGAGAAGTTGGGGCCATGATTTACAATGAAATTGGGTTTCATAGGCTCATATTTAGAAAAGGGGCAACACATTACATAAATTTCAGTTAGCCTGTTAAGCTTTAAGGATACTAGATATAAAATTGAATAAACAAAATTCTTATAGATTTTTAAACAAAATCTTATAGATTTTTAATGCAATAATTTAAGTCTTCTATTGAGTCCATAAAAACTTGTAACAAAAATAAGCTACCAACAGCAATAGCATTATCACCGCACTAAGAAGCAGTGATGTGGTCCAAGGGGAGTGGCGAGTTAAAATGAGAATCCCATCAAAACCAGAGTCTTCTCTGACAAACAAATTATGCTCCTCAGATAATAAAAGGCCCCCAATTAATGTATATTATTTATTTACTGTAAAATATATTTTCAGTGAAGGGGACTGTAATGTTCAGTGCAACCTCAAGTCATTGACAGTATCTTGTGTATCTTACAGTGGGATGTTGTGCCATGGGGAAGCAGTATATTTTGACATTATCATGTCACACTTTTCTTGACAAAATGCAAATCTCTTCATATGTTTGTAAAATATTGCTGTTGTATATAAAAATGTCTGTTACATGCTTTCCATTTTGAATAGCTGCCAGATGATAGAAACAGTTAATTGTTTTTTCACTTTGACAAGATTATTTTATAATTGGGAGAAAGCAAGATTTTTTTTAATAGTCTATTAGAATAAAATAAGTCTATCATATCTGACCACAAAATTGTTTATATAAAATGTTCCATCAAACCAAATGATTAGTGATTTTTTTAAATGTTAAAACATAATTGAAAGGACCATTAGAAATATAATTTAGAATTTATTATAAAGTCTGAAATTATGAGAAAAAGATCACCTGTGGTTCAAATATCCTTGGCCAATGCTTATCCCAGTCTCATGTGTTTACTATATAATTAACCAAGAAAAAAAATAGTATATAGAATTATAAAATGGGAGTTTTAAAATACAAAATATTTGATTTTGTGACTCTGTATGGTAACTTATTGATAATTTAATAACAAAATGTATTTTTTTTTACTGATTAGTAGAAATCAGAAAATACAAAATATTGAGTTTTGTGACTCTGTATGGTAACTTAATGATAATTTGATAACAAATTGTATTATTTTTTTACTGATTAGTAGAAATCAGAAAATATTTAATATATCTAGTTAAGTTAGAATTTTAGGAATGAGCACTTTGCTTATAATGATTGACAGTTCTTTATGGGATAAGCCAGTGTGAAAAAATATCTTTCTTCAGGTTCAATGATTCATTTACATGTGTGTGTATGTGTGTGTATGTAAAGGTTTTTTTCTATTGATTTTATGCCAGTGAGAGATCCAGGAATAAATACTACCAACTATGTCCCTATTCTTGTAGAACTTGCATTCTAGTTACAGGTGGAGATAGGTATGTGATGGGGGAATAAAGACATAAACAACAAAAGAAATAGACTAATAAATCAATTTGCGAGTGGAAAATTCTCTGTAAAATATAAAATCATAACCATGTGATAAAGGTCCATCAGATATGCAATTCTGGGTTGAATAGTCAGGGAAATTGTTATTGAGCAGGTTGCAAACAACTAATCTCGCAAAGGATGCCTAATCTCCAAAACTTGTGGAAACCCATCCCAAAAGGAAAGATTGATAATAGGTAAGACTTAGGGAGATATAAATGATGCCCTTTCACTTAAAACTTGTTGATAGAACAGTTGAAAATTTATTTATATGCCATATCAAAACATCTTTATGAGACAACAGTCATTTACAAAGTCATGTAGTTATGTTACTGAGAAGGAAAAGCATGGAAAACTTCAATGCTAATATTTAGTGCCTGGAGTACAGAAAGGGAAAAACTGTGGCCATTAAACAGGAAAAAGGGACCATGTTTAAAAAAAAAGAGAGAGAAAAATGACAATCACCAGAAAACTCTGAGCATGTTGGAGAATTTCCTGGAAGTTCTGGTGCCTTTGTTGGGGTATCATTTGGCTTTTTTTGTGTAAGTACTAAAGGTAGTGACTGTGCTTTAGGTAGAGGATTCAGTGCAAAATGAGAAAGAATGTGCTACTGTAATTACTGATTCAGAGGAATCTCCTGTGACTATATGGGCTATCTGGATGTGTGTGTCCTTGTGTATTTGGTAAAGGGTAGTCTATCAAGAAAAATCTTTTAATAAATGTTTACATAAATGCATAATTAAATAATGATTAGAGCTTCCCAACAATATGGAAGTAGTGAGCTCCCTATCTTCCTGCATATTCTAGCATTGCCCAAATGATTACATAGCATGGACATGTAGAAAGGATTAAAGCATAAATGGAGGTTGGACCAGACAGCATTGAATTTCCTTCTGTCTAGCCTAACCTGATCTTCTAGACTGCCATTAAATTAGAATGCATGTTTTGACTGCATGTGAAGCACCTCCTGACATACTTGTTGGGAAAAATCACTTCCCCAACTTCTGAGCATTTCTCAAGGAGGAGTTCTAATATATTGATCAATGGTGAGAAGAAAGCTCTGCACTTTCTGGTACAGCCATGGGGGATGGAAGTCTGTCTATTCCTTTGAATATACATTCACCTTGACTGCAACACTGTTTCCTAGATTTAGGAAGGTACAGATTATAGGCCATGAGTATAAGCTCCACCTGGGTACATAACTCTAAAATGTCTTCCTAAGGGATGTCAGACTTTGAAGTTTCTATGGAGAATTTACCATGGAAGGAGGGCTGTGGTCAACACAATTCTTATTAAATGTTCTGTAAGTGTTATGCCTAAGTGCTCTCTGAAAGCTAACTAGTGCTGTGATGTGTGTGTGTGTGTGTGTACACAAGAACTGTCATTGTGGACAAATCAGCAAATTGATGAGCGAGCTAATTGACAGCTGTTGTGTCCTTGGTGACTGTCATCCTTCCAAAAGAATTTATTTGTGGGACAAAGTAATAATAATTGAATTTTTTTCTTAGGCAGAAATATTATGAAGCTGGAAGACATCCCCAAAGGAAGCACATGACCCTCTCTTTCTACTCAGAACAGGTTTTCTTATTTAAAAATAATTTCCATTTCCTTTTCTTTTTTTGGTACCAGGAATTGAACCCAGGGACACTAAACCACTGAACCACATTCCAGCCCTTTTTTTATTCTTTATTTTGAGACAGGGTCTCACTAAGTTGCTTAGGAGCTCACCGAATTGCTGAGTCTGGCTTGAACTTGCAGTCCTCTTGTCTCAGCCTCCCAAGTTACTGTCCTGGCTCTAATATCATTTCTTAATTTGTCTGGAAGTGATTGTTGGCCACCTGGAAAATCCCATACCCATCAGCAGTAATGAAATATTAACTAGTCCCACTTATTTCTTACTTTTTTTTTTTGGCTTTTGGAACTCAGTAAAGATAAAAATTTAAGGCAAACAATGACAACAGAATACTAAAAGATCAGTAGAGAATGAACAGTTAAAGTATCAAAGCAGGACCAGGCACTGTGGCACATGCCTATAATCCCAGTCACTCAGGAGGCAGAGGTAGGAGGATCATGAGTTCAAAGCCAGCTGCAGGAATTTAATGAGGCTCTAAGCAGCTCAGTGAGACTCTGTCTCTAATAAAATACAAAATAGGGTAGGGATGTGGCTCAGTGGTAGAGTGCCCCTGAGTTCAATCCCTGGTACCCCAAAACAAAAGTTAAAAAAAATAAAAATAAAAGAAGTATCAAAGTAGATTCTAAATAACACAAGTGCAATGGAATATGTCCCAAATGACCTTTTGAAACCATGAAAGTTTTAAGCTTTCTCTTGAGGAAAATATGGCATGGAGAGGTAACTGTATGACTTAACATGGGATTTTTATTTCGTGTGGTAGTCATAACTGTTAAGGTGCATTATTCAGATTTTGCACTATTGTCATTTGACATTATAGTCAAGTGACTTGTAAAAGTAACTTGGTGAGTTATTGACTGAAACTAGACAGTGGTTTTGAAACTCCTGGTGTTCTAGAGCCATAGCTGATACACCGGCATAGTGTTAAAATTTATGATGAGCTTCTAGGGATCATCAGATTTTATGCTCTATCTTTCAACTCCTTGTTAAGAATCTTCCTTGCCTAAGGGTCATTTGCAAGTTCTAAGGTCTGGAACCAATGAAGTATTAAAACTTTTGAGCAGGAGAAAAGCAATTACAAAAAAGGACAGAGTCCGATGGGATTTGTTCAGATATTTTGAATAAGTATATAAAGGCTATTAGTAAAAATGAAATGTGAATGGCTTCCTGAAAAAAAAAAAAAAAACCTAACATGGATTGCTGTGTTTTAGAAGTTTTGGAAAGCAGGTATAGTGTGGGAATTGAAATGTGTCATTTTGTTGATGCCTTAGGGTCAGTTTTGGAAAATGCAGATCTGTGAGTGAGCTCAGGCCTTTGACACAGCATTCTCCAATCACAAAAATAAGTATGGCACATCAATGTTTTGCAACTTTTCAGATCCATTTTAGGTATATATATTCTAAATATATTCCCTTCCCATTTTTTGATGATTTCTCTGGTGGCAATCCCATTGAAATGAAAACAGAGTTTTAGTGTTAGGACTAAGATCTTTGTAGACATTTTAGTGATTTATTTCTAACTTAGAAAGTTAAGGCAAATATTTATTTATATATATATATATATATATATATATATATATATATACACANTTTGCTTGAATGCCTGGGTAGGGATTCTTATTTCTGCACCAAGGAATTTATTCCACAGTGACGTTTAGATGGGTTTCGTTATTTTCTTCTTCTTTGTGTTGCTGGTATGGTATCTGCCAAACATGCCTTTCAGTTCTTGCCACCTATTGGGGCAATCCAGGACAGGAAGATTTTCTCTTTTTGTGTGACTGCTCAAAGGATTGAGTGGTTTTCTCACTTAGGCTGAGTTCTTCAAAGCCATTTTTATTTCTCTTCTATTTTGTGAACTAAATGAACTGAAAGCGGTGATGATTCATTCTCAATGTACATATATTTCCCAGAAACAAGTAGATTTACTCAGTCAGTATTCTGACTTTAAAACTGTTAGAAGTTAGTTAGGATTATTATAAAAGTTGCCATAGATTGTATCATGAAATAGCCCATGAAGAGCTTTGGCAGAACATTCTTCATTCAGTTGTGAGTTGGGTAGTTCCTGCTAGTGGGAGAATGACTCATTGACTGATGGGCTAATGATCTAGGCCCTCTAAAAACAACCAGAGTCTCAGGAGATGTCCCAGTTGGAAGATATACTGAAAGATACCTAGTCCAGCTCCTCCTCTGATATTTGAATTTCTAAGACACCACTTCCAGGCTACTGTGTACTGTATCTTTAGATAATTCCAATGAATGGAAAACTTACTGCTTTCAAGATAAACTATCCCATCTATACCCAACTCGCAATTGAATGAAGAATGTTCTGCCAAAGCTCTTCGTGGACTATTTCATGATACAATTTATGGTGACTTTTATGATAATCCTAACTTACTTCTAACAGTTTTAGAATAAGTCAGAATATTGAGTAAATCTACTTGTTTCTTGCAAATATATGTACATTGAGAATGAACCATCACTGCTTTTAGATCTTTTAGTAAATACGAGTTGACCATGTACTGTTTTTTAGACATCAATCAAGCATGGTTCAGAGTCCTATGGAACTTGAGATTTGGGAGAGAAAGAGGGTAAAATTGTCACATAGTAATTTATTTCATTTACTTGTAAAATTCATGTGGGAATAAAGACAAAGGGAGACCAATTCAATATCTACATCACAGGGAAGACTCTTCAAAGGAAGTGGCAGATGAATGGATGAGTTGTGTTTCTCAAGACGCAGAAGCTGGTGAAAACCACCCAACAGTATGTATATTATGTGCAGAAATCATGTGAGTCATGAATTAGATGACTCAGTTGTTCTCAGAATTTATTTCACTCACTGATTTGCAGATTAAGTGTACTGGCAAATTTTGTATTCGGAGTGAGATCCTTTAGATTCATTAGCACCATATTATTTTACAGTATATGAGGTTGGCTGACAAATTCTTAAATTCTCCCACGAAAGCATTCTTGGAGGTCTCAGTTTTTGTGTTTGTAATATAATGATCATGGATTAGATGCTCTCAGGATTTCTTTTTAGTGCCAAAATTCTGTGAGTGGCATGGGTGCAGCAGTGAAAAGATTCCTGGATTGGGAGCCTGTGACCTCTCCTATATCCTGACCTCTCTAGGAATCAGTTGTCATAACTGAGGAACGTCCTTCTTCCCTCTGAGGATTCCTTCTGTCCGGTTAGGAGCTGCAGTGAATCACAGTGAAAGTCGCTCCTGGAACTGGTGTGTAATCAATCATATCATCCCTCCCTTTTCCTGCACATCCTCTGTATCCTTTGTAAGGGAGACACTTTTCTCTTTCCTTGTGTGTTGTCCAGTGTCTGTGTCTAGACTTGGGAACTGGCTTTGCGCATGCTGCACTGTGACCAGTGGTCAATACCAATGGCTAGAGGGAGCTCTGGGTAAAAGGGAACAGAGGGGGACTGAGAAAACCTGAAGAGGAAGCATCAAGCTTATGGCTACATGGAGAAACTCAGCATTTCACCACATTTTCAGTATCATTAATGTTAGAAGAGTAATTCTAAGGTTCCCGGATTACACTAATAACTCTCTTATCTAAGTGTTTAATTGGGAATCATAATTTCTATTTTTAATTATAAAACATTTTAAACATACTGAGAAAAGATAGAGAATGTACAGACACCAGTGTACCTACCAACCAAATTTAATGGATATCAACCGACATTAAATATTATCTTCAAATATTTTGTTGTAAGAAAACATAATATTAAAAATATAACGAAAGCCCTAGCATACCCCCTCTCATACACTTTCTTTCTTCCTAAAGTTGTTATACATCATTTACAAAAAAATTTTTTTTAGTTGTTAATGGACCTTTATTTTCTTTATTGATATGCAGAGCTGACAGTGGAACCCAGTTCCTCACACATACTAGGCAAGTGCTCTGCCACTGAGCCACAACCCCAGTCCATCATACATCATTTTATTGTATGTGTGTGTGTATATATATACACACACACACATACATACACACGCACACATATGTATATATACGTAAGTATATATATGTAATATATATGCTTTACATTATGATTTCCAACCTGTTTTAATGTACCTGTATGAATTTAATTCAAATATTCACAGATTTAGAAACTTGGGGCTTAATGTGTTTAATCCTTTTCTGCTCTATTCCTCACTAATTTCAACTGTACTTTCTTCAGTTTTGCCTTTCTTCTGCTTGCTCATATATGTTGTTGAAAAAGTTCAATTAATTTTTAAAATTACAGTTATTGAAGTTTTTTTCCCAATTCTAGAGGGGTTTTTTGTTTTATATTACTTTATTTGTAGTACATTGTTTTCATACATTATTATTATTATTATTATTATTATTATTATTATTATTATTATTATTTTACTTTTCCATGTCTTCCTTAATCCTTCAAGCATCTTGAAGATAGTGGTCAAAATTCTTTATATAGATCTACCATCAGGTCTTTTTTAAGGATGGTTGATTTATTTTTCCCCCTTGGAATGGACCACTATTTTCTATTTTGCTCTCTGCCTTGTGCCATTGTTGAAAATTGGACATTTGGATCTGGTATGGTAATAACTCTGGGAATCAAGTTCTCCCCTTTTCCAGGGTTTGCTGTTTGCTTTATTTTATTTATTTATTTTTTACCAGGATGTCTCTGTGCTACGGATCAGCTTAAGGTGTAAACTTAAAGTCTCTTCTGGTATTGTCTCAGATTTTAAACGTGCACAGTTACTTCTAAAACCCCGCTGTATATGTAGTTTCTTGTGCATGTACTAGCCATTACTGTCTGGATCCAAAAAGAAAAGAGAAAAATTAAGATGGAAAAAGAAAGGTGGTGTTTCTTTGAATCTCTTGCACTTCAGCTGGAGGGAGCTGGGCTTCTTACACCAGGGAGGATCAACAATGATATCTGCCTACTTCTGGACCTTACAGAAGGAACAATCAGAGATCAGAGCACAGGACCCCACTCTGTAGAGGAAAAGGTATTTATGGCATCCCCCAACAACTTCTTGAAGATGTACAGAAGCTGCTCTAGCAACACCTGTATCTGCCTGCCATGGGGCTGCAGGTGAGGAATAAGGAGCTACTGCTGGAATTGACCAAAAGTAACCAATTTACTGGTCAATTCTTCCCTTGGAATTCAAAAACCTTCCAGACAAGGCAGACTTCCAAACTAGCTACATCAGGCAAGTTCTGAAAGTATAATTGCCACCTTGGTGATGAGATTCTTGGTACTCCCTACTCAGCCGTTTTCCCAGAATCCTCCACCTGACTTCCAATTCTTAGTCTTCTTATTAATCATTCAATGGTGATTTAATTATTGCCATGAGGGTATGTTCAGATATTTATATTTGTTCATACCCCTTATGATACTTCTGAGACTGAAGAACTGGAGGTTGACTGATACAAAGAGGTTTTCGTGTTTCCTTTGGAGAAGAGAATCCCTTGGCTCATTTCAAACTGATACATATTTTCTAAGGAAAAGTTAAATGAGTTTACATGCATTTTTAAAGGAATAAGAACCTTCTACTGGGCATGGTGGTGCATGCCTTATAATCCCAGCAGCTCGGAAGGCTGATGCAGGAGGATTGCAAGTTCAAAGCCAGTCTCAGCATAAAGCAGGGCACTGAGCAACTCAGTGAGACCCTGTCTCTAAATAAAATACAAAATAGGGCTGGGGATGTGGCTCAGTGGGTTAAGTGCCTCTGAGTTTAACATATTCCCACCACCAAAAAAAAAAAAAAAAAAAAAAAAAAACCCTTCTGATATTGTTAACTGTTCTTGGAAAGAATTCAGTTGTTAGTATTGGAACTTCCACTCATCATCTTTAAATTTTTTTGTTCTAATTAGTTATACATAACTGTAGAATGCATTTTGACATATCATTCAGAAATGGAGTATAATTTATTTCTCATTTTTCTGGTTGTACATGATGTAGAATTACATCAGTTGTTTACTCATATATGCACATAGGGTAATAATGTCTGATTCATTCCACTGTGCATCCCAACCCCTTACCCCACCCCTCCCTTTATTCCCCTCTGTCTAATCCAAAGTTCCTCTATTCTTCCCCAGCTCCCCACCCCTTGCTTATTGTGAATTAGCATTCACATATCAAAGAAACCATATGGCCTTTGGTTCTTTGGGATTGGCTTATTTTGTTTAGCATGATATTCTCCAGCTCCATCTATTTACTAGCAAGTGCCATAATTTAATTCTTCTTTAAGGCTGAGTGATATTCCATTGGTATATGTACCACATTTTCTTTATCCATTCATCTGTTGAAGGCCACCTAGGTTGGTTCCATAGTTTAGCTATTGTGAATTGAACTGCTACAAATATTGATGTGGCTGGATCACTGTAGTATGCTTCTTTTAAGTCCTTTGGGTACAAATCCAGGAGTGGGATAACTGGGTTAGACGATGGTTCCATCCAAGGTTGCTAAGGAATTTCCATACTGCTTTCCATAATGATTGCACCAATTTGTAGTCCCACCAGCAATGTATAAGTGTACCTTTCCCTCCACATTATTGCCAACATTTATTGTTGCTTGTATTCTTGATAATTGCCATCCTGACTAGAGTGAGATGAAATCTCAGTGTAGTTTTGATTTGCATTTCTTTAATTGCTGGAGATATTAAAAATTTTTTCATCATCTTTTTTTCCCCTCATGTATTGTGAGAGGGATTGATTATAAGGACCTGAATTCAGATGTTATAAAGTTCCACACTCTGTTCCTCCACTTACTAGTTTGACAATTTCTGGGGGAGATGGAGACCATTAACTTCTTCATAACTCAAGTATATATTTGCCAAAATAGGAATAAAAACAACTACCTACAGTGCATAATGCATGCTGTGTAGTTTGCAAGTGTTTTACATTAAATGAGACCAAGTATCCTCATGTCTTCCAGGATGATGTGGTATGAGAACTGGGTGTCAGGCCAGGGATCTGCTAAGCCCTTTTGTGCTAACCTCATCTGCTGGTTTTCAATCAGGCTCAGACCCAAACTTTTGCTGAGAAATAGATAGAAAATTAATTTACAGCCCAAACTAGAATGACAGGGTCCATAACTTGACTTAGTCCAATTCCCAGGGAGTTTATTTTGTCTGGTCTTTGATTTTTTTTTTTTCACCAATAAGAGTTATGCTTTTAGTCAATAGTGACACGGCATATTTCAGAGTGTTGTATTATTTGATGATTCCACTCACAGTTAGCAAAGTCCATCTGTTTGCTATCTGTAATGCTATGTTTTGAGTGTCTGCTCCCTCCAAAACTCATGTTTGTACTTGTTTACTATTAGAGCAGCATTAAGAGTTGGGAAGCTTGAGAAGTAACTAAGCCACAAGTGTTTCACACTCATGGGTGATATTAATGCTCTTACAAAAGAGCAAGATTGTCTGCACATGGTGGCACATGCCTGCATTCCCAGTGACTCAGAAGGCTGACACAGGAGGAGAACAAGTTCTAGACTAACCTGGGTACCTTAGCAAGACCCCGTCTCAAAATAAAAAATAAAATGGGCTGGGGTATTGCCCAGTGGTAGAATGCCCCTGGGTTCAATCCACAGCACTACAAAAATAAACAACAACAAAAGATCAAGTTCAGACCCCTCTTACCTCTCTTAGCCCTTCTGCAATGTGTGGACCTAGCTTTCCACCTCTCTGGAAAATGCATCATGGACAATGCCATCTTGGAAGAAGAGAATGCCTGAACAGACACTTAACCTTGTGGCACCTTGACCTAGAACTTCCCAGATTCAAGAACTGTGAGCCAGCCAGGTGTGATGGCACACACCTGTAAGTGGTAGCTGCTTGGGAGGCTGAGGATGGAGGTTTACAAGCTCAAATTCAACTTCAGCAATTTAGTGAGGTCCCAAGCAACATAGCAAGACCCTGTCTCAAAATAAAAACTAAAAGGGCTGGAGATATGGCTCAGTGGTTAAGCACCCCTGGATTCAATCCATACTACAAAAACAAAACAAACAAAAACTGCGAGCCAATAAATTTCTGTTCATTATAATCCACTTTCAGATATTTTAATAAAGCAGCATAAAATAGGATAAAACAAATAACTTCTTTAACAAGTGTCCAGACACATTGTAGATTTTGTATCTCTGGGTTGAAGGAGACATCTTTGGTTGTCCCCTCTGCAGGGAGGTTCTACTGGGATCTAGAGAATAGTGAAGACCAGTGATACTACTGATATTTTATAATAAAACACAGATAGTTAAAAAATTATCTAGCCCCAAATTTCAATAAAGCTGAGGTTGAGGCTTTTTTTGGATTTTTTGGCTCTATCACTTAAAGGCTATAATTTCATAAACAAATAACTTATATTTTCAAAACTTCAGCAACCCTCAATAGGGTGGAAATTATGGCATAATAAATTATATATATAATATCTTTAGCACAATATTGTTAATATGGTAAACACTGAATAAATCATAGATGTTACCATTGTGATCATCTCCATTACTGTCATCATAATCATTGTCATCTGCATCATCACGTTTCATCCAAGTCTGGCTTGTAGTCACAGCTCTGATTCAACCTTGCCGGGCTTCATGAAAAGCATCTGTGTCAATTAATCTGCATCTGACACCATGTGGGAGGCAACCTGAGCAGGGTGGAAAGAAATCAAGTAGCAAAGGAAAATGACATTTCGCCAACGTGGTCCCACTTGCTACTTTCTTTTAGATTGATTTTCATGGAAATGTATGATGTGGGCTGATGTTGGAGGAAAATGTCAACCGTGAATGTTCTGGTTATTGACCAATACCTTACAGTACACAGTATTTTTCTTCTATTTTTTTTCCCCAAAAGAATTTTCACTTGTTTTCCTTGAAACACCCAAGGTTTCTGAGGTTTTGTGGATTTGCTTACAATTTTGGTTTGAGCATTTAAATTAGAAGAAATTTTACTTATCCAAACTAAGAAAAGTTCAGAACTCAGTGGCTTTAGGGGGAGGATCTAAGTCTTAAATTTTGCACTTAGAACGCAATCTCTTTCTAGCTGCTTCCAAACTCCAATCTCACCTCTCCTTGCACTTGAATTCTAGTCTCAGGGTCCAACAGGTATCAAGTTTTTGCTGACAGGTCTACATCTATGTCTCCTTATGTTAAATCAAGTGGCATGGAGGATTTTTTCCCCCGAGTCATCTGAGATCCTTAAATGCAGCAATTGTATCTTGGTTGTCTTTGAACCTCTTGAATTCTAGCATAAAATTCAACATTCACCAAATATATAGCAAATATTAATTAGATCTCATAAATATCTTTTTGGTTAAGCACAGGTAGTATAACTCAAGAGAAAAAAAAAACCCACACGAAATACCTGAGTCCAAGAGAAAAGAAAAGGATATAAAGTTATAAATCTGGTTAGCACCAAAGCTATAGGGAACAATATTGTTTGCCTACAAGATAAGGTAACCTTTGTCTAGAGTGAAAGCAGTTTTTGTTTGCACTAAACCATTGAAGAACATTGTCACCTGATTAATCATTTCATAGATCCAGAGTTTGCAGACAGGACTCTGGTTTCTTCTGATGCCCTTGCAGAGCTACTGCAGGATAGCAAACAGCTCCTGACTCTATGGACCTTTCAGTCTCCCCTGAAACTTGAGGACTGGCCTGCTCAGTCTTAGGAGGAATGTCCTGGGAAGTTCCTGTGTTTCATGCACTATCAGGTATGTGGTAGGCATGCACTCAACCTAAAGATTGATTACCTCATCAAATGATCTAAATAATATGTCTCCAGGAGATAAATGTGTGCAGAAATAGATAAAGGCAAAGAGAAATGTGAGGGAGGAGAAGAACATCTGACTCATCTTCATTCATGTTATAGAAACGTTATCCTAGATTTTTCTTTGAATTACTGACAGGCCCTAGTCTCAGATTTCCTACTTAGAGTTCTGAGTTTTGATTGAATAAATGAGGAACATCTCTTCAACTAAAAAGCAGAAACTGCTATATGTAATTTCTTGTAAACTGATGCTTATTTTTTGTGTACTCTACACAGTTATGTTTTTTTACTTATGGTGTAAAACATGTAATATAAAATTTGCCATGTAACTATTTTAAGGCTACATATACTATACTGATGTTATGTATATTCTTGTTGTTGTGCAAAACATTTCTAAAATATTTTTGTCTTATAAAACCAAAACTCAGTGCCAATGAATATTAATACTTCCCTTCCCCTGCCCTGGAACCCTGACAACCACCATCTGACTTGCTGTTTTTGTTAGTTTGACTACTTTAGATACATCCTATGAGATAAACCATATGGAATTTGCCTTTTTTATGACTGGCTTATTCCATTTATCATAACATATCCTAGGTTCATTCAAGAACGACAGAATGTCCTTCGTTTTAAAGCTGATATTCTGTTGGGTGTAAATACCACATTCTCTTTGTCAACCCACAAGTGTTTGCATTGCTTCCACAGGTTGGCAATTGTGAATGATGCTGTGATGAACATGGGTGTACAAATATTTCTCAATGTGCCTCTTTTAATTAGTTTGGATATAAACCAGCAAATGGAATTGCCTGATTAGATGTAATTCTATTTTAGTTTTTTGAGAAACCTCCATATTTTATTCCATAGTGGCACTAATACCTCACATTCCCAGTGTAATGATTTATCTTCACCCACACTTGTTATTGTCCGATGTTTCTATGGCTATCCTAATGGGTTTAAGGCAATAACACTGTAGTTTAGATTAGAATTTCTCTACTGATGAGTGAATGATTTTGAACATATGTTTATTTACTTTTTGGCCATTTGTGTATCTTCTTTAGAAAAGTATCTAATTCCTTGCTCATTGTTAACTGGGAATTTTGCTGTTCAATTATAGGGATTTTAAAAATATATTCTCTGGATATTAAACCCTTGTGAGATATATGGTTAACAAATTTTTTTTTCATTCTGAAATTGCTTTTTGACTCCTTTGTTGGTTTTCTTTTTCATGCAGAATTTTTGTTTATATACTTCCTGTGTCTGGTGTGGTTTTGTTGATAATGCTTTTGATGTCATATCCAAGAAATAAATCATTGCCAAATCCAATTTTGTGAAGCTTTTCCCCTATGCTTGCTTCTGAATTTTTATATTTTAGGATATTCTTCATTCTGTGTTATTTTTTTCTATGTAGTGTAGAGTTCAGGTCCAAATTCATTCTTTTCCAGATGAATATTAATTTTTCCCAGGATCAGCTATTGGAGAGAGATCCTTTCCATATCACATAGCCTTGTTTCCTGAGCAAGTTGTTTTTAATTTGTAAGCAGATAACGAAATGAGCATAGACATGCTTGGATGAACATAACGCTTTTGGTTTTGTTAAGAGTCTGAACTTCTAATGGCTTCCCTGTGTTGCTTAACATGGCAAAGAACCAGAACTGTTAGCCTAGAACTTTATTTTTGTGCATAGTTTATTTTTCAGTTCCTACAAATGAAACTCCTTAGTAGAATTGATTTTGACCTCCAACAGAGGAGGAGCGATTAAATTAAATTTATTTAACTTCAACAGTTTCTGTATTATTTTTGCTTTATACCATAACTCTGAAATTGGAGTTTGTTATAGCCCTTATGAGATCAGTTAAGACATTGTATATGGCATGAATTAAATGTGCTCTTTTGTGTATATATATTGGTGGGGGATGGGATAAAACCAATTAATTTGTTGTATTTCCCTAACTTCCACTTGATGTTTAGCAGTGCATTAAATGAAAGATTAAAGAGATATTTGTCTTTTAAGAAGTAGATGTTTAATAGGGGTGGTGCATGCATTTAATTATGGTACATTATACAAACTAAATAGCAAGAGCTTCATACAGATGAAGGATGCGTTCAGAATAGAAGAAGTTCTATCTGGTGAGGTCCCTAGGAGAGGTCTCTTGAAGAAAGGAGTTTAGTTGATGTTTGAAGGGTATTGAGAGCTGTAACTGCATGATAGTAGCTGATGGTTATTAAGTATTTACTATGTCATCACACACTTTTCTAAGTACTGAAATAACTGTTAACTCATTCTTCACTTAACAAATTGTTAAAACTTTATAATCATGTGATATAAGTGTTATTATCTTCTTTTATTAAGGGGTAAACAAAGTCATAGAGATCACAAACTTACCCAATGTCACCCATCTGGCAAGTACAACAGAATCAGGACATGAAGATCTGTAGTCTAACCCCAGGGTCCAGATTGCAACCACCTTGTAACACAGCCTCCAGGACTTAATCTGTCCAGGACAGATAGACATAAATTTAAAATCAGGGTCAGAAAAATATGAGGAATCAATGGATTCTGACAGTGAAGGCAAATCTGTAGTGTGATATACCAAGAAAGTTGGTAGGAACAGATGTTAGACATAACCATTAGGGCAAAATGATAGGACTGTAAAAACTACGGCATACTTTGTTCTTAAATTTGGAGAGTGATGAAGAGCCATAAAAGCTGTTTGCCATAGAGTGATGTGTTCAAAGCCATGTTTTATGAAAATTAAATGGAGCAGGGTTTAAAATGCTGGGAACTTACTGGATATCACTTATGGTCATTTGATTGTGCGCCTATTGGTGAAAGAGAAACTGAGACTCAGAGAGACTAAGATAAATTACTTCCCCATATCCTCCAAGTAGGGAAAATGAGATGAGACCACAAGGCACTAAAGCACTAGTATCTGTGGATCAAAACTTCCTGCCTACATACACACACACACACACACACACACACACACACAGAAGTGACTTGTCTTCAGGAATAGAGCATCTATGAGATGATTTCAGTACCTCAGGGGAAGAATAACAAAGGCCTCTTTTAGCACAAAACAGTCCTAGATGGTCATCAGTGTCTTGGAACTTAGAGAATCATCTTATTTTCACTGTCATGTGAGTCTGGAAATTGGAAAAAAGAAAAACTAACTAGGAACACACTGGAAGTTTTAACGAATTTTTTTAAAGGAATAAAAAATTAGCAAATAATTCAGTTTTGGTCCAGATGCCAGTCAGCAGGACAGATAGATATGTACAAAAAGCAGGATGCATGTGTTGGAAGAAGTTCAGAAAGAAAGGAAGATGTAGATTTGGAAAGTGATATTCTCAGAGAAGTGAAAAAAAAACAACAACATACTTTCTTTTAAACTTATTGAAGGATTTTATCAGATCAAATCAACATGGCTCAATTTTTAAAGATTAGCTTAACAACCAGTCCCACCCAAATTGCAGATTGTTGAGCAAAATAAGTGTTGTGACTGTTTTAAATTACCAGATTTTGAAGTGGTTTGTTATATGCAGCAATAAAAAGTTGAAGCAGCACACAAGAATCTTTTTTTGGTTATTGTATGCGGTAATTTCTATTTTTTGACCTGTAGTTTCTACTATTATTGCAGTGAATATGAATTATTTATATAGGCTAATGCATGAGACATTGAGGGAAAAAAATGTATTTCCAGATGCAGCTCAACACTGTCAACACCTCTCCAAAGTGTTATAGTTAATTTGCTGGGCTGAGCCATCAACAGGTCTAGGGGGTCAAGGAAAAATGGTTTTAGCAATAGAAAAGGTTTAAAATAAAAATAATTATTATTATTAAAATATATCAACATACATATCTGAAGAATTAAAATTAATCATTAGTGTCTTCCTTTGTACTATATACTGTCTCATTGTGGAGTCACTTAAAAATATGAGGGTACCTATATGATATAACTATAATTAATTCATTCCTATGATCATTGGCTATTCCTGTTCTCACTGTTAAACTAAAGTAGCAGAAAAATTACATCTTATGATCAACACCCATGAAAAACATCTATTTATTTATTCATCTCCTATTAAATAATAACTATAGAAACTGATAAGATTATTCCTGCAGTTGTCACACAAGAGCCTATAGATAAACTTAATATTATAAATTAAAGTGAAAATGATATCAGTATGACAGGGAATACCTATGCTCATTAGATTTGAGTGTATTAAAAAAAGCAACAATATGTTAGGGATTGGTAAAATTATATTATGGAGGCAATCAATATAAATGTGGCAGTTTGGCTAGTGAGTAATTAGTATAAATAATGCTGACTTCATTTTAAATACTCAAATACTGAAGAAAATTGTGGAATCGATGGTTGGAAGCAGATGGATCATTTAATTTATTTCTCAATTACGCTGACACATTAGTTACAGGAATTTTCATGTCATCTATTTTTATGGTCCATTTTATAGCCATGTTTATTGTTGTAATAAATAAATACATTATATCCTCTTATTAGAGCAGCAATGAAAATTTTTTGTATCAAAACACTCACATACTCACATAATGGAAGTAACTTTAGGGGAACATTAGGGAGAATCTTTACCCAACACAAGAATAAGGCCTGTGGGTGGTTGAAGCCAAAGAGAAGAATATGGGCAGAAGAAATGGGTAACATTTAGCCTTTTCAAAGGGGTGATTAATACTTGAGAAAATTTAAATCCCACACAGTCCTTCTAATGACCTGGGCACATTTATAACTGTGTATGTTTCCCAGCAACAAATTAGCGTTGCACACTACCATCTGGGATACAGATAGATTATAAAGTTATTTTCTCCATTTTAGACCTTCCGTACAATTGGTGGTACCAATCAGGCTGGGTGGAAATATCCATAACAACTTGATATTTTAAAGCTTTATTCATGTTTCTAAGAGAATGAGGTATTTACTTATATGGAAATAGATGGTTTGTTCTCTTTTCTCAGAGACTGTCTATTAGAGTATGGTGGGATTTATTTTTCTATCAAACTTGTGGTATGTGCTTTCTGAACACCTACAATTTTCCTAATACTATATTAGGGACTCATCCAATTTATTGTGCCCTGTGTTAACAGGGATTTACAGAAATAGAAGTCAATTTGAAAAACATTCTCTTTGGTTGATTGTCATTATTCAAACACATAACTGAGTGGTCATTCTACTCATAATGATTTTCCTTGGCTATTGTAGCTTTGATTAATTGTTCACATGGGTGTCTTTTTTTCTATGTTTTTTCTTTAAATTGTCTAGATGAGCCAAATTTTTGCAACTGTTAAAGACTTTAAGTTGGAATCAAGATATAGGGAAGATGGACAGGTGGGACTACCAAAGAAAGTAGGTGTTTAATTCCAGACTTCCAGACCTTATTGAAAGTAATAAATAGTATGATAAAAGCTACAAAGGGAAGATTCTCAGTTTCTATGTGTTAGTATAATAGGCAGATGTAACATGAAACAATGATATTTCAAGTGAGACATGAAGAATGCATTAGGCAATGAAGGAAAGAGAGGAGAAGAAAAGAGAGAACTATAGCCTTAGGAAATATTGTGTATGAAGATCATGTATAAATGAGGGACTTGCTAGTGTGTGAAGTGTTACCATGGAGAGGAGTAGGGGAGGGGGTGTCTTGTGAGTGGAGGTTGCTGGAACATACAATGAAATAACACACACCATACATCTAGTACAGGACCTATTAGTGAATAGGTGAGTTATATACATGTGTGTGTGTGTGTGTGTGTATATTTATTTATATATTTCATATATACATAAATACCCATATATAAATATATATAAATAAATCAGTCTGTGGAGGAAATAATAACTGTAAGAACATATATATATATATATATATATATATATATATATATATAACATCTATTCACAAAAGTTTTGCAAGTCATAAATCATTTTCTTTCTATAAAAGTGAATTAAAGTAAACATGGAAAGAGCTACTACTTTGAGTCCCAAGAGAGAAGTTAGGGAGATGTCCAAGTGAGAATTTCTGTGGGCATGCACAATTGTCCCTAATACTTATCAATTCTTGAAAAGTATCAGGTTCCAGAAGAAAGTGGGCCTTTCCAGCCACCTCTGTGCAGAAAGAGGCTGGACTAGTCAGTTTTGTATTAATATTAAAAAATGAGCACTTCACCATTGCTTCGTCTCTGAAGTCTCAGAGCCACCTTTCCTGCTTTCCTGAGTTCTAGTGGACGGATGACAGGACGCCAGAGCGATGATTCTGATGAATGTTCAATTGTGGGAGTCGGGATGAATCCCCTGTGAGTACTTCTGGCGTACAACAGAGAAAATGCCAGAAGACGCCCAACAAGCTATCAAGGGAAGAAAATGCTCCGAAGGGAGTGCCAGAAGCAGTTTACTCAGAACAGACTCAGAGACAATTATACCTGCTGGGAAAAGCAAGCACTTGTGGGAAGCAAAATAAGAAGGTATTAGGACTCAGGAAGAAAAGAGTGAGTTATCTGGAGCCACAGGTTGCAGAAAATGAAGTATCTCCAGGCATATGAAGAGACCAGCAGCCCTGAGGAAGAACCTGCCTGTGATGAGAAGCAAAACGTGGTGAGCTTTTGCATTCAGGAGCAAGGCTGTGATCTCCTGAACTCCTGACCATCAGGTGTATTAGCAAGTCAAAGGAAGAATTTACAACATTAAAAATTTAGGCATCATTGTTCTTACTACGTGCTAAGTATTCTGTTAGCATCCTTCTTGCTCTGTGCCCAGCAGCCTGTTAGATATTATAGTTTTGTTGAGCAAAAATTATACATAATGCCTGTATCTGTCTGTGTATCCATATGCTTATTTTCAAAAACAAGTATTTTCAGATATTCTCTGTGTTGAACAGCACTATTTTTCCTTTGCTCCAGGTGGGACTACCAAAGAATATAGGTGTTTAATTCCAGACTTCCAGACTTTTTTCTCTGCATTTACATCCCCACACACATAGGGTTCCACTCTGGGAATCTCTCATCTGCTTTGCTCCATTACTAAGGCATGTGTCTGGAAAAGCCCCCCTTAATCTGTTTTCTGTTGAGTACAGGCCCCCAGCTGCAAATTCCCATCCTGTGTTTACCCTGAATCAGTCACCAAAACATTTGCAAAGCCCCTTGCAACAATAAGATCTATTTCCAAATATCTATATCCAATGTTTTTGGCTATTTGAAAAATAAAGTTTGTTAAATTCAATTTTTATTGGATTCAGTCAAGAGGATAAATATACAATCTCATGATAAATGATTAGAATTACTGACAAATAGGTCTTTATTTTACTGTTTTTCTTCTGGATATTGTTTTCTCTTTAAAGTGCACATTATTCATTGCATTCAGGTCTCTGGGTGGTGGGTTGTCAAGTGCCATGCCTCTGCAGAAAGGAACATAACTGTGGGTTAAAGCAAAACTGGATGAGTTCTGAATAAGTTCGCTAGGCATAGGGATTCTTTTACTTCACAAAGGATTGGTATGTAATGCCAATAGAATGACAGAGAAAGACAAATTTCAAGTCTGTATTTAGGGCACACTGGAGGGATTAAGAAGGATGTTGTCCCAAGAATCAGTGGCTGGGGAAGGAGAGTTAAGAGAAGATTTAGTTGTTATCAAAATCATTTACAAAAATTTTTCACACATCCTGGGTACAGTGTGTGACTCTAATCCCTATTTTACTTGGTGATGAAAAACATCACATTATTACTGCTAGTTCTGTAAAGGCAACTTTGGCTTATAATGTATACACAAATGTATGACTAAATTATTAAAATCCAAATTACTCAGAATGGGTTGCAGAATTCCTCAAAGAGGAAAAGAATCACTGACTTGCACAACATAAAAATCAAAAGAGTCAAGAAACAGAAACTGCCTTCAGAGGATGGGGTTGGTGGAGGGAAGACTTTTTGATACTAGGAAAGAGATGGTGCTTGGAGACCATCCCATGGTGCTACTCTATAGCCCCACCAATTGGGATCTCCACACTGTCATTCAAACCATTCTCTGATCACATTTCACATTGCACAATGACACTTGTCCACTGTCATGTTGACAACTATCACTGCTGACATTTTGCACCTGTAGCTATCTTTTATTTCCCATCATTGTATAGGAATTGAACCAGCAGGCATCTTTTGAAACAGTCTATTGGATGACTTGCAAATACACCCTGTGCTCTAGGTACCTGGAGCCTCACAAGTACATAAAAATTAGTCTTTTCCTCATACATTTGAGTCTTGCCTGTTCTGGTTAAATTTTCTGTGTTGACTCTCCTAATACCTTCAGCTGACAGCTATCATTCTTGTCTTGCATTTTAGAAAACAAACTAATAGCTCCATTCTTCAGACACATTTTATAGTATGTCATATCATTCTCATGTTATGGATATCATTTGCATTTTCCCAGGTATATATGGATCATAAACCCTAGCTAAATTCAGTACAAATCTTAGGGATTCCATAAAGTCAAAGGGCCATGTCTTAAAAACAACTATAAAGTTTTTAGATATTCACAGTTGTAATTTCACTTGTGTTTAAAAAATATCCTATATGGTAGGATTTTATAATTATTCCATTTTAAAGATGAAAAGAATGGGGTCCAAGATTATACAGCCAGCAATAATTGGGAAATTCTGAGTGTAAATCTTTCTACTCTCCTTTGGTGCATTTTATATTTTTATTTCCATCTTTATGCCAATAACAAGGATTGAGTCATACAGATGCCCACTAACTGTGATTATATTACAGGACATGAAAGTACTTTACATTCAGTGGTTAATTAATAATGATACTTGCTGGGGATACAAAGATGAAACAAACAAACTGTCTCTTCTGCCATCAAAATATTTGCCGTCCGATAGAATCCTGTAAACAGACAGACTCTAGTTCTAATATATAGGGTAATGAATGAGCATAAAGAATGCTGGGTGGATCACAGATAAGGATAGTGATTATCTCACCCACTTCAGGAGAATTAGCTAAGGCTTTACCAAGGACTTTACAATTTGCCTGGATTTGAAGGATTAGTAGGAGTTTACCAGGTGAATAAAGATAGCTGAACAATTGCTTCAGGGAGAAAAGTACGCACAAAAGACAGAGTTGAAAATTTCCCTCTGCTCTCTGAGAGCAACAAGAACATTTTTGTGTCTTAATCTTAGTGGCCTGATGGAGAAGTACTTTATAAGAGGAGACCAGGGAAATAGGAGCAGAGGAAAGAAATTATGTTTCGAGTCTAGTCATTAATTCTCTATAATCCTATAATTAATCCTGTTTTTCACCAAGGTACCTCCAAAGCTCATTAACAAAGGGAGGTGGTTGCTCTAAGAAGAGACATAAATAATCGCCTTTTACATTTCTGAACCCTATGGGAGGTGCGTCACAGATTTTTTAAAATTAAATTTATGTCCCCAAAGTATAATATGAATAAAGTACATTATTCTCCTTTTGCCAATGGCTAATCTGAGTCCAAGGGAAGTTATGGACTTGCTTCTCATCCTAATTCTAGTAGATAATGGAGCTTGATTCTCTCCTAGAATCCAGTTCAGAAGCTTCTCCTGGGTCTGTTGGCAATCAGGAGGGGACAGATGCACATACACACATGCAAGGGGAAATAATTGTGGAGCATTTAATAACAAAGTTTCAAATTGCATAACCAAGAACTAATGGACTTGAAGTAAAAAAAATCAAAATATATAATTAGAGCTAATGATTTCTACACTTTTAAATAATAGTAAAAGTGGTGAGAAAATTGTAGTTAGAACATAGAAGATTAGCAGTTTTAATCAACTAGCATAATTGCCATTTACCAAGCATTTCACCTCAAAATAGAAAACTATTCATCTATTTAAGTGCATATAGGACATTTAAGTGGATAGGTCAATCTTCTAGGCCAGAAAAAACATTTTCGATGAATTTAAAAGGAGTAAAATTTTACAACTATCTTCTCTCACTACGGTGGGACTATGTTAGAAATGGAGAACAACAAAGATGTCTGAAAAATCCCTAACTACTGAGGATTACAGAACACATTGCTAAAAAGAAAAAGTCAAAGGAGAAATCAAAAGTGAATCAAGAAAGAAGTTGAATTAAAATAAATAGAAAATATATAAAATTTGATGCAGCTAAAGTAGTGCTTATAGCAAAATCTATAGTCTAAATTGCTTATATTGGAATAAATGAATGGTCACAAAACAGTGATCTCAGCTTCATTTTCAGACACTAGAAAATGAAAATTAAGTCAAACCCAAACTAATCAAAAGGAAGAAAATTATGAAGATAAAGGCAGGGTAGAATAGAGATGAACAAATTAGAATAATTTAAATATTATAAATATAGAATAATTTATATTCTATATAATAATTCTATTATAAATAGAATAATTTAAATATTACTTAAACAAGTAATAAGTTGATAAACATGTAACCATATTGTTAAAGGAAACTAAGATACATCTTACCAATATAAAAGATGAAAGAGCTGATATCACTAGACTACATACATATTGAAATGTTTATAAGGATATATTATAAATGAATAGCTACTGGTCATTTTAAAATTTAAACTATGAACATAATTTTGTTTTACACATCTTTTTGCTGATTTCTTATAGGATACAATTGTGGTTCTCAATGATGGTCTGTATTATGATTAGATTTTTACCTATTTAAAAGCGTTCTAAACATGATTAGCACTATGCTTTTATACCTCAATGAAACAATTTTACCAGTGAGAGTACCATAGCTCTATCATTTCTGAGGTACGTTTTAGCACCTATGACTACTATTTGAAATATCATTTTTGAGACCAATAAGCAATTTTACTTGGTAGATAAGACATGTGACTTTTCCTCTTAGGAATGGATTAAAGCACATTAGAGTTTAGTCACTAAGTTGTTCCCCACAACTGCAGCTGAAACTGACTGTTGACAGTGGCCACTCTCCTTGCCTCATCCCCTTCTTCAGTACATTAGACAGCCTAAAAGAAACATCTTGTTTCAGAAAGCTTTCCCATTTGTTTATGAAATAAGACTGATTTGCTTTACGCCTCACTAGCAGCAATATTTTAAAAGCAAAGGGTGACTTGAATATCTTTGTATGTTCTTTTTAATAAGAAACAAAACTCATTTTTTTTCTTTTGCTAATGTGAATTATTATAGAACAAATTTCCTTTTGAAATAGAGAAGCTTTATTCCTATTATTAAGCTTTCTTCCTTTTATTTCCATGGGAAATGAAATTTGGATGCTGAGATGATTCCATTTTTTTCAATATTTCATCCAAGAAGAAATAGAAAACAATTGTAGGCATAAATATATTACAAAAAGAAAAAGGCACACTCTTACATTGCTGGTGGGAGTGCAAATTGGTGCAACCAATATGGAAAGCAGTATGGAGATTCCTTAGAAAACTTGGAATGGACCCACCATTTGACCCAGCTATCCCATTCCTTGGTTTATAACCAAAGGACTTAAAAACAGAACACTACAGTGATGCAGCCACATCAATGTTTATAACAGCAAAATTAAAAATAGCTAAATTGAGGAACCAACCTAGATGTCCTTCAGTAGATGAACAGATAAAGAAGCTGTGGTATATATATGTACAATATATATATATGTACAATATATTGCACAATCAATACAATGGAATATTACTCAGCATTAAAAGAGAATAAAATCATGGCATTTGCAGGTAAATGGATGGAGTTGGAGAAGATAATACTAACTGAAGTAAGCCAATCCCCAAAAACCAAAGGTCGAATGTTTTCTATGATAAGTGGATGCTGATCCATAATGGGGGGTGGGGAGCATGGGAGGAATGGAAGAACTCTTGATAGGGCAAAAGGAAGGGAAGGAAAAGGAGGGGGCATGGGATAGGAAAGATGGTGGAATGAGATTGACATCATTAACCTAGGTACATGTATGAAGACATGAAAGGTGTAAAACTAGATAAATGAAAAATTGTGCTCCATTTGTGTACTATAAACTAAAATGCATTCTGATGTAATGTATAATAAATTGGAACAAATAAGTAAATAAAAAGTTGAGCTTTTTAGCAGATTTTATATACTCATTATTGATTGCGCAATCAATGCTTTTAGTTGTTAATTGTTTTCTTTTCCTCTAGAAATGTGATCCAGGCATTCAGTTAAAAAAAATACTTATTTGATATTTACTGTGGTTAAGTAATATCTCTCACCCTTTTCAAACAATCAATAATCAGGATGAATTAAGAGGAAAATTCATGTTCAGAAAAAAAAAAAAACAGCTCCTTGTTACTGAAGTTCTATTATGTGATAATATGCCAAAGATAATTAAAACACTATCATTTAGATTACCCCATTTTATAGTTGTGGGAAGGCAGGCCAGAAGACTTCAGTTAACCTACTGATCATCAAACTGTAGAAGTACTAGAATGAGAATCAAAAATTAAATTTTTGATTTAATTCCAGCAGCTTGGGAGGCTGAGGCAGAAGGATTATAAATTCAAAGCCAGTTTCAGCAAAACTGTGGTGCTAAGTAACTCAGTGAGACCCTGTCTCTTTAAATAAAATACAAAATTGGGCTGGGGATGTGGCTTAGTGGTCCAGTGCCCCTGAGTTCAATCCCAAGTACACCCACCCTCCCCAAATAAATAAATAAATAAATTTTCTTATTTTATGCTTATACTCTTAATTACTCTGTGCTGTCAACACACAAATGTGTGCACACAGTCACTCACAGATACACACCCCCTACATTCATACACACAAGTACGCTCACATGTATAGACGAAGTGTAAGAAAAAGTATAAATAGTACTCAAAGAGAAGATAATGGGAGCTAGAACAAAAGGAAAGTAGATTTCTAGCAGAGATTGATGAGATCAGAGGCCTGTTTTAATTTCAATATATACAAATAATATAGCAAGTATACTTTGGCCAAAGGACTCATTGGAAACAGTCCAAACTTTTTTTTTTTAATTGAGTTTTTAAAGGTACCATCCACATGGTTTGGGAATAAGAAAACAACATTGCTGATGGGCCCCTGAACTGCTTACATAACTTGATTATTGGGAATTGTGCTCCTTTCAACATTGGTGAGCTTGTATCACTATAGTATACGGTAGAATACCATTTCTAGTTTTTTGAGTACTCTCCATACTGCTTTCCATAATGGTATACTAATTTGCAGTCTCCCCAACAGTGTATAGGTACACTTTCTTCCCTGCATCGTCACCAACATTTGTTATTATTTCTATTCTTGATATTTCCACTCTGACTGGAGCAAGATGAAATGTACCTTTGGATTGCATTTCCCTGATTACCAGAGATGTTGAATGTATTTTATATATTTGTTGGCCATTTGTATTTCTTCCTTTGGGAAGTGTCTTTAATTCTTTTGCCCATTTATTAATTTTTTATGTTTTTGTTTTGAGTGTTTTTTAAAATATATTCTGAACATTAATCTCTTGAGGAACAGGTGGCAAAAATCTTCTCCCCTTCTGTAAACTCTTCCTTCATATTCTTGTTTCTTTTGCTATGAGGAAGATTTTTAATTTGATGCCACTCTACTTATTGATTCTTGGTGTTATTTCTCATGCTTAAGAAGAAGTCCTATTATGGAGGTTGATGCCTGTTCCAATATGGTGAACGGCTGGGCCTAGTAGATGCATGGTTTCTTCTAGTAGTTGTATAGTTTGTGGTCTAATTCCTACATCTTTGATCCACTTTGAGTTGAGTTGACTTCTGTGCAAGGTGAAAAATAGTGATCAAGTTTCATTATTCTGTATATGGATACCTTTTTTTCCTAGCACAATTCATTTGAAAGGCTATCTTTTTTTCAATGAATGTTTTTGGCAATTTTGTCAAGTGTCAGAGGACTGTTTCTATATGGAGGTGTGTCTCTATGTCTCCTACTCCATTGGTATTTATGTCTCTTTGGTGCCCATATCATGCTGTTTTTGTTACTATATGTCTATACTATAAGTTGAGATCAGATATGATGATGCTTCTAACATTGCTCTTTTTGTTTAGGATTATTTTGGTTATTCTGGGTCTCTTACTCTTTCAAATAAATTTCAGAACTATTTTCCTTAAGTTCTTTGAAGAATGTCATTGGTATTTTCATGGGGATTGCATTAGGTAGGTAAAATCCTTGTGGTAGTTTGACCATTATGGCTATATGAATTCTGTCTGTCCAAGAACATGGGAGATCTTTTGATCTTCTGAGGTCTTCAGTTTCTTTCTTCAGTGTTCTTCAGTTTGCATTGTAGAGATCTTCCACCTCCTTGGTTAGATTTATTCCTAATCATTTTTTGAAGTTATTGCAAATGGGATAGTTTTCTTAACATGTTTTCAGCAAGTTCACTATTGGGTAAAGGAAAGTGATTGGTTTATGTATGTTGGTTGTTTATCCTGCTACTTTGGTAAATTTGTTAGTTCTAGAAGTCTTCTCATGGAGTGTTTTGGGTATCCCATACATAGCATCATGTCATCAGCAAACAGAGATAATTTGACTTCTTTTTTTCCTATTTATATCCCTTTAATTTTCTTCTGTTGCCTGATTTCTCTGGCTCGAGTTTCAAGGACTGTGTTGACTAGGAGACATAAGAGTAGACATCCTTGTTTTGTTCTTCTTTTAGAGAAAATGCTTTCAGTTTTTCTCGGTTCAGCATGATGTTGGTCTTGGGTTTGTCACATATAGCCATGACAATGTTAGAGCCTTCCATTTCTGGTTTCTGTAGTGTTTTAAATGTGAATAGTTGCTGTACTTTGTCATATTCTTTTTTCTACATCTATTGAGATAATCATGTTATTCTTGTCCTTAACTCTATTTATCTGGTGAGTTACCTTCACCTTTATTAATATGTATATGTTGAACCAATCTTGCATCTGTGAAATGAAAAGCACTTGATCATGGTGCACTATTTTCTTAATGTGTTTTTAAATGTGGTTTGCAAATATGTTATTAAGAATTTTTTTGCATTTATGTTCATAATGCCCACCAACAGATAAATGGATAAAGGAAATGTGGTATATATACACAATGGAGTTTTATTTAGACAAGAATGCATTTACTGGTAAATGGGTGGAACTGGAGAAAATCATACTAAGTGAAATAAGCCAGACATGGAAATTCAAGGGTTTCGTGTTCGCTCTCATGCAGAAGCTTGACCAAAATAAGGGTAAAATAGAGAGGAGATCAGTGGAATAGAGGAAGGGGATTGACGGGGAGGGAGGAAAGATTGTTTCCTTTTACCCTTTCTCCATTTACCAATCTATTTTATGTATCAATCATGTATTAATTAATTAAGTTATTATTAACCACAGTAAATTTCACCTTTATGTATATCCACAGTTAAAAAAAAAACCTTTTAAAAAAAGAAGACCAGAAGAACATTTCCCCTATACTTAATTATTAATTAATTAAGTCAAACCTATTATTTATCTTAGCATAGGGTAGGTATTTAATAAATGTATAAACTTGACAGTACATTATGCTACTCTTTTGGGGTAAAAAAGAAATATTTACTAAGATAAGACCATAGTGTGCAATAAAATATTTATTTCCTCAGATTTTAAGGTATGATTTCTAATGATGTTTCATTTGTAGCATTATGAGTAAAAAAAATAATAGACTTTTATTTTAGTTATCCAGTAAGTACCAATTTTTAGCCAATAGTCCTAAAATTATCGTAAGAGCATGTTCCACTTTATATTGTTTGTGAGCAAAAATAACTACAAATTCCTTTCAAGAAGAGTCATTATATTATATTTTCTCACTAAGGACTCCTGTAAGAATGTTAAGCTCTTCTTAGAATATTGTTTAAAAACAATATTGAAGAAAAAAATTTGATTCTTATGTTCCAAAATTGACTGAGGTTTTTTGCATGCTTAAAATATTTCAGGTGGAAAATATCTTAAATGGAATTTTATCAAGACACAGTGGTTTCATTAACATTGATAAAAAATAAAAATAAGAGGAGAGCTTGCTTTAGAGAGATTCAGAATCAGTCTTGCTTAGTGGCAACTTCTCAGTGGCTTGCAGAAAATAAATTTATCTTGTTTTGGAAAAACAGTAAGTACATAATAGAATATATGGTTAAGCTTGTTTCTAAAGTAAGATAATAGTGGCTGCCTAGCTGAAAAAATATAAAGGAAGTAAACATTCAGCTCAGATATGCTGTATTATTAATACAGTTCCTTTTATTTTTTTCAAAATTTTTAGTGTCTGTGGTTGAGGAGAGGTGTCCTAATGACTTTGGCAGTCAGCCGCTGGCTTGAAGAATGAAATTACCTTGACTCAGAATATGATTTTCTCACTTATGTCGCTTGTAGTGCAAATAAGTTGCATTTCTCATTTAAGCTTTAATATTTTTTATATGAAATATATTTTAAAAAACACTTTAGGAATTCAACATTTTCCCCTATTCTTTTATTATTCTCAAGTCATCAATTTTTTTTTAAATTTTTTTTTCCAGGCAAGTCAACATAAATTACAGAAGCTACAATGTATTTCATTTACATAAAACAGCAAAAATCTATTGAGTTTCAATGACATGCAAGGTATTATGTGAACTAGAAATTGAAGATATATTCAACATTTCTCCACGAAGGGTGTTTAACCTCATCAGGAAAAAGGAATTGTGAAGCAAAAAATAAATTGCACTTCCAGACAGTGAGCACCTTAGACCCAATTGCACTGGAGTTTCTGACTTCTGCTCTGGGGAAGTGAGACTATTCCACTGTGATGGAGAGGGCTCTTACAGTCTCCAAACAAGGGCACTCACCCAAGTTCTTATTTGACAAGAATAGCTATCCTGTCTCTTGCACACTCACTTTTTAAAATTTCTCTTAGAACTTTATTTTGGCATCTTGGACACCTTCCAGGGAATCAATATTTGCTCACGAGAGCCTTGGCTTTCCTCTTGACAGTGCATTTAAATGCAAGTTTAGATTATAATCCAAATTATATTATAATATTACTTTGGCTTCTGAATGTGATTAAGAATGAGAATATGTTAGAAGAAAGGATAATTATGCTTAAAGGACCAATTAAACTTTAAAAATTAAAATTTGGTATAGGTACACAATCCTATGTAAGCTCCTAGCTACAATAAGATATTTAAAAGACGGGGGCCAAGTAAAATGCACCATGAGAATGAAAACAATCAGCAATTATTTCATAATAAGAAAAGTCCATATTAGTCAGTCTAAAGCTTTCTTACTGCTGTGGAAAGGGCCCACCTACCTTCTTCACTGAATCAAAGAGGAAGTTGTGAATGGAAAGGACCAGACTGCATCATCATGTTCATGCCAAATGTTCCTCTTTCTTTGGGAAATCTTTGTGGTCCATGAGTGTTACCAGAGAACATGTTACCTCTTTTACTACCTTTTAAGGATTACCCTCATTACATGGAGGGAGATGGCAAGATTCTTGTGCTTTGTTGCATCTTTTTTCTTTTTTTTTATTGAGGGATCAGTAGAACACTTGGGAACCAATCTGTAATAAATATGGAGAACAAAGAAAAGAGGAATCTTATTAATATTGGGAGAAAATGTCTTGGACAATTTTTTTTTTTTGATGCTGGGGATTGAACCCAGGGCCTTGTGCATGCAAGGGAAGCACTCTACCAACTGACCTATGGAAAAATTCGATATAAAGAAATTCATTATAAACACTTAAACAAACATACACATGTACATACACACATTGACATACACACAGACACACACAGTTTTAAGGGCAAGGGCAGTCACATTGACCTCAGAAGTTTTGGAACCTGAGGGCTGAGGTTGAGAGAATAGCTCAATGATACCTTCAGATGGGGGTTTCCTCTTTCCTGGTTGCCATCCTTCCAAGCAAATTTGGAAAATTTGTACTCATAAAACAGAATCAGTGAACTCCTCTGATATTAAAAAATGACATTTACTTGTCAAAATCTCCACCATTTATGTTGTCTTCCATGTGAATTAATTCAAAATAACTGAGTCACAAAACATTGTGTCTTTTGTCCTCAGACTGATTGTTTTTATATTACTTTAGTGATCTGAAGGAAAACATAATTGTTTGAAATTGTATGGTTTATCTGTTTATCTGATAGACTCTCTGTGCCCTGCTTTCTATTATTCTGGTGGGTTCTGATTCCCTCACATATATGCATGTTGGTTAGCAATCACACACGCACAGGCACACACTCCCCTTCTGTGAATGGTGGTTGACTCAAAGGTCTAGATCCCACAAGAGCTGAGATCTCCCCTTGTTCCTTGGACTGTCTTTCTGAGATAAAGTCTGTGTTGACATTGGAGCTGCAGGTTGGTTGTGGTGACCAGTCACACCCTGCACTGTGGAACAACATCAGGAATTAATTCAGCCTGGATGGCAACCTACTGCTTGCCCCACCCCACCACCACCACTCAATGCTAAAGTTTTGAACCCAGGACCTTGGGCATGCTGTCATTGCTACTTTTAATTTAGTCCTTTGACCCATTGCACTGTTTCCTTTCCTTTATTCCACCTTCTCCTCCTGTGTTCCTTGCTGGTATTTCTGAGTTTCGATTAAGAATGGATTTTAATTAGTCATTGAGCCTCTGCCAAGGACTCGGCAGCCTCCCCCAGGAGCCCCCTCTTCCCATCGCTCTGCCCACCCCTCTTCCCCTCTTCCCTCCCTCCTCCCC
>NW_025999999.1:12959411-13019815 GCF_001458135.2 Marmota marmota marmota | reverse complement strand
CTCCTCCCTCCCTTGGCAGGCCCCATTTCCACCGAGGAAAAGGAATCCTATGTATATCCACTATCCACAACCTCCACTCTTTCGACTCCTTTGCTGATGTGCTGATGCAAGTAAGGGTGATGACCTGCTTCCTGCTGGCACTAAGGAATATATCCATATAAGAATTCAACACTTACTACTGTCCAAGGGATGGCTGATGATTACAATAAAAAGAAACTAGTGAAGGTGTTTAAGAAGAAATTTGCCTGCAGTGGTCTTGTAATTGAGCATCCAAATATGGAGAAGTCATTCAGCTACAGGGCGACCAGCGCAAGAACCTATGCCAGTTCCTGGTAGAGATTGGACTGGCTAAGGACGATCAGTGCTTGGGTTTTAAGTGCTTGTGGCTCACAGAAGCTTAAGTGAGGATTTCCTTGCAATGAATAGAATTTCCCTTTTGTCCCTTGTCACAAGTTTAAAAACCTTACAGCTTGTATAATGTAACCATTTGGGATCCTCTTTTAACTTGGACTAGTGTAACTCCTTCATGCAATAAACTGAAAAGAGCCATGCTGTCTAGTCTTATAGTCCCTCATTTAAACAGAGGTCAAGCAGTAGGTGCCTGGCAGTGTCCACCCTGAAACAAAGCAATAACCTGGTGTTTCAGCAAAGCCCAGAGTCCCAAGATCAGATGGCTGTGACCAGAAGCTTCTCAGCTCTCCCTCTGCTGAAGCCCCTGCCCTAAGAGTGTCATGACCTGATCAGAAGGAATGGGGTAAGGCAGCTGTAATATTAGAAGGGGACCTTTGGTAGTTTTTTTTTTTTTTTTCTTCTTCATTTTGTTTTTTAAAAAGAATCCCTGGTTTCTAACCTGACCAGGTGGGTAGAACTCAAGAGGCCACCTTCCTTCCAGTGAGGTGATGTGACATCTGGCTTAACACCAAGGTCTTCTTTTTGACTAGACATATTTTAGCTAAGGGGTGTCCAAAACAACAGAATGTGAGGCCAGCTTAATATCAGTTAAACTTTTGACATGGGGACAAATACCAAAGTGATGTTATCAGTCCTGTAGCTAGCTGCAGAGCTTGCGACTCACTAGCCACAGCTGCCCAGTGCCATGTGAAGTGATAAACTGGTTTTTGGTTTTCTTTTTCCCTTCCAGTTTTAATGTTATGTAATGTATTTAAACCCTTATTTAAATAAAACTTGTTTTCAGAAATAATACAAAAAAAGAATGGATTTTAATTACTATAATTCTCTTATCTTAAATGTTGATGTGATGGTCATGAGAAAGTAGGAAGAATGTGATGGTCCTGGAAAAGTAGATAGAGTATTTCTTTTTCCATAGGTTTGGTACTTTGGTATGAATTTTATATTTCTCTTATGTATAAGGTGCAGAGAGAAATAATTCTGCTATTTTAATCCATCAAAAGCTGTGAAAGACAATATAAAATCTGTGGAGAATTTTGGATTGCCCTATATGAACATTTTGATCGCTGGAAACTTTTAGCATCATCAGCTTCAATGAAAGAAGTTATTATTATAAGCATAATTGGGCAGAGTCAGAGGTTAGGTCTGGTGCAAGAGGCAGTTATACCTGTGGATGACATTAAAGCTGACAGTAAATTACAGTCCAGACATCCTTGGTTTCTTTTGCCCTAAAAAGAGCTCTTTCACCCTCATCCTTCTGGCCTCCTGCCACTGCCTCCCTTTACCCTCCAAAGCATCTCCTTTCTCCAAGGCTTCATCCACAGGATGCAGTGTGTCTGGGAGGTCTGTCGGTGGTTCTACACTGGAGTCTACTGGTTAACTTAAAACCACAGGCAGCCTGTTATGTTTGCCTCACAGAGCGTGGAACCCGGGAAGCTGCTTAAGTGATCAGAGATGGAAAAGAGCTATGGAGGAGGAAACAGGAAATGGTGATCAAGCCAATGTTTTGGCACCGGAGTAGTCACAATTCAAACCCTGACTCTACCACTCCTAGCCTAGGAGATATTGGAGAAGTACCTAACCTCTGTGAGCTTTAGCTTCCCACTTCTGAAGTGAGAAATGTATTATCATTGTGTCACCTTCTTTTGTGAAAATTAATATACATGAAATAGTAGAATACGTGGCAAAATTTTGTCTATCTCTACATCTGTCACCGTATGTCTCATCTGTCTTCCATGTTATGTCTATCACATATCTATTCAGCTGTTATCTGTCTAATCATCCACCTCTCTCCAGATATGCCCACAGAAAACTCAGTGTTCAGGAGCATTGCAAAATATCAAAGCAGAAGGAAAGGTGTGATTTATATTTCTGTTTACTTGTTTTTCACTTTTCATTGAGGAGAAAAACACCGACTGAATGGCTATGCACTGAAGTCCAATCCTTCTCCCTGTGGTGAAAGGTGACAGTATAGACTTTCTAAAATCCATCATTTTTTTTTTTGTTTTGATTATTTATTCAGTAAACATTTTCTATTGAATTGTGCATCTTGTTTTCTTCATCAGCTATTTGTCTATAAAAGCTATTGTTATATTTGATTATAGTTACCTTCTAATAGCTGTGTTACAGCATTAATTGATATCACTTCAAACAACTAACAATATTTTTCTGTATAAAACTCATCACACATGGCCTATGGTTAGATTATGGTTATTTTTCTCTTCTCTGGCTATTATTATCATTTTTCTTTCTAACACATTTGAGAGGGCTTTTAAATAACCTAAATACCCTTACATTATTTCCTGTTAACAATAGACATATTCTTTCTTTCTTGTCCACAGCTTTCTGCATCTCAAAGGGTGCTGATTAGTCTGCTCCCTTTTACTAAGAGCCTCTACCAATAGTGGGGTGAATCTGTCCGGAGGTCTCCTTTTATTATCATTGTCAAGCTAAAAATAATTTTCCATTTTTAAAAGATTATAAACAAAATGGAAAACAACACAGGACAGGAGCCATATATGGCCTAGAAAACATAAAATATTTATTACAGAAAAAAGCTTGCCAACTGTTGTCTATATTCCATTATGAACATTTTCTTTCAAAGGAAGCAGGAGAAAAAGTGGAATTTACAGAGTCTTAGTTCTGTTTTGTGCTGTTCTTCAGACTGACTGACCCTTTGCTACAAACTGTGACTCTCCGGATTTGTCATTCCTTTGTACATTTAGGCTATATGCATCTGGCTGTTGTCCTACTGGAGTCAGATTCATGTTAAAGGAACAGTAAGACGTAAAAAAAAGGTGTAGGACTAAATTCAAGGCGACTGGACTTCTCATTCCATCTCCATTCATCCTGTAACCCTGCTTGTGTCCTTCAACACCTCTTGTCCTTAGATTGACTGGCTGTAAAATGGGAAATGTTGTCTGGATGGCATTCCAAGTCCCTCACAGCTCTACCATTCTAAATTAAATCCGTAAAATGAAGCATGTTGGAATTTCTCACAGGCTAAAACAACTCTATTGCAGTACCAGCTGCGGTCTAAGAATTCTTGACTCTCTTCTAGTAACTATAGGGATTGCCATTGTCACACAATTTTAATCCTAGATAATATTTTTAATAGAACTGTAACCTCTCTGTAACTGCCTTTCACGGGGCCCAGTTCTACTCTCTTGGGACACATACAATTAGAGTGATCCTGCAGATATTAGAATTCAGCTCATGTGTTCCAGCAGACCTTTTTCCTACATGTGAAGCAACTTTTAATTTCTTTGACCTATTTGATAAAAATTTGGTGGAGAGGCATCCCCATCACTCTCATCTAGATACACTGTGGAATATGTCAATATCTTGAAAAGTACCTCTGAAGTCACTAATCCAGGAGAAATCCAAAAGGACCTCTGGCACCTGAGCAGCATTTTAATTGAGTAGAATGGCCAGGAAACATTGCTTCCAGTTTACTTCTGTAAGAATATGTTCTTCTACAAAGTTTGCCTGTTGAGTCTTCCCTATTAGCCTGTCACGGCACTACCAGCAGTCCTGACACTTAACATATTTTGTCATGACTTAAGACCCTGGAACAGAACGAAGGAAACTGAGAATTCATTTAATCCAGACCTAGACAGGCAGTTGTTTGTTCTGTAAAGATTTCCAAAAACTCTATGATGTCTGTAACATTGATAATATCAATATTTGATGTTTTCAAATGACGCTTTTGATGTAAAATTTTTTAAAGAAAAAAATGAATTATAAATATTAAAATAAAAAATGTAGCAGAATGGAGTGGTTTCTATTATAATTTCAAATTTTCTTGCTTGCTATTATGAATTTATATTTGTTGATATCATGTTTTGATGGATGGGGATTTCTTATTATCACTATTATATAATACCTCATTTCTAGTTCCTATTTTTTTCTGCTATTTTCCTAATGGGGTTAATAGATAATATTAAATAATTCTAATATTTCTACTATTATGGTTATATATATATTACTCCGTGCTTAGCCAAATAATGAACTATGATCATGTTTCTTTTATTGTCATTGGAATAGTTTTTAACATACCCATGACGAATTATTTCCATCATTACTATTACAATTCTGGAAATCATGAATTCATTTTTTATACAGCCAGAAAGCTCCCTGTTAATGTTTCCACTTTTTATCCAAATACTGGAATTTCCACAAATAACTTTTTAGACCTTATATCTCTTTTATCTTCTGATTTTTGGATTCTTTATCTTTCTCTTTTTATTATGTTAGCTCATTTTGATGTGATTCCTTCTCAAGAGTAGTTCTTTGATAAAGATACATAGAAAAAAAAAAACAAGCAAAACAAAACAAAAACAAAGAAAAAAGAGTACCTATAGTTAAAAAATTATATCTTCCATCTTTCCATTTAATGACAGTTTGGCTGAGTATCTGATTATATGTTGAAATTAATTTCCCCACCTAAAATTTTAAAGACATTGTCATCAACACCGGCTCCTGTCAGGGAAGGTGCTGACCCCCCTCTGATTCCTGTGGTGTTCTAGCTCTTTCAAATCGTGGAATAACTTTTACTTATCCTAAGCATTCTAACGTTCTGGAAATATGTGCCTCGGTTTATATCCCCGTCATTCATTATCGTGAACACTCACTGGATTTTTACGATCCATATTTCAATGTCAATTTTGAAATGCTTGCTTTTAAACAAGACCTCCCTGAAGGAGGTCTGTGACTGTTCTAGTCCTCCTCTCTGCAATCCTGCCATCAGTTTCTCACACTTGGTCCTTGCTCCTTGCTCCGCTCATGGGCAGTGGCGAGCAGCTGTGTCTTGTCTTGCTCTTTCCCTTTTAGCTCTTAATGGCTTGCTCTTCCTAAGCACTTTTTTTCTTTTTTAATGCTTCATGTCATATAAGGAGCTAGATGATGGTTTAATATGTAAACACTTGTGGCTCCATTACTGCAAGTTCTTGAGTATGTTATATCATTATTTTGTTAATTTTTAACCTCCAAATCTCCCCTGTGAAATCCTTGCTGTGTTGTATCCCCAGAGAACGTTTACATATTTCAAGAACATTTACATATTTTGGAAGTCCTTGATGTCTTCCTCTTGCTCTTGTTACTTTCATTTTGTTTTCAAAAGAATGTTAAATGGTTTAAAAAACGCAGAAATTACTGAAAATAATAATGTTAGATCAGAATATCTTCGTTTAATAAGAAATATAATGTTTTTAGAGAACTTGTACTTGAACATATCCTCAGATATTTCCCTAAAGAATAAATAATTACAGTTATCTCAAACTCCCCCAGAAAAGAGGACTGTAGCCATTGCAGAGTGCTTAAAATTTTCATTAGAGGACAAGGTAAATGGGTTTTAAATATTTTAAAACACTCAAATTAGATAACTAAATTTTTACTTCCTTTTGGTGACTGTAATCCATTTGTGCTACATTAAGAGGAGAAAGTTAAAACCATTCATACTTACACTGAGCCAACAGCTGTCATATGGTTCCTGCAACACTATGTCAGTACTGTTAAACATGCCCATGTACAGAAGACATTTGTTTCATTTATCTTGGGAGAGGGCTAATAAGACTGTAAGTTGATCTGGTTTTCACTTTAAAGATAATTTAACTGCATTTTTAAAATCTGCTTATTAAGTATACTCTACATACAATAAATTTACCAGTTTTAAGTGCATACTTCAATACATTTTGACAAATGCATATGGTTATGTAAGGACCACTGAAATGAAGATAAAGAATATCACCATCACTTCAGAGAGTTCACTTAGTTCCTTCTCAGTCAATGCTTCCCCTCTGCCCCCAGCCTCTGGAAATCATCTCTCTGCTGTCTGGAACCAATTACGTCTTTTCTAGAAGTTCATATAAATTAAATCTGTCAGTATAAAATATTTTGCATCCAGTTTTTCTCCTTTAGCATAATGCTTTTGAGATTCATCCATGTCATTTCATATAAAAGCAGTTAGTTCCTTTTTATTTCCTACTAATGCTCCTCAATTTATTTTTCTTTTAAATAAGTTGAAGGATATTTTGTTTCCAGTTTGGGGCCACTATAAATAGAATTATTATTACCACCCACATATAATCCTCTGTATGAACAGAGGATTTTTTTTTTGGCATTGTTGTTTTGATTTCTTATATTGGTACCTAGGAGCATAATTATTGGACCATGCAATAAGTTAAGTTTCAACTGTTTAAGAAACTATAAAACCACTTTCCAAAGTGGATATACTATTTTGATTTTCTATCAAGGTGTATGAGAGTTCCATTTACTCTACTTTGTCATCTACATTGATACTGTCAGTCTTTTAAATTTTACTGATTCTGCCGAGGGTACAGTAGGATCTCATTATGCTTTGCATGTGATTTCACTAAGGCAAATAATGTTGTGCACCTTTGCTATACCATTTTTCATTTCCATGCTTTCTTTGGTGAATTATCTGTTTAAACATTTTGTACATTTTAATTTGAAATGGATAATAGACCTAAATATAAAAACTAAAGTTCTTAAACTTCTAGAAAAATACACAGGAAAATATATTTGTGACTTGGGTCAGGTGAAGATTTCTTAGGACATAGAACTATGAATTATAAAAAGTATGCTGGATAAGACTATATATATATACACACACACACACATACATACACACATATACATACATACATACTATATCATGGCAGAAGAGTTGGTGGTAAGAAGACATTCACATGATTATCAGAAAGCAGAGAGAGAGAGAGAGAGAGTCCACTCGCCAGGTACTAAAATATATACCCCAAAGGCAGGTCCCAGTGACCACCTAAACTGCCTGCAATTACCACTCAGTTAATCCCCACCAGGGGATTATTTCACTGATAGGGTTAAGGCTCTCGTAATCCAATCATTTCAACTAATGTCCTCACCTTGAGTCACACACAAGCATTTGGGCAACATCTAATATCTAAACCATAACTTTCCACCCATAGCCCCCAAAAGCTCATGCTCGCCTCACAATGCAAAATGTATTAAGTCCATTTCTAAGAGTCTTTATAGTCTTGACAGTTCCAAGATTGCCTAAAAGTTCACATACAACATGAACTTTCCTAGTGAGTTTGGGCAAAAATAAAAATTGATTTATATGTATCCAATATAAAATGGCAAAGAGTAAACATTTCCATTCAGAAAAATAGAAGCATAGAAAGAAGGGATAAGACCAGAGCAAGGCCAAAAGCTAGCTGAGAAAACAAGTCCTGTAGCTCTATATTCATCTTCTGGGGCACATGGCATGATGATGTTCTGTCCAGAGGGCTTGTGTACTCCACCCCTGAGCTCTTGTTGCATGTAGCCCATGCAGCCTTTCTGTTGGTGTGTCTCTGCTTGACTCCTGCAGCTCTCCTAGGAAGATTTTAGTGGCATTTCTTAATCTCCATTGCAGCTTTAGCTTCTTCCTCACATATTGAAGCATCACCCGCTCAGAAGCTGCCTATAGGGACTTCAGCCCTGGGGCACTTTGCCTGGCCTCACAAGTCTTCCATTGAAACATCAATGGAAGGCTTCATTATACCCAGCATCATGCATTCCTGCAGCAAGAGCACTCTGAGGTTGACATCAAAGTCTGCAACCATTTGGAGCAACAGCCAAGCCTCCAGGGACACTGACTGCCACAACTTCTGAGTGCCTGTGTGGCTGAGCATGGTGAATCAACTTCCTAGGCTACCCTGTGCAAGCAGTGACCCACTCCAGGTTCTCAAAGGAATCTACTCCCTTGAGCCTGAGATGGGTGTGGTCTTATCAATTCCTGAGATGCCCTCAAGCCATATTTTTTATTGTCTCTAGGCAGTCTCTAGTATTTTTTTTTTAGTGGCAGTAATGTCTTTAACAACTACAACTTCCTTAGTTTTTGTTTTACCTCCAACTTTCAAGTGCAAGTTTTTCAAATATTTCTGGTCGTCTTTCTGCTCCTGAATATCATAATAAACTTGGCTAAAAGCTGCCAGCAAAGCTATTACCCGAATGCTATGCTGCCTAGGAATTTCTTCCATCAGATTAAGAAGTCCATTATTTCTAAAATCAGTCTCACAGAAAATCTCAGGACATGGGGAAAAATGTAGATAATTTCTTAACCATAAAATAACACATATGGCTTCTAATACAATCTTCAATACAGTCCTCCTTTTTCAATAGAGTCCTTCTTCTCCTCTGAAATCTTATTGAAGGGAAAGCAAGGAACTAGAAACAGGTAAGCAAGAAATGAAACCCAGAGACCAGGCAGAGATACAAAGGAGAGTTTGTTTGTCAGACCTGACAAATAAAGGCCATCTCTCTATATTGGAGAGAGGCAAAACAGGCTTAGGTTCTGGGACTTTTATGGGGCAGGCTTAGGAATCGGAGCTGGTGGGTCCTAATACTGTGGTTAGGGGTTGGGATGGTATGAGGGAGTGGTGAGCCTTTCTCAGAAACACCCTTGGGTGGAAAAGCTGTCATTTAAGATGGCCATTCAGATGCTAAGCAAGGACCTTATATTCCCTCCTTCCCCTTTTTTATTTTCTATTGGGCCCCTTAAGGAATAGGGAGGTCAATCTTCTGTAACTGCTTCCTGCTGGGAAGGGGTAGAATTTGAGTCCCTCATTAGGGGTATGGGATGTCATTGGAATGATGAAGGAGGTTAAGTGGTTGTGGAATCCTGTTCCCGGCAGGCCCAATTTTGGTGAGGGATTAGTATTCCTGTAACAAAAGCTGGTTTATAGTTTGTTTAGAGATTCTTTGGATCTGATCTTGAACAAATCTAATGATGCAGGGGGCAAGCATTAACAGAAGGCCTATGACAAGGAGAGGGGTCAGGAAAGTAAGTGCCCACTGGAGAAGAGAGTTACTTAGCTGTCATCCTTTAGCAGAGGAGAGCTATTGTTTTTGACTTTCAAGGTCCTGTTGGAGTTATTTATCTTGTCCTTTACTACTCCAGATTGATTGACATAAAAATAGCATTCTTCCTGTAGATACAAAGTCTGCCTTTTTCAGCCTTAAGACAGGCCCCTTCTATTCTGCAGAATTACAGCAGCTAAAGAATATAGCTGGGATTGTATGGTTAATATGATTTGAGCAAGTTGCTGTAAATCTTCTAGAGATTAGAATGATAATTCTTGGTGATAGTACCCCTGGGAGGTGAGTGAAGAATGAGGGAGGAGGGCAAAAATGAAAAAGGGAAGGATGGTACTCATGGTTCTGCAGTGTCCTCATCACCCTTAGAGACTGAAGGAAGATTGAGGTTTCTGGCCTTGGAGAAACATAGATTTAGGGGGCCTGTGGGTGTCACTGTATAAAAGGGAGAAGAAAACCATCTTAAATGGGATTTATGAACCCAATGTGGGATGCCCTCAATCTGGGCCACTGAGATAGTGGTAAGAATGACCAAATAGTGTCCATTCCATTTTGCGAAGAGTTAAGAGGAGAAGAGGGGCCTGTAGTAGAGGGTTTAAAAATTACCAGGTCACCAGGAGACAGAGTGGGAAAAGGGAAGAGGCAGAACTCAGCTTTGCCAGAACAGAATCACTGTATTGCCAAAGAAGCTTTCTAATATATGCAAGAAGTGGGCAAAAAAGATGAGAAGCAAGGGGTAGTAGAGAAACAGAGGGTGATGAGCTGAGCATTAAGATAGGCTGTGCATATAGATACTCAAAAGGGGAGATGTTCAGTGACTTCTTTGGGAGGGCCTATAAGCTAAGAAGAGCCAAGGGAAGGACTTTAGTCCATTCTAAATATAATTCAAGGGATAGTTTAGTGAGAATGTTCTTCAAGGTCTGGTTGGTATGTTCCATCTTTCCAGAAGACTGGAGATGGTCAGGGATATGGAAATGCCAGGAGATGTTGAGTGCCTTAGATATAGACTGTGAAACACGGGAAGTAAATTCAAAACCAGTGTCAGACTGCAGTGAGAAGGGGAGGCCAAATCTGGGAAAAATGTGTTCAAAGAGGATGCTGGCCACCATGGGGGCACATTTATTGGTGGTAGTAAAAGCCTCAACCTATCCCAAGAAGGTGTCAATGAGTACCAAGAGAAATTTGTACCACCTGACTGTGGGCATACAGGTGAAATCCAGCTGCCTTTCAGAGCAAGGGAAATGTCCTCTTGCCTGATGTAAAGGGAAGGCAGGTGGGCAGAGATTGGAGGTGGGATTGATTTTTTGGCAGATTTCACAGGAGGCAGAAAGGGTAGAAAGAAATCGTAGTCCTGTGAAGAGAGTTTAAGGTCGGAAGTGAGAAATTGTTGTAAAGATGTGGTGTTAGGGTGAAAGAGGTTATGAAGAAAGGTAAGCAAATGTTGAGTGTCAGGTATAGATGAATCCATCGGGGGACTAGCAGCACAGAGGACCACAGGTGGAGTAGACTGTCAGAGGGCGATGGCCCTCACCTCAGAGTCTGCCTTGTTGTTGCCAAATATCACAAAGAAGGTTCCTGTCTGATGGGATTTACAATGTGAGAATCCAATGGCAGTGGGAAATTTTGAGGCCTGAAGGAGATCAGAGGTAAAAGGGGCATTAGTAATTGAGGTTTCTTTGGTAGTAAGGAATCCGTGCTCCTTCCCAATAGCAGAGTGGGAGAGAAGTATGTGGAAAGCATATTTCGAGTCAGTGTAGACACTGAGGGAGGCGCCCTTTGCCAAAGTAAAGGCTCTGATGAAGGCAACCAGTTCAGCCTGCTGATTGGATGTATTACTGGGGAGGGGAGCCGCTTCCACCACCGAGATTAAAGAGACTATAGCTTACTGTGTCTAATGAACTCCCTCCTGAAGGAAGGAGGAGCCCTGTGAACCACATATATGTTGCCTGGAGCAAGGGGGCCTCCTGTATGTGTGAGGGATGTGGAAGAAGCTCCTCCAGAGTTTCAATGCATGGATGGGTAAGAGGAGAAGAGGAGGAAGAATCCTGAGGAGTGGGGAGGAGAGCAAGACTGGGATCTTCCTCCAGGGAAACCTATAGAGATACAAGGCAACAGTGGGGTAAGGAATATAAGCCCTTGTAGGTAAGGAAGATATGAGGGCTGTCTCAGAACCCTTGGGGGAGAATTCTCCACATCAGCTGAGTGGAGTTATATGACTCAGGGTCTGTCCATGTAAAGGCAAAAATGTCTTGAGAGTCAGAATGGAGGGGAATAGAGAAGAAGGCATCTTTCAGGTCTAGTATCGAGAAGCAAGAGGTTCCAGAAGGAATGGTGGAGAAAAGAGTATATGGAGTGTTTACCATGGGATGGATTGTAACAGCTGCAGAGTTGATGGAACGGAGGTCTTGGACCAAGTGGTAGGAACCTCTGGGCTTTTTTACTGCCAAGAGGGGGGTGTTATAAGGGGAATGAGTAGGTCTAAGGAATCCCTTTCACAAGAAGTCTTGAATGATAGGCTGGAGCCTAGGAATTTTTGTCAGGAGAATGGGTATTGTGATTGGGCCAGAAAATGGAGAGGGTTTTTGAGATGGATGTGAATGGGCTCATAGTGTGAAGTGATAGAAGGACTTGAAACATCCCAGATAGTAGGGTCCACCTTGGAAGAGGGTAATGGGAAGGCACTGGAAGATGGAATAAGAGATGGTCCTAAGTAGGGGCAGAGCAGATCCTTCTCCCATGCCCGGATCAGGCCCTGCTGGTGTGGTGGTCACGTGACCCCAATTGGAGTGGGGGCGGAGCGGAACCGCCACCCGTGCCCGCAGGGTGAGCAGACCAGTGATCAAACTGCAGATCAGACCCAGGGGTCCGCAGGCGTGGTCGGAGGGGCAGGGCAGATCCGCCGCCCGCGCCTCGAAGGTAGGCAGACCAACAACAGACCAGCGGATCAGGCCCAGGAGCCTGCTGGCGTGGTACAAACACCACCCTAATTGGAGTAGTGGCAGAGCAGAGTCGCCGCCCGTGCCAGGAACAGGCCCAGCGTCCTGCAGGCGGGGTAGTCACGACACCCCATTTGGAGTAGGGGCAGAGTAGAACCGCCGCCCGCGTCTGCAGGGTAGGCAAACCTGCAACCGACTGGCGGATCAGGCCCGGTGGCCTGCCGGCGTGGTACACTCGTCACCCCAATTGGAGTAGGGGCAGAACAGAGCCGCCGCCAGTTCCCAGAACAGGCACAGCGACCTGCTGGCGTGGTAGCCACGACACCCCAATTGAAATAAGGAGACAGCAGAGCCGCCGCCCGCACCTGCAGGAAAGATACGCAAGCAGTATGAAAAGACAAGGAAAGAAAGGACCACAAGCAATGCAGGTCAACGCAACTTTAGAAGAGGTAACAGCTGCAGCAGATGGAATGTCAGATAAAGAATTCAGGATATACATGCTTCAGATGATCTGGAGTATCAAGGAAGACATTAAACAGCAAAATCAGACAATGAAAGATCACTTCGACAACGAATTACGCAAACAAATCCAGGAAGCAAAGGATCAACTATACAGGGAGATAGAGGTTATAAAAAACAAACAATCAGAAATCCTAGAAATGCAGGAAGCAATAAACCAACTTAAAAACTCAATGGAGAATACTACCAGCAGAGTAGAACACTTAGAAGATAGAACATCAGACAATGAAGACAAAGTATTTCAACTGGAAAAGAACATAGACAGCTCAGCAAGACTGTTAAGAAACCATGAGCAGAACATCCAAGAAATATGGGATAACATTAAGAGACCAAACTTAAGAGTCATTGGGATACAGGAAGGTACAGAGCTCCAAACCAAAGGAATGAGCAGTCTATTCAATGAAATAATACGAGAAAACTTCCCAGACTTGAAGAATGAGACAGAATCCCAAATCCTAGAAGCCTACAGGACGCCGAATGTGCAAAATCATAAGAGATCCACACCTAGACACATTATAATGAAGATGCCCAACATACAGAATAAGGAGAGAATTTTAAAAGCTACAAGAGAAAGGAAGCAGATTACATTTAGGGGTAAGCCAATCAGGATAACAGCTGATCTTTCAACACAGACTCTGAAAGCTAGAAGATCCTGGAATAACATATTTCAAACACTGAAAGAAAATGGGTTCCAACCAAGAATTGTGTATCCAGCGAAATTAAGCTTCAGGATGGAAGATGAAATTAAAACCTTCCACGATAAACAAAAGTTTAAAGAATTCGCAGCTAGAAAACCATCTCTTCAAAACATCCTCGCCAAAGCATTACAGGAAGAGGAAATGGAAAATAACAATGAAAACCAACAGTGGGAGGTAGGACAGTAAAGGGGGGGGAAATAATCAAAGAGGAAAACAAACCATGTTTAGTAACAGAAATAAACAAATATGGCTGGAAGAACAACCCATATCTCAATAATAACCCTAAATGTTAATGGCTTAAACTCACCAATTAAGAGACACAGGCTAGTAGAATGGATCACAAAACAAGACCCAACAATATGCTGCCTACAGGAGACGCATTTGATAGGAAAAGACATACATAGGCTGAAGGTGAAAGGTTGGGAAAAATCATATCACTCATATGGACTTCGGAAACAAGCAGGAGTGTCCATACTCATATCAAATAAAATAGATTTCAAGCCAAAGTTAATCAAAAGGGATAAAGAGGGACACTACATACTGCTTAAGGGAACCATACACCAACAAGACATAACAATCATAAATATTTATGCCCCAAACAATGGTGCAGCTATGTTCGTCAAACAAACTCTTCTCAAGTTCAAGAGTCTAATAGACCACCATACCATAATCATGGGAGACTTCAACACACCTCTCTCGCCACTGGACAGATCTTCCAAACAAAAGTTGAATAAGGAAACTATAGAACTCAATAACACTATTAATAACCTAGACCTAATTGACATATATAGAGTATACCACCCAACATCAAGCAGTTACACTTTTTTCTCAGCAGCACATGGATCCTTCTCAAAAATAGATCATATATTATGTCACAGGGCAACTCTTAGACAATATAAAGGAGTAGAGATAATACCATGCATCTTATCTGATCATAATGGAATGAAACTGAAAATCAACGATAAAAGAAGGAAGGAAAAAGCATACATCACTTGGAGAATGAACAATAGGTTACTGAATGATCAATGGGTTATAGAAGACATCAAGGAGGAAATTAAAAAATTCTTAGAGATAAATGAAAACACAGACACAACATATCGGAATCTATGGGACACATTGAAAGCAGTTCTAAGAGGAAAATTCATTGCTTGGAGTTCATTCCTTAAAAAAAGAAAAAACCAACAAATAAATGATCTCATACTTCATCTCAAAATCCTTGAAAAAGAAGAGCAAAACAACAGCAAAAGAAGTAGAAGGCAAGAAATAATTAAAATCAGAGCTGAAATTAATGAAATCGAAACAAAAGAAACAATTGAAAAAATTGACAAAACTAAAAGTTGGTTCTTTGAAAAAATAAACAAAATCGACAGACCCTTAGCGATGCTAGCGAAGAGAAGAAGAGAGAGAACTCAAATTACTAGCATACGGGATGAAAAAGGCAATATCACAACAGACACTTCAGAAATACAGAAGATAATCAAAAACTATTTTGAATCCTTATACTCCAATAAATTAGAAGATAGTGAAGGCATAGATAAATTTCTTAAGTCATATGATCTGCCCAGATTGAGTCAGGAGGATATAGACAACCTAAACAGACCAATATCAATTGAGGAAATAGAAGAAACCATCAAAAGACTACCAACTAAGAAAAGCCCAGGACCGGATGGGTATACAGCAGAGTTTTACAAAACCTTTAAAGAGGAACTAATACCAATACTTTTCAAGCTACTTCAGGAAATAGAAAAAGAGGGAGAACTTCCAAATTCATTCTACGAGGCCAACATCACCCTGATACCTAAACCAGACAAAGACACTTCAAAGAAAGAAAACTACAGACCAATATCTCTAATGAACCTAGATGCAAAAATCCTCAATAAAATTCTGGCGAATCGGATACAAAAACATATCAAAAAAATTGTACACCATGATCAAGTAGGATTCATCCCTGGGATGCAAGGCTGGTTCAATATACGGAAATCAATAAATGTTATTCACCACATCAATAGACTTAAAAATAAGAACCATATGATCATCTCGATAGATGCGGAAAAAGCATTCGACAAAGTACAGCATCCCTTTATGTTCAAAACTCTAGAAAAACTAGGGATAACAGGAACATACCTCAATATTGTAAAAGCAATCTATGCTAAGCCTCAGGCTAGCATCATTCTGAATGGAGAAAAACTGAAGGCATTCCCTCTAAAATCTGGAACAAGACAGGGATGCCCTCTCTCTCCACTTCTGTTCAACATAGTTCTCGAAACACTGGCCAGAGCAATTAGACAGACGAAAGAAATTAAAGGCATCAAAATAGGAAAAGAAGAACTTAAATTATCACTATTTGCAGATGATATGATTCTATACCTAGCAGACCCAAAAGGCTCTACAAAGAAACTATTAGAGCTAATAAATGAATTCAGCAAAGTGGCAGGATATAAAATCAACACGCATAAATCAAAGGCATTCCTGTATATCAGCGACAAATCCTCTGAAATGGAAATGAGGACAACCACTCCATTCACAATATCTTCAAAAAAAATAAAATACTTGGGAATCAACCTAACAAAAGAGGTGAAAGACTTATACAATGAAAACTACAGAACCCTAAAGAGAGAAATAGAAGAAGATCTTAGAAGATGGAAAAATATACCCTGTTCATGGATAGGCAGAACTAACATCATCAAAATGGCGATATTACCAAAAGTTCTCTATAGGTTTAATGCAATGCCAATCAAAATCCCAACGGCATTTCTTGTAGAAATAGAGAAAGCAATCATGAAATTCATATGGAAAAATAAAAGACCCAGAATAGCAAAAACAATGCTAAGCAGGAAGTGTGAATCAGGCGGTATAGCGATACCAGACTTCAAACTATACTACAGAGCAATAGTAACAAAAACAGCATGGTACTGGTACCAAAACAGGCGGGTGGACCAATGGTACAGAATAGAGGACACAGAAACCAATCCACAAAACTACAACTATCTTATATTTGATAAAGGGGCTAAAAGCATGCAATGGAGGAAGGATAGCATCTTCAACAAATGGTGCTGGGAAAACTGGAAATCCATATGCAACAAAATGAAACTGAATCCCTTTCTCTCGCCATGCACAAAAGTTAATTCAAAATGGATCAAGGAGCTTGATATCAAATCAGAGACACGCCGTCTGATAGAAGAAAAAGTTGGCTACGATCTACATACTGTGGGGTCGGGCTCCAAATTCCTCAATAGGACACCCATAGCACAAAAGTTAATAACTAGAATCAACAAATGGGACTTACTCAAACTAAAAAGTTTTTTCTCAGCAAAAGAAACAATAAGAGAGGTAAATAGGGAGCCTACACCCTGGGAACAAATCTTTACTCCTCACACTTCAGATAGAGCCCTAATATCCAGAGTATACAAAGAACTCAAAAAATTAGACAATAAGAGAACAAACAACCCAATCAACAAATGGGCCAAGGACCTGAACAGACACTTCTCAGAGGAGGACATACAGTCAATCAACAAGTACATGAAAAAATGCTCACCATCTCTAGCTGTCAGAGAAATGCAAATCAAAACCACCCTAAGATACCATCTCACTCCAGTAAGATTGGCAGCCATTATGAAGTCAAACAACAACAAGTGCTGGCGAGGATGTGGGGAAAAGGGTACACTTGTACATTGCTGGTGGGACTGCAAATTGGTGCAGCCAATTTGGAAAGCAGTATGGAGATTTCTTGGAAAGCTGGGAATGGAGCCACCATTTGACCCAGCTATTCCCCTTCTTGGTCTATTCCCTAAAGACCTAAAAAGAGCATGCTACAGGGACACTGCTACATCGATGTTCATAGCAGCACAATTCACAATAGCAAGACTGTGGAACCAACCTAGATGCCCTTCAATAGACGAATGGATAAAAAAAATGTGGCATTTATACACAATGGAGTATTACTCTGCATTAAAAAATGACAAAATCATAGAATTTACAGGGAAATGGATGGCATTAGAGCAGATTATGCTAAGTGAAGCTAGCCAATCCCTAAAAAACAAATGCCAAATGTCTTCTTTGATATAAGGAGAGTAACTAAGAACAGAGTAGGGACGAAGAGCAGGAGAAGAAGATTAACATTTAACAGGGATGAGAGGTGGGAGGGAAAGGGAGAGAGAAGGGAAATTGCATGGTAATGGAAGGAGACCCTCAGGGTTATACAGTGGAGGGGGTAGAGAGAGAGGAGGGGAGGGGAGGGGAGAGGTGGGGAGGGGGGAGGGTGGAGGATGGGAAAGGCAGCGGAGCACAACAGACACTAGTATGGCAATTTGTAAATCAATGGATGTGTAACTGATGTGATTCTGCAATCTGTGTATGGGGTGAAGGTGGGAGTTCATAACCCACTTGAATCAAAGTGTGGAATATGATATGTCAAGAAATTTGTAATGTTTTGAACAACCAACAATAAAAAATAAAAAAAAAAAAAAAGAGATGGTCCTAAGGTAAGGGTGAGGATCAGGGGAATGGCAGGTGAGTCTGGATGGAAGCACCTATGAGGGGAGAAGGAAAACACAGCACCAAACTTTGTGAGGATGTCCCTTCCTATAAGGGGAACAGGGCACTGTGGAATGAACAGAAAGGAGTGGGTAAAAATCAGAGAGCCAGAATCACAAACAGGTGTCTGTAAGTGTTGGAAGGTTTACCATCTTCCCTGACAATACAACTCATAGAATGAGTAATAGGCCCCCGGAACTCCTTAAGGACTAAATATGTAGCCCTGGTGTCTAGGAAGAAGGAGATAGGCCTAGCTGAAATACACAGTTACCCTGGGTTCCTGTGGAGTGATGATAGTGGTTGGGTGACGGGGACCTGGGGCCTCGTCAATCCTCTGCAGCCAGTCCTAAGAGTTGGAAAGGGGAACAAGAATGGCTCAATGGTCAGAGACCACTATGGGCTTGTGGACAGTTAATGGCCCAGTGTCCCTTCTGATGGCATTTAGGATAAGGGCCCAGAGGTTTGCGAGGCTTGGGACATGAATGAGCCCAGTGACCCATCTGACCACATTTAAACAGGGTCCAGGCAGTTCAGAGGATAGTTGCTGCTGTGGCTTCATCAGAAAGAGAATTTTGGTGTGGTGGGGGCTCGTCCGTTGATTTGAAGAAGGAGTCCTGGGTAGGATCTTCTGTCCCTTTGGAAGCAGGTATAGGGGAGATGAGAGCTAAGAGGTCTTGTGCTGGAGAGCAAGAATTATAGACAGAGGGCTTAGAATGGAGAGAGAAGAAGGTCTGGATGTATGATATCTCTTTCCATTTTCCTGAACGCTCACAATAGTTGAAAATATCCCTGATAATTTTGGGGTCTAGAACTTTTAAGAAGCCATTTAGAGTTGTTATCCAAAGGATATTGAGGCCAGATCTGATTGTAAGAGCAGATAAGTTTTGGGGGGTTTAGGTCTGGGGTGAGAGAGAACCTAGATTATCCAGGAGTATCTATGGGGGGGGGGATGGATGAGGAGCTACCCACGGTAAGATGTAGGAGTTGAGTTTAGAGGTGGGGCATCCCCCAGACTGTAATATCACCTAGTTGAGAGGATGGTTAAATTCAGGGGGTCCTTACTCATCCTGGGTAAGCATTGGGGCAGGAGCCTGTACAGGCACTTGGGCACCTGGCCAGAACTACATAATAGGGGCAGATGCCCACAGAAATGGCAGAAGCTCATAGAGATTAACCCATGGCTGAGAGGAAGTCTCACCAGGAACAACTCCCAATCACCCTTGGTATTTTTTTTTCTCAAAACTCACGACCCAAATAAAAGACCACCTATAGACCCGGATGACAGTAGGGATCAGCTGTAGCTGTGAAAGCTATGGCTGGGGGTGCCCCCGACCACACGGTAACCCTGGGTATGCGGAATATTCAACAGTCATCCAGACCCGTAGGTCATTTAGGTAGACTGGAGATGGGTCTGGAATGTCTGGTGGTGGGTGAGGACAGGGTGTTTGGCAGAACGGAGGGACTGGTCCCAGGATGGAATCTAGATTGGGGCTCGGGGATACTCAATGACTCTCAAGGAGGGAATGGGGATCCAGACCCTGGATCTTAGCACCAAAATGAAGGGAAAATGAGGAATGAGATGGGTAAGTGAGAAATAAAAGAAAGAGACCAGGCAAAGATACAAAGGAGAGTTTATTTGTCAGAGCTGACAAATAAGGGCCATCTCCCGATAGTGGAGAGAGGCTTGGGTTCTGGGACTTTTATGGGGGCAGGCTCAGGAATCAGAGCTGGGTGGGTCCTAATGTGGGTGGTTAGGGGTTGGGTTGGTATGAGGGAGTGATGAGTCTTTCTCAGAAATGCCCTTGGGCGGGAAAGTGAAACTTTTCCCTTAAATGGCAGCTGTCACTTAAGATGGCCATCCAGATGCCAAGCAAGGGCCTTATACTTATGACTTCAGTATTCATTGTGTACAGTCCTGCTGGCATTCTGGTATTCTGCGCTCCCATCAGAAATACCCACTAAGCTCCACTGACAATAATCTAAAGGTTTTACAGTGTGCATTGGTAAATTATACAAAATTCCACCCACAAATTCCAATAAGCTTTAAAAGCTTCTAAACCACATGCGAGTCACAGCAATGACCCCACTTCTCAGTACCAATTTCTATTTTAGTCAGCTTTTTTGCTGCTGTGACTAAAAGACCTGAAAGGGACAATTGTAGAGGTGTAAAAGTTTATTTAGGGTCTCACATTTTCAGAGGTCTCAGTTGATAGGCAGAAGGCTCCAGTCCTCGGTGAACATCATGGCAGAAGAGGCAAAACTCATGCATAGAGCATTTTAACCATTTTTTTTTCTTTTGTAAAATCAGTCTCTTAAGATGTGGTGTTATGGTTTATGTTTGCTCTGGAGACCATTTTCCATTCCCACAGTTGGTATTGAGGCCAGTTTCCAATACAGAAAATTATCAGACATCTCATTTTCCCAACTGTGATCAGGGCATTTCCCAGGCCAGGCAGCATAAGGAAATGAGGTGCTTTTTTGAATATCAGTGGGTCAAACCTATCCCATTTTTTTAGTATTCAGGGTAGTGGTGAGCCTGGCATATCTGTTGAGAATGAAGTTCCCATCTGAGTCCATTATGTTTGGAACATCTCAGAGATGAGTTTCTCATGGCCAGCAAAGCCTCCTGTCACTCCCTGGTTCTGCCATATTCATTGCTGCCTCACCAGTGAGAATGAACAAGGTCCTTATTTGCTGCATGACAAAGACCATGGAGGATTCAGACTTACAGAGAGATGACTGACCTCCTTCTGCCACTATGAACTTCCAAATGTGATGACGGATGGAGGGGGGAGGGAGATGGGATACATTCCTCTACTCTGTGGACGAGACTAAAAGAATCTCCAGAAGATTAGTAGGACATAGTAGATGTTAGAGGCTTGACATCCTTATTTAAGTGGAGTGAATTCAAAACGCATCCTTTTTTGCAGCCAAAGAAACCCATGGAGCACAGAAGCAACAATGGGGAGAATGTCTATAGTCTACTAAGTCTTGATAGATGAACAAAGGGAATCTAGGCATTTCCTTATGTACTATGCCATGTAAACTGCTCCTCTCTCAATGGATAGAGTCTGATTGGCTAAAATCTGATGAGGAGGGGAGTGGAATTTTGGGGAGGAATAAGCACAGGAGAGTACAATTTACTCATATAGAGGTGTTTGTCACTGGGGCATTTGCACAGCATTGCTTGATTGAAAAGTAACCCTAAGATATCCTATGACAGCTGCTAGGAGAGAAGGGGAAAAACCTTTGAGATTCACCTGTGAGTTCCCCAGGCCAGAGTCTCACAGTCGTTTCAACCATTTGTTCATTGCTATGTACAATACAAGAGAGGCCTGAAGAACACAAAAAGGATTTCAGATGGCTAAAGTGACCAGCTCAAAGGGAATCAAATCTATACTGGCTCAAGGGGAGCATCGCCATTTATACAATGTCAAGGGGAGCAAGTCCTCTTCTAATTGTCTTAAGTCAATGGAGTCCCCATCTACTCTGGTGAGCGAATATATAGAGTGAGCAGTTGAGGGAGGTGGATGCAAATGTGCTCCTGCCTGGAATGCATGCGTAGAAGCCTGAGCCAGTCAGCACAGATCACTCCTACACTGTGATGTCAGCATCCACACAGCTCAGGGTCTTCCAGCTGTTTGTCAGTTCTGTCTGTCTGGGATGGGCATTTCCATTGGAATCAATCTGTTTCTGGACATTGGGCCACATAAGCAGGGTATGCAGAAGAATTTCCAGGTGCATTTGGTGATCCTCCTCCTTACCCTCTTCCAACCCCAGTTTCTGTCTCGTGGTTGCCCTGTGGAGGTCCCTTGGGAGGATGAGTGGTGGCTAGATTGGGAGGGGGTATGTCCTTGTGGAGATAGCGGAGAGGGAGGGCGGGCATTCTTGCACTTCCAGCAGCATTCTGCTGGGACTGCTTGGCCTCCTCAGGCTGCTGCTGCTGCCCATAGGGCAAGGGAAGGGAAGCCTCACTGGAAAACTTCTTGTGGCAGACTCTGGGAGAATCCTCAGGGCTCAGGCAATGCTTGGGCTTCACCTGGACCACACAGGCCTCCTCCTGGGTTCTTTGGCACTGGAGGATGCAGTATGTGGCCACTGAGTTGAACTTTCTACTTGCCATGTACACCCACATGTTATAGTGGTCATAACCCATGTTGATCATGTTTTTCAAAGTTGTGGGATCCAAGAGTTTGGGGAGTGGCTCACAAGGAGGACTGGGAAAAGCATGCTTACCCTGGCTCAGCTATGGGTGCCCCATTATCTAGTCTATGGTGGGCCTCTGCATGGGGTCCACCATGAGTATCTCATGGATAAGGCTCTGGGCTTCCTTAGAGACATGTAAGGGAATGTCAAATGTTCCCTGGTTGACCAGCTTCTTCAGCTGTCTATTGGTGTGCTTGCAGCAAATGGCCATCTCCCTGTGAACTTAGCATAGAGAACCATACACAGGCTCCACACATCTGCTGGGGGGGCCTACCCTTGGATGATTTCAGGGGCAATGTAGAGCAGAGTGCCAAAGAAATTCTTCAGCTCTTCCTAGCTGTGAAGCTGGTGCCCAGGCCAAAGCTGATGACTTTCACATTGCCACTGGCATCCACCACCACATTCTTTGGCTTCAGGTCCAGGTTCACGATGCCCTTCTGGTGGCAGTACTCTATGGCCCACACAATCTACCTGAACAGTCTGCAGGCTTCCTCCTCCTGCATGCCATCAGTTTCAAGGAAGTGGTCCCATAGCTGTCCTCTTCCTGTATGCTCCATGATAAGGTTGATATTTTCGTTGGTCTCAATGACTTGGAAGAGCTGGATCACATTTGGTGGATCGCCATCATCTCTGGTTCAGAGAGGAACAGGAAATTTGACTCTACTTTTGCCAAGACCTTCATGGCAACCTCTGTCCTAGTGAGCAGATGGTGGGCGAGTTTCAAATGGGCAAAGCCCCCTTCACCAATGTCCCACAGGACCAAATAATGGTCCATGAAGGCAGTTCACAGCAGGAGCTCTTCCCCTGCAGTGCTACACTGCTCTCATTACTCTGATGGCTCATCCTGAACTGGAACATGGATGCTAGCTAAAACCAAGATAATAAACCAAAACAAACAAACAAAACAGAAAATGAAAGCAAGGAAAACAAAATGAAAAAAAAAAAACACCCAATATCCAAAGACCTCAATAACCAGCCACCAACCACCAACCACCACCAAATGCGCTATCTGAGAATCCGACAGGTCACCACCAAGAGCTTCCTGTACTTATAGAAAAAAAAAAAAAACCTGCTGTAGCCACTTTCTTATATACCCACAGTTTGAAATTCCCTCATAATAGCTCCTTTTGAGGTTAGAGCAAGAAATGACCTAGTCAACCTGGGCATAACCCTCTGTGGTCATCTTACTTTGGAGCCTCCAGGACATTTCCTCCCACTTTCATAATAAGAATAATAAATTTCTCTGAAACATTTTTTTTTGTTTGGTGAGTTTTGGAGACTGATGTTTACTTGTTTAGAGATTAAAATGTGTAGGATACTTCAATGGTCTTTTCATTTCAGGTCTGAAAACCTGTTATCACTTTGTAGCTTTAAAAGACCTCATCATATGTATGCTCAGTCTTTCTGCTTCTTTGCTGCTCTGATCTGAGCAGCTTTCCTCTGCTGGGCCCCAAGGCCGGGATGGACTACCTCCCCTTGGGCAGAGCAGTGGTGTCGCCATCTAGGGTCTGACCTGTTAGCCCTAGAGAAGCTTTTCCTCCTCTAATTTGTTCTTGTTGGGTATTTTGGTCACAGAGACTGAAGAGCTAATTAAAACACAGCAATACATCACTGTGCCCAGCTTGACAAATGGATGTCTGTGCGAGTGTGTGTGCACGCGCGTGCGAGTGCACGCATTGTGTATGTGTGGTGCTAGGAACCGAACCAGGTCGTTGTACATGCTAGAGAAGCTCTCTTCATATAAACATCCTATCCCTGGGGTTGGAGCTTTCTGGTTTACCCATATGTCAATCCTGTTACATTGAGGCTGAAATGTCAACAGGAATTTTGTAGGGATACACACATTCAAACCACAGCACATAATAAACAAGAGCCCATGGTCCCAATTGGATGTGTCTTGTGTGAGGGGAGTCCTTCAGGTTTCACTGAAGGACATTAGCTAGGAACTCAGATCTTGATGAAGACAGAAAGATCCCTGGTTAACAAATTCATAACAATTATAAAAGCTAGTGCTACTTTTGATTTCTACGAGATGTAAGAGAATAATACACTACTTAAGTCATGTTGAAAGAGATTCACACCAGAGTGGCATCTCTTTCTCATGTTAAATGGATCCCCCATGGGAACCACAAGGAAATTCTTGTAGAGCATACCCAAAATGAGAGTTTAAGGGAATTGAAATATTTCACTATAATCATGAACAGGGAAGATAACCATATAACAAACAAGTCACATTGAAACCAAGAAGTTGCTGCTGTCCTTGTAAGGACACAAGGCATGGTGAACCAAGGGCCCACAGTATTGTCCTTATAAGGACACAAGCCACCCTGAAGCAAGGGTCTGCCCTGATCTCTTATAAGTATAGAAGTCAAGCTGAACCAGGTTCAGCTGATCTCATGATACATAAACCACACTGAACTAAAAACCTCGCCCTGATATCCTTGTAAGTATAGAAACCACACTTAACCAAGGCCCCCACCTCACTTTCCTTATAAGGACACAAGACTACTTGAACCAAGTGCCCCACCCTGATCTCTCTTCAGGGACACAAACCACACTGAATCAAGGACCCTGATTAATATCAAAGTCTAGAACCTGTCAAAACTTCTATTCTATAAGCATTTCTCCTAGTCTATGAACTATCTTAAGTGAGAACAGGGACTGAATCTTATTCAATTTTGAGTGCCTAGCACCTAGTACAGAACTTAACCCCTAGGGGTTTTTCACTTAGTGCTGGTTAATTGATTTTGGGACTGATTGGCTGGGTGGGTAGATGGATAACAAATAGACTGACAAATAAAGGAGAACATGGATGGAAGGATGTATGGCTGTGATACCAGTCTTGAAAATCCATATTGGATCCTTATTCCCCTGGTGTTGAAAACTAAACACCCAAAAAGCACCAAGGCAACAGCAAAAAAAAAATTTTATTCAGAGACAGAAAAGCTGTGTGTGGGGGGATACTGCTATGAAGTGGAGGGGACCCAGGTCTTGTGCGGATGGAGTGGAAGTGTCTTTCCCCTTTATATATTATATATATATATTCATTTCTTCTCATACTTACATGATTAAAAGGCTGGGAATGACCAAAAGGCAGAAAAAGGAGCCATCCAAGTGGGTATTTTTTGTTGTTGTTGAGAAGTTTGTTCCTTCTCCTCCTCTGAAGGTATGAACAATCCATGGTGGGGAAGTTCTATCTACTTATTTCCTTTTCTTTGATAATCAGCTATCTATCCTTTGACCAGATCTCATTCCCCACCTGATAAAGGGAAATGTGCAGTAACTGCTCTGGCTGCTTCAGGCTGAGAGGTGGTGATGTGGGGCAAGCAGGTTGTGTTTCCCTTTTACAAATGTTTTGTTTCAGTTGAGGGGTCCATTGTAAAAGCCTGGTTCGAAAAGAATAGACTATAAAGTCATCTGGAAGGTGGGTGCCTCTATGAGAGAAATAAGAAGACATGAGTACCATAATGAGATTAATATAAAACCAATATCATAGCATCTGCAATATGTCAATGAATATCATGATTATGATAGAAACCAGTAATTTTTTCCCAGGAGGTGGAATAGCTATGTTATTTCCAGGACAAGGCCAATGAGAATATATGTTCTATTTGTGAATGTGAATCTATATGGATATTATTTAAATTGCCAGAGTTATCAGGAATGTAAAGACAACACTTAATTTTTATAATGTCATGGATATACTCATAAGATAAAGTTAAGATATTTACTGTTATCTTATTTTTATAAAATATCTTTTGATCAGCATATACTCTATATTTAGTACAAATCCCTTTATTTCTGTCACTTAGGGCTAGATAATCATAATAGCAAACAGATCAAGTCTGCCTATCTAGGGTTTATGAAAATTTATAGGTCTTAAATTGAGTAAAAACTTCTGACTCTGATAGTTTCTTTTGACAGTTATTAGGTACTCTTCTCTAAGAATCTTTCTTTCATAGCCTCCAGTCTTACTTACTCTTGGTGGGGCTTACACCTTAAGTTACATTAAAAGAACTATTGTCTTTCTTTTTAAGTGTCCAGATATGACTGTGTTTTGGTTATAAATCTCTTGTTAGGTGTCTAAGTCCAAACTTTTCAAATTGACCTTGTTTTTATCAACTGTTAAGCATCGGTTGAGTTTCCTCAGGGAGTCACTCTTGGAAACTCAGGAGAAGACTCTTAGTTCCTCTGATACCATCTTCCAGGATACATCAAGAACTTATTGACCATATGGCTTCCCTTGGAAGCACTAGGGACATTTTCCTCTCCAATGACCCTCCTCTTTGCAGCTGGTGCAGTGGCTGGCTTTCTCTTCTCTAGGGTCTCATGGATCCCCCTAATTGGGAGGTCATGTAGCCCAAATCTCAGAAAGCAAGAGCCATATATTGAATATTTTCTTCTTAGCCTGTTTTATTTCTGTAACTTTGTCTCTCAGTTTGGGTTTTAAACATCCAACAAGCTAGTTTCACCAGTGTTGAAGTAGGAGTGCTTTTAATTGGGGTCAGTGTTAATATTGGAGGTCCACCTTATATCCTGTCTGTCCTATGGGTGATGGCCTGTTATCTGAAATTAACTCTGATTGTTATATTAGAAGTTGTACTTTAGGGGCTGGGTTGTACTTTGTGGCTCAGTGGTAGAGTGCTTGCCTGGCATGTGTGAGGCACTGGGTTTGATTATTAGCACTATATATAAATAAATGAATAAAATAAAGGTCCATCAACAACTAAAAACAATTAAAAAATAAGAAGTTATACTTTGTAAGGCACTAACAGACAATAGTTATAAAGTTTACAAAAATGTATAAAATAAAATTAATAAGAAAAAAACATTGAATTTATCTAATAGATATAAACCAAGAAATGTAATTTTTATAATCTTTACTTCAAACTTTTGTTTGAAGAACACCAAATGTTCTTCTAAACCTTAAAATGCTCTTCTAAACCTTATATTTTAAAGATTTGTAATACTTTGAATACATATCTTCCAAGTATAGAAATAAACTAATAAGAGCACCACAGTTACACTGATGTTCTTATATTAACCAAGTTTAGCTTTTAAAGAAAAATTCAGAATCTGTAATGTAATACTGTAGTGTAATACTCTAAAATAACAGTTGTTATTAACCAGAGTTGTACACACCCTAATGCCATTAAGACTAGTTACTCTAAAGAATGAAAGTTAGCAGACACAAAAAATTATCTTGTTGGATAAGAGCAGTATGAGGATGGCCTTAGGCTCGAGCCTAAGCAACTCCATTTTTAAAACTCTAGTCTCATTAGGCACACCTAACAGAGTCCTCCAGTATGGCCTCAGACAAGTTACTTCCCCTCACCCTGACAAACAGAGTGAAGCCCCTGGCAGGCTGCCCTCACCTAATAAGAGGGAAAGGCAAGAAGATCAGGGTCGTGACCACCAGACCAGATGTTTCTGACCCCAGGGCAAATGATGTAATGGAGAAATCCAGTGGTAGCTGATAAGGATTGAAAGGGGGGGGGTCAAAAGCCCCAAAATTTAGTATAAATAATAGAGCTAATAAACAAGGGTTCAGCCAGCCAAAACAAGGATGTACTCGAGCTGGAGAGACTGATGAAGACCTGGACTGACATCCCATTGCTTGTCATTGTTTTCCTGATCCTCTGTGTGATCCTCACTGCTCTCAAACTCTACCACCTCCTCTGGACCCTGGTGAGAGCCGCAACTTCCCCTTTCGACCCTCTCTTCAACCAGTCCTTCACTCCACGCCAAGAGAAGCCTGCCTGGGTTCCCGATCTGATCACAGGGGTCTAAGTGAGTGTGCATGTGCTGGACATAAAGCCTAAGGCTTAAGACCTTTAAACTTAGCATGCAGAAGGAATGTCTGTCATTAGTCTGTCATGATTAAGTGTGTTTGCAGTACTTAGAATTAATCTAGAATTGTTTTCAGTGAATTAATTAATCTAGAATTGTTTGCTGTGAATTGATTATGTCGATTACAGTGCTTAGCATTAAGGATTGTCCTTTTCTTGATTAAGACTATAGAGTAAAATTGTATTGAGTAATTTGAGTGAATAAAGCCTTGGACAGGGGCAGAAGCATGTGGACATTCTTTATTTCTCCCCCTCCACTGCATATGCTGCAATTTTGCCCCCGCAGGTCAAGCAGGTTAGCATTTTAAGAAATTTTTGTTACTTTATTACTTTATTCTTTAAACTTTGGTTTATATCAGTATATTAATATTTGAAGTTAGGAAAATTCTTGAATAGCTTTAAATAATTGTACCAATTATAGTCAACTTAGTTACATACAAATGTTTGGAGATTTACCCTTCACAACTTACTTAGATAAATCTATAACTTTTTCCTTTACCACATGAAAGACTTTCTCATTCAGAAACATTTTATTTTCCCTTCTACTTTCATACTAAAATATATTTCCATACCTAGAATCTTATATTTCTTTTCTAGCTGTCAACCCCTTTCTAAATTCACATTTTGAAACAATCCTTATGAAATTTCTGAATTTAGGCAAATTACTCCACTTTAATAAGATGAAATACTGTATCTTTTTTATAGTATTTTACTCGAAAGCCAACTGAACCTTTCTACACTTTGTATGTAGAGTTATACCTGATAGAATCTTAACTCTTACTAACCTTGTTTATAGGGAAGATACACAAACAAAGCATTCTTAAACCTTTTTCTATTTACCAAATTATGAAAACACATTTAATGTTTAAATGTATTGCCTATGGGCTTAAGAAATCAAGAGTACTTTATTTTTTATTTAGCAATTGATATTTTAACACTTTGACTTTTAAATTAATCAGATGTAGCCTCTAACAGACACATTTTTGAAGATTAATCCCATTGGTGTTAAATCTAATTTACTCATTTTTAACTGGAAAAACCAAGATATCAGGTAAATGCAGTGAATACTACTAGTATACTAGTGAATACTATCTCTTTCTTGTTGAAGAAAAATCCTAGAAGCAATGGATATTCCATTCTAGACATTTTCAAAACCCAATACTCTGTTAATTGTCTAACCCCCTAGAAAAACTTGTGAGTTAGTAATTTTAAAGACATCTTTACTCTCATCTATTTACCTATTTTAAATTGAACTTCGTTTTTAAGTCATGTGAACTTAACTGTGTTTAGATCCATTTCTCATTTAAATTTTAATTATGAGCACTCATTTATATGCCAATTTTGATACCATGTACATGATATATGGACACAAACCCATATGTAGACACACAACACAACACAGTTGTGCATGCATACATGAAACAGATAGGAAACAAAAGTCTTATAGATTTTGTAAATAGATGCTGTGGTTTGGATGTGAGGTGTCCTCAAGAAGCTTATGTGTGAGACAATGAAAGAAGGTTCAGAGGAGAAATGATTGGGTTGTGAGAGTCTTAACCCAATCAGAGAATTAATTGAGGAGTAGGGTGTGGCTAGAGGAGGTGGAAATTGGGGCATGGCTTTGGGATATATATTTGTATTTGGCAAGTGGAGAACTTGCTTTCTGCCTTCTGATCACCATGATGTGAATTGTTTCTTCTGCCCATTCTTATACCATGGCCACACTCTCCTGCCATGATGCTCAGCCTCACCTTGAGCCCTGAGGAATGGAGACCTTCTATGGACTAAAACCTCTGAAATTGTGAGCCCTGAAATAAACTTTTCTTTCTTTAAATTTGATCTGGTCATATCCTTTAGTCACATTAGCAGAAAACTTAATACAGCAGATCTCCACAGGTAGGAGGCAACACTACAGATGTTTATTAAAGCCTCTATTAGATTAACCTGTTGGAAATTAAAATAGACCCTATCAGACTTTTACATTATAATTTAAATATAGGGGAGATCTGTATTTTTGGAAATAATAAAGTCTAAGAGCCATGGTGGATACTGCCATCAAACGTTCAGGTGGAGCCCAGCGCAGTGGCCCATGCTTGTAATCCCAGCAGCTTGAAAGGCAGAGGCAGGAGAATCTCAAATTCAAGGCCAGCATCAGCAAGGCGATAAGCAACTCAGTGAGACCCTGACTCTAATAAAATACAAAATGGACCTGGGGATGTTGCTCAGTGATCTGGTCAGGTGCCCCTGAGTTCAGTTCCTGATATTGCCTCCATTAAAAAAAAAAAAAAAAGTTCAGGTGGCCACTTGTCCTTGATGGTGATCAGATTTATCCCCAACACCACTTTATCTCTGTCCTTCTTAGGATTTTGTGAAAGGAGGTTTTTCAATGTATTTGAGAGCTAACCCTGGAAAATTGGCCTCTGATCAAAGATAGAGTGTAAAAACCTCTATAGTTACATAAAATATGATTGATCAAAAATATTAATTTAGGCATGCAGGATCATATGCGAATTTACCATAAAAGCCTGAGCTCAAAAATATAGAATTAAAAAAAATAGATTTCTAAAAAATAACATGGCCATAATGACTCTGGTAAAGGAGTATGCAGAACATCTTTATCAAATCAGAGTATGCTTTTGGGTCTGATTAGAGTCAGTTCAGATATTTAAAGATTGTGAGAGCCCTGAAATCTCAGGTAAAGATTTTCAAGGTAAAGAAAACTTGTATGTATGAGATCATTCTATTTTTCCTCCCCGTGCCCTAGTGTTTACGGAGGAACTTATTAAGAAAGGAGGGTGAAAGGGTAGGAGAGTAGAAAAGAGGGCCAGCCATTTAGGTCCCAGAGAAGCTTGAATTTAAAAGTAACACCTTTTATTTCTTTGGTCTCAAACCAGTTTTGGATAATCACCTCAGCAAGGGTTGTAAGTCTTATAAGCTCTGCAAGTTCTGTAAGCCTCTGCAATTTACATTTCAAATGCAAATCTTGGAGAGAGAGAGACAGATCTGCCTAAAAGTAAGGAGAGCTGCTGTTTTCAGCTTGAGAGGCAAAACCTCATCCATAGGGCATTTTAACCATTGTTTTCTTTTGTAAAATAAGTCTCTTAATGTGTGGTACTACAGTTTATCTTTCATCTGGAGACCCTTTTACATTCCCCTAGTTGGTAATCAGGCCAGGTTTGGATGCAGAAAATTATAAGACGTATACTTTTCCCAACTGTGATTAGGTCATTTCTCAGGCCTCACATCCAAAGAAAAATGAGGTGCTTTTTTGAGCATCTGTAGGTCAAACTTATCCCTGTTTTTCAATATTCAGCCTCATGGTGGCATAACTGTTGAGAATGAAGCTCCCATGTGAGTAAGAAAAAACAGAATTCAGGTACCCATACCAGAGAAAAATCCATTTTGTTAGTAACATCTTCATATTGGAGCTTCTGATGGTGAGCAGACCTATCTCTCATTACCTGGTTTCGCCAGATTTATTGCTGCCTGTCTGGTGGGAATGAATAAGTATTTCTTGTTTGACCCAAGACCAAGACCCTGGAGGATTCAGACTTAGTGGCAGAGGACTGATCTCCTCCTGTCCCTATAAACTTACAAATGTGAAGACCCATGGGGGGCGACAAAAAAGATGACCTGGGTGGGGTATATTTCTCTGCTCTGTGGGCCAAAGGACTCTCCAGAGGATATGGAGGATATCTAGTAGTTCTTAGATGCTTAACAACCTTTTCTCAGAGTAGTTTACGTAGAGAGTAAATTGAAAATACTTCCCTTGTGCAGCCAAAAAAAAAAAAAAAAAATCACTGAGCACAGAAACAACAATGCAGAAAATCCCTTTAAGTTTATAGCAGGTTAATATGTGAACAAAGGGAACCTGGGCACTTCCTTATGAACTACTTTCAACAGCTAGAATCTTGTTGGTGACTGGAGGAGGGTCCTTGGGAGGAGTGAACAAGGGAAAGTACGGTGTGTCTCACCTGGAGGTATATGTCACTGAGGCTTTCACTCAGTGCCTTTTGATCAACCAGTCCCCACAGGATCCCCAATTAAGGGTGTCAGGAGAGGAGATCATAGAAGAAAACTCTAAGATTCACCAGGGAGTGGCCATGGCCAGAATCTCCCAGTTGTTTTAATCCTTTGTCCCTTTCCATGCATCCAAAGGAAAACTGGGATTAGGGTCACTGTTCACTGATGCCAGCCATGCTCTGAGCCTGGATAGGACAGTAAGAAATGGCTCTGGTAGGACCCAACATGCCTGGCCTGCAGGTCATGTGATTAGGAGCTACTGCTGATACTGCCAGTCATTGGTGACAAGTCCTGCTCCCTCCCTTGAAGTATAACATTAGAGAAGCACTCTGAGGCAAGCATATAAAGCAGGCTTTATTTAAAAAGGGGTAACATAGACTTCTCCCAAGAGGGAGAAGGGGGCCATAGCTGGTATCCTGGTATCCCAAGAAGTGAGAGTATTCTGCCTTTTTGACATATATTAGGTTTCCTCTGCGCTTCTGCTCTCTTCCCCTTATCTCTTTTCTTCCTGCATACGGGATTAGGCCCAGGAGATGCTCAGGAGGGATGGCCAAAAGGTGAGAAGTAGATGGACAGAGAGACAGGCCAAATGGAGCAGCCCAAGACACATTATATAACAATTTTTATAACTCCCTGTAGGAAGGGACCATTCATGGGACAGGTTACCTTAGCAACAGGTTGGAGCAGGGCAAATTATCTTGCTAAGGTTGGAGGGAAGGCTGGGAATGCATTAGCATTTCAATTCCTCAAGGGATTGAGGACCTGACTGGATTCACCTAACTATCCTGATTGCCTGTCTAATTCTGGCTTCACTGAGACCATGAATCCTGTCACCCAAGACTTGTAGAATTGCAGCTTGCACTAACTGCATTAATTAGCCAACAATTGCCCATGATTGTCCTCCAGAAAAAAGAAAAAGACAGAAAGTCACAGCTCAGAAAGATGTGGGATGTGCTGGAGCTTACCTCAGGGGCAATCCTGGCAGAACCCAATCTGAAACCAGCCTTGAAAGTCAGGGTTGGGTCCCCTCTTTCCCCAGTGTTGAAGATTAAACACCCGAGAAATACTGATGCAAGAAAAAAAGTTTTATTTAAGGGAAAAAAAACCAGAGATACAGACAGAGATAGAGAGAGAGAGAGAGAGAGAGAGAGAGAGAGAGAGACTGACTTTTCCAGAGAGAAGGGGGTGGGGGTCCAGAGCTGGTGCCCAAGGTAGTAGGTATCTTGCCTCTTTTATAGATTTCAGGTTTCCTTTCTTCTCATGCCCTCCCCTATCCTACCTACTTGAATAAAAGGTGGAGTGATCAAAAGGTGGGAAAGGACCTGCCTAGGGGGTATCCCTCCTTATTTTCCAAACCAGCCCTAAATGACAGGAAGAACGCTGCCTAGGGGGGTACTCATTAACAACTTCTTGCCTAGAAGAGAAGAACAATTCTCTGGAGACAGAGGTAAACTTGGCAAAAGGTTATGAGGAGGGGGAAGTGTTCTGGAGGTATTACCATTTTATTTCATTTTGAATTAAGCCCCATCTTCCTGACCCAGTCATTCATTATTTATGCTGACTATCTGTCCTTTGCCCCCAGTCTCAACATGATTATCAGGAAACAGAGACAGAGACAAGGGATTAGCTCAGATATACAGGAAAGGCATGTCCTCAATGACCTACCTCTACCAGCCATGCCCTAACCTGCCTTCAGTTACCTCTCAGTTAATCCCTATCAGGGGATTAATTCACCAATTTAGTTAAGACTCTTATAATGTAAGGGTCTGGCGAACATCGGAGGAAGAGACCACCAAGAGACCAGCTCATGCAACAGCAAAAGGGGATTTATTGAGGATCCAATCCAGCTCGCTGGGGCTCCAGGCTCACTCAACAAGAGAGAGCGGCCCAGAGCCCGAAGCAGGGGTTGAGCAGTGCTTAAGTACACTTTTTGGGGAGGGCGGGGGCTTTGCATACATCAGAACAAATCATCATGAGGAGCGGGAAAATCAAACAACAACTCTCAAACTTGATTAGCACATTCATTGGCAGGAACAGGTTGGGCAGGGGTGATAGGTCAGTTCTAAAGCGGGGTACACATTCAAACTGATTGGTTTAGGCCCTGAGATGCCTATGTGCCAAGCTGCACAGGGTCCTAGGTTATTAAACAACTAGATGGTCAGGGGAATATTTACTGGGCAGTCCCGGGAATTGTCCTAACAGCTACAGGAATTTCAGGTTTTGGGTGTAGCATAGGAACTTAACAATACCTGGTCCTTTACATTTTAACTCAGGCTTTCCAGCTTAGAAACTTTACAATACCCGGTCTTTTACACTTTAACTTCAATTTCTTTTACTCTTATAATAACCCAATCATTTTACCTCTGAAAGTTCTATTGTCTCACAATCAGTTTTGGGGGACACCTAATATCTAAACCATTACAATCAGATAAGATTAAGAACTAGCATAAGAACTTACTCAGGTCAGAGCAAAGGAACTTATTCTAGGCCAAGATCTGGAGGGATAGCAGTTTGAGAGTGTCAGCTTGAGATGTGAGCTTGGCATGGGATGTGTGTGGTCATTGTGGGCAAGAGAAACCACACTCCACTAAAGCTCTATGGGACAGGAAATCTAAGGTTCATCACTGGGGCAATTTTGTAGGGCAAGGTTCATGACAAGGTGACAGGTCTGGGTGCCACAGCATCCAGTCTCAGGTGCTCCTCCTTTTATGAGCCTCAAGTGAGATGGTTGCTGAATTCAGTAATCCGGTGTGTTCAATAAGTTCATAGACCTGGTTTCTCCAATATGAGTTTGATATATCCATGCATCCATGTGCTTCTGATTAATCCCATAAGTCCAAAGGTGGTCATTTTTTATTAGCATGATAAATTTATTTATCAGTTTGTGTCTTACGGTTGTGCTAAGTGGATGGTGGCTGTTTACTTGTACAAATAATAGGTAGAGTCAACCTAACTCAGCACTTGAACTCAAAATGGAGTAGTTTATGGCAAACTACTGCCTTACCAAATGGAGTAACAGGTTTACACATTGCCCCAAAACTACTCTTTTATACATCATGAAGTAACCCACAGCAGGCACAGAATACTCTCCACCGTCACAGACAGGAAAGCATATTTGTGATAAAATACATATATCCAGAATATAGACAAAAACTCTTATAACCCATCAATAAAACATACAACTTGATAAAATTATAGATTTGAGTCACTTTTCAACATAAAGATATACAACTTGATAAAATTATAGATTTGAGTCACTTTTCAACATAACTCCAAAAATTTGTTTTCATAAACAGATCAAATACATTTAAATTCCCAAATATTGGTCTGCTTTACAATGCATCTAATTTTTTTGTAGGATTTCAAATATTCGGTATGTATTCTTATTAAAGTGCATTTATTCATATGGGAATTTGAAAACATTTTAATATATGTGATGAGCTTAAGTTTTCCAGACCCCAATCACAGATGCATTATCAGAAGAATTTATGAAAGGATGAGGCATTTCAATAGCAAAGGGCTTCTTCCACCGCCCCAGTGAAGAGTCAGGGGTTGCTTTTCATCACATACCATTAAACTCTGTGGGGAGAAGGGAGAAGAGGAAGACGCATGCTAATTTTCACAAAGCACATCTGAAGATAAAAGATCTGCTTAGAGCAAATGTCAACTGCCTGATATTCACATCCTCCGCAAATCCTTACTTCCAATAACTTCCTTCTGAATGACTAAGAAGTTGCTGCTGAAGAGGGAGAGGAATTATTTGCTGGTTATAAGAGGTACAAGTGAAATACTAGACTGATGGATTTCAATTATGCTAAGGACAAATTGACTTTCTCCTAAGTACTATGCTGACCCAGATGATAGCAATACTTCTTGGGGGAGCACAACTCCCTTGTTCCCCCTAGGAAGACCTGGTATCTCTGATTCATAGGCCATCTAGGAAAACATTATTTTCCATCAAAAAAGATAACAGGAAAATAATATACAAGGAAGAGGAAGGTAGTGAGTCTAGGTTAGGCCTAAAGAGGGAAAGGATTAAGAGATTGAGATTAAAGATAATACCTAACTCTTTCTTTGCACTTGCCATGTGCCAAGTACTTTACATATATTAGCATATATAGCAAATACTTTACATATATTAACTATTTTGTCCTTGCAGCTGCCCATGTGTTAGACATCTCACTGAGGTCTGTGCTTCACATGTGAAAGTAACTAAGTCACAGAGAGATTAGGTTATTTGCCTCAGTCTTCACAGATGGATGGTAAGAGGCAGAACCAGGTTTGCAGTATAGGGATGTTTAACTAAGCCTCTTGTGTTTTCATCAATTATGTAGTGCATTGAAAGTGATTCATTACTAACCATAGTTTAAAAAAAAAAAATCAATCCATCATGCCATTGATTTGCATTTGAATCAATGTTGTCTCAGAAATTCTCTTGCTGAATTGCATCTCAAATTGGTATCAGCTTATTATATATACATTAAAGAGGAAAGAAGCATTGAACTAAATCATACTGGCTATTCAGATCTCCAAATAGACATTAATTAATCTAGAGTAGATCTCAGACTTCACTGGTCACAAGATTCACTTGGGGTGCTTATCAAAATGTGAGTCACACAGGCCAGATGTCACAGATTCTGATATATTAGGTTGTCTTTGAAACCCTAGAATGATCTTAAATCTACCCTACCCCAGCCCTAACCCCAAAACCCTCTGCCTGTAAAACACTCTTCTAAATTTTTGGCTATTGCAAGATGATGACATCTTGACCAAAATCTCTCAAAGTCAGTGTTAGTTGCTTCATAATTTATACCCAAAGAACTCCCCTATTAGCTCCCCCAAGCACTGACTACCTACTATGCAGTTGCCTGTTGGAATCTCTCACTCTGTGTTCTGAAGAACTCTTACTACCAGGTATCTAAAACCTTCAACAGCGTTTTGGAGCCCAGAGTAGATTATGAATTAATAAACGATTATGAATGAATAAATTTAAAAAGGATTATTTCAGATCATGCCAAACATTTTCAGATGGCTGAATTCAGTATGCAAAACTGCTGTATCTAATTAAATGTGTACAGTAAAGTACTTGAAAAACAGGATATTAAACAAATTGAAGGTTATAGAATAGCAGTTTACTATACACAACAAGAGGCATTTTAAAAGTAAATGGCAGTGATGGCTGTCTGTGCTGGGGCCTTTGTCTTATCATTGTCACCAGCATGAGACTCAAATTGTGTTCTGAATCTGTTGGACACCAGTCACAGTGCCTTGCTGAGATATCACCATGAAGATGGGCACATCTGTAATGGGAAAGCTTTGTGTCAGTGACCTATTAATACTGTAGTGTTGCTACTTAATTTACTTCCTCAAAACTTGGTTTCTTGACAGTTATTATCTATTTCCAGTCAGTGTTCTGTGCTTCAGCAATTTGGGTTGGCTCCTATGAGTGGTTCCTAGCTTTTCCTCCTTTCCCTCCTCCTTCTGGTGAGCTGGCCACCATCTGGAGGATGCTGGTTGAGAATAGTCTTACTCACTGCTCTGGAAGATGATTGGTTACTTGGCTGAGCTGCCTGTGATGAGAGGCTGTGGTCTTATATCCCTTCCAGGTGAGCTGGACTTGTTCTCATAGCAGAGGTAGAGGTGCAAAAGGGTGAGCCAAAAAGTTTGGAGTGTCTAATGTTCCACTATAGCAGTTCAAATATAACAGTGTTCAGTTATAACAATTGTCCTGGTAGTCGGTTCATGTTCATCCACACCCTTTATAATATGAATAGGTAGTCCCTCCATCAAGAAGCCGTCACTTCCTGAATCTAGTCTGGCTTTTTAAGTGGTATTGGAAAGCAGAATAAGTAACTGTGACATTGTGCTAGTCCCAAGCCTAAGGATTAAGAGGCCTGTCACATTTCCAGGAGCTCTCCTGAAGACCTGCTACCACCACGTGGAAAGGCCTGGGCTCGTCTGCTGGATGATGAACAAGCCCTGCCAAGATCTGCCAGACATAGCCCAGATCAGCAGAGCCACTCAGATAAGCTGTAGATTTCTGGACAATTAAATTATGCTAATTGTTCTAAGTTGTTGAGTTGTGTAGTGATATGTTACAATAGAGTGCGAATTAACTGATATTCTCCTTGTAGTCTCAGTTATAATAGGCAAAATGTCACTTCCACCTCAATTCACTGGGCAAGGCAAATGAAAAAAGCAAACCAAGACATAAAATATGGTTGAATAAATCCTAATTCTTAATGGGTGCAATTGAAAGTTACACTGCAGAAGATATGCATAAGGTGAGGCATAAGAAAGTGGAGTTGTTTTTATAATCAGTCTACAAGGGCTTGGAAATTCCCTACCTCCTTTCCCAACCCACTTCTTCCTTTCTCTTTCCTTCCATCTCTTCCTTCTTCTCTCTCCCCTATTAAACACACACACACACACACACACACACACACACAAGAGTTTCTTTTAAATTTTTTACAAATACTCTTTGTATGTAGAATTTCAATGTAATGTTCAATTTCTTAAATTGAGATAATTACATTCATCTAAAGACAGTTGCTTACTGAAATATTTCTTTTTCTTTTCTTTCTTTTTTTTTTTTTAGGAACACCAAACCTTACTTGGTGTGTATAGTTCTAATTTACCACCCTTTTTGTGGACAAAAAAAAAAAAGTACATTTTGATTTCTGTGTTCCCTAACAACAGTGATGCTCATTATGAACCTGCAATTGTGCTATATTCCTTAAAACTTCAGTTTTTTCCCTATGACTGTCGTTGCATTCTTTTCATTAGAAAAATATAATGAGTATTTGGGTTTTTGAACAAGGTTTTATTTGGTATACTCAATGGTACAGTAAGGATTAGAGATAGGCCACCTGCCTCTCTGGGTAGTAGGGTTAATTATAATTTTCTTTGGAATAATAGAGAAATTTAAATGCATAATGGAATAAGTAGTAATTCTTATGCTTATAACAATTGTATACTTTTAATACTTATAAAACTAGATGATGTTTTTGTAAATAAGTTACCATCCTGTTATCAGTTTTTACACACACACAAACACATATCTCATTTTTCGTTTTGATAGTCTCATTTATAGTTTTGAAGCATAACTTTTAGCCAACACCAGAAAATACTCAATTCAAAGCATCATATCAATACACTTCATGTCAGAGCAGAGGACCTATTAGGGGATAAAAATGATGGGACATCTTGCAAAGACTTCTCAGAATCACAGTGTGGGGCAGGTTTTATTGAGAGCATGGCATTGTGTTGCAATACCAGAGTAACATCTTCATCATACCCTTAGTTAGTTATTCAGGAACTCTGCTGTGCCAAGCAATATGATTAGAGCTAAATATAGACTGCAGATAGATTAGGAAACCAGTGTATATTGAGGCTCTGCTGTGAGCGAGGTATTGGATGTGCATCATTCCATCTTTAGGTAAATTTTATCATCATAGTGGATGAGGACTCCTAGGAATGGGGCTTTTAAGTAACTTGCTAAAGATTGCACTCTTGGAAAGCAGTAGATCCAGGATTCAAACTCAGAAAAATTCAAACCCAGGACCTTTTTATTTTTGACTACATTGTTCTTAAAAGGTCTATGGTCAAGTTTAAAAAGCAACATATTCAAAAACTATAACAAAGTTAAGATAGTTGTACATATTGAAGATATGCTCAACAAACAGTTGAGTAGTGTGTATGGTCAGAAAAAGAAAAGTTCATTAAACTAAGAAGACTGGGGAAATTAATAAGATACATTTTGCTTCTGGGAAGTGGGGTGGAGACAGATGAATGTGGTTAGGAGAGGAAACGAAGACGTGGGAAGACCAGTAAGGCATTGGAAAACCACACTCTGTGGTACAGTATCTCCTAATGATGCACCACTTCTATGTTTCTTAACTTTTTAAATACTTGATATTGGAGAATATTTATCAAACATAAGCAAAGGATTGAAAAAGAAAGTAAACAATAACACTATGTGCAGACTCTGAGATGGAAATAGAGGACTTAGGAGAAATAAAGTCCCCTGTCTTGCAGAGATCATTGGAAGGGTAAGAACTTGGAAAGTACTGTTTTTGTTGTTGTTGTTCTTGTTTGTTTGTTTGTTTGCTTTTTAGTATAAATCTCAGAAGAGATTTCTGGATGAGATTTTGGGATGGGGTGGGCTTGGGAATAGGGCATATTGAGTTGGGGATAGGGTCTCTCACTGACATTTAAATTACACAAAGATGGATCCAAAATTTTGAAGCCTACTATTAATGCATTTGAGAGGCTTGGACTACTAGTGGTATGTGAGGTCATATAAAAAGGCCATGACTATTTTCTGGGTTGGGAAAAGCCTCTTGGAGGAGCCAAGCCTTATCCAGGGACTTCAGCAAAAGGATGTAGAAAACTTATAGGTAATGGAGCTGAGTGAGCACAACTCTATATAGTATGTTTAGGGATGTTCTATTCAAGATCTTTTGGTTCCAAGTAGCAAAAAAACAAAAATAAAAACTCAACAAAAACAAAAAAACAAAGTACAAGTAGATTTGATGGAAGAAATTACTCATGATTTAAGCATAACAGGATATAATTGTCATTGAAAATCTTTCTCTCTCTCACCTTACTTCCTCAGTGTTGATTTAATTCTCAAATGTACTGTCCATTCATAGAAGAAAATGATCACCAATAGCCCCAGAAATAACACCCCCTACTTGATATCCCTATCAACAAGAGTGTTTTTCATTTTTCTTTTTTTAATTAATTCAACTGGATTGGTTGAGTCTTATTGCCCAATTTAGTTCAGATATCCACTCAAGAACACTTTGTGTGGCCTGAAGAGTATCTGTCCTCCCTAATGGTCAGGCCCTGTAGAGAAAGATGGGGTTGAGGTGATGGGGGAGATATTTACCCAAATAACGTATACTAGTCAAAGTTCATAGGTTCCCAATACCACTAGACTAGAAAGACAATATTTAGTGAAATAAGTGTTGGCTTTGTTGTTTTGTGTATTTAATTTTTTTATCATTTGTTTGAATATTAGAGATTATGGTGGCAAATATGTATTTGCAGGTGGAGACCATTATCATTTAAGGCTTCCTGGTGGTTGTCCCCTTCAGAGTTCATATCAAGAGAACACTATATAACTGAAGGTTCTGCAAAGGTCTATTCCCAGAGCCATTTTTTATTTTTCCTTGCTGCTGATTTTACTTATTTTCTGCCTCTCTGCCTAATATATGTTTCCCAAATTTCTTTCCACGTCCAAGGATGTCTCAGAGAATACTAAGGCACTGAACTATTATACTGTTTCTAGTGCTCACAGTCTGGGAATACCAACCTTCTGGAGATTTCCTTGGAGGAATTGACATTTATAACTCTAAAGAGAGGAAATGCTGTCTTTGCCAGTTACTCTTTATAGTTAGGGAACATAAGCCTGTAATTAAGCATTTGAATTTTTTAATTAATGTAATTCTTTTTTTAGCACATACTGCTGACCTACCATCACCAGTCCATTGCACTCAGTTTAACAAATAATTCTATATAGAAAGATATTTCATGAGAGATTATGTCAGTTTAGTTGGTAGAGTACTTGACTATATTATATCATTTCCCATATGTTAATTCTTGGATTCTCCAAATAGAGCTTTAGTGCAAATGGACATACCCAGTCATTCATAAATATATATTTCTGTCAAAACTATCTATCTATTGATCTATCTCTTATAGATAGATAAATATTTTACTGAGTGTGTAAAAGTCACAGTCAAGGCTTGAACCCATTTCACAGAAATTCAGAGGTAATATAACCACAGACACTAATTCAATAAACTCAACAAACAGTATCTGGACATTTAGCTAAAGCCAGTTACTGAATAAAGCACTAAGAAAATAAAAACAAATAAGATACTCTTGCCCTAGGGCAACCCAAAGACTACTGTCGAAAATAGACTTGTAAAATGTATCTCTCTTTCAAGATAACAAGTAATAGGAAAGTAAGTCATATGAAGAAATGCACTGAAAGCACGGAGGATGGATCAACTCAATGCCTGGTGACCTCAGGGTGAAGGGAAGCTCAGTTCTTGCAGATGAGAAGAACAGTCTGAAGAGTGGGGTAAGAGGAGTTAGTAGTTAGTATGGAAGTGGATGGTTGTTTATGCAGAAGAAACAGGAGCAAAGCCACAGCACGGTGAATGCCCAGTATACCTGGGGACAAGGAGACATTGAGCAAGCAGACAGGCTGCATAGGCAGGTAGAAAAGGATCATCAGGAGGAGCTCCTTCAGGAAGCATTGTTCATGCACTTTGTGTGTGTGTGTGCGTGTGTGTGTGTGTGTGTGTGTGTACTGGGAATTGAACTTAGGGGCACTTAACCACTGATCCACATCTCCAGCCCTTTTTATTTTTTGAGACAGTGTCTCGCTAGGTTTCTCAGCCTGGCTTTGAACTTGCTATCCTCCTGCCTTAGCCTCCTGAGCTGCTGCGACTACAGCCATGTGCCACTGCACCCAGGTATGTACTTATTACTTTATCCTTTATGTAAGTGCATTTCTAACTTATTTAGACAAGAATGATTTATCACTAATTGAAGTAATGATCAATAAAAAGGGCACCTGGGGGACTTCCCTTGGTTACCTCTTTATCACAATTCCTTCTCAGAGAAAAAAAGGTTTTTCAGTTCAACAGTCACAGCTTCCTTAGAAAATGATCTATTGTAAATCAGTCCCGAATTCGAGAAGTTAACTCCAGAACTCAAGCAGCCTATAAAATGTACCCCAGATCAATGTGATCTGATCTTCTCACTGAAATGAGATCTGGTCAGTCTAACTGTCTCCTGCATGTTACATTTGAGCAATAGTTTACAGGTAAGGGACCTAGGCTTGCAGGCTCTTTGGGTGGTCTCTCAGTCAAAGTTAGGGCTGCCATCACAAAATACTTCAGACTTAACTTATTGCCTACAGTTCGGGATGGTAGGAAGTCCAAGATCAAGGCGGCAGCAACAGTTTAGGGTTTAGTGGAGGCTCTCTTTATTTGTGTGTCTTCACGTGGCAGGAGAGGCAAGCAGGCTCTCCAGCCTCTTGGGCAGTAATCTCATTCAAAAGGGTGGAGCCTTCATGACTTAATCACCTCCCTGATTCTGCACCTCTTAATATGATCCCATTAGGTATTAGTTTTCAATGTAGGAAATCTGTGGAGGATACAGCATGCACACTACAGCAGTTGGGGACAAGAAGGAAGTGCAAACTTTAGCAATAGGAGAAAGGATGATTGTGTATAGCTTGTCCAGTGGTGTTAGTATTAGAACATTAGATCTGGAGAAGGCATCCTCTGCACTACTTAGAGGAATTAAAGGAGGGGAGGGGGAACAGAGAGAAGACAACTGTGAGAGTTAAAGTTCCCCCAGGGACCTAACTTAGGGAAATGTCAGTGCCTAAGCAATTCAAGAGACTTATTTGTGGTAACAACCAACAGAATGTAATAATTTTTTAATTGTCATTTAATCATTGATCATTGATTAGTCAACTTGGAAGAGAGGAGTAAAAGAGAAGATGAGTTTCAGGGCAAATCTAATCATTCTGATTATTGAGGATGAGAACTGAGGAAACAATGCTAACTTGGACAAGGATGGGAATGGAAGCGAGGGGGTGAAAAACTTATAATCATGTGAGGTTTTCCACAGCAGCTGAGTAAATCATCTGGCGGCAATGATAAAGTATGGCAAACAGCCTCGGGATTTAGCCTCTCTAGTGGGTGGAGCTGATATTTCATAATTCATTACTTGTACAAATTTCATTCTGGAAATTTCCAATAAAATTCCACAGCCAGGAAATGCTATTGAAAGATGATAAAAAATGCTCTTTGCCTCTGTAAAGGTTATAATGTGCGCAGTGAGGAAAGGCAAGGCTAAATTTTGAAAGGTACATCATTACTCTAGTCCAAGAAATATTTACTTGAAGAATAGCTAAAAAAAAAATGTATAAAGGGCCAGGCACAGTGATGCACGCCTGTAATCCCACAGCTTGGGAGGCTGAGGCAGGAGGATCACAAATTCAAAGCCAGCCTCAGCAACTGAGTGAGACCCTGTCTCAAAATAAAATATACATAAATTAAGGAGTGTTAATGTGTTTCAGTAGTTGAATGCCGCAGGGTTCAATCCCTGGTACAAAAAAAAAAAAAATTGTACAAAGGTAGTTACAAAACAGAAGCTGATAATGAGTGATCAATTGATTCAATGATAATTGACAGAGACTTGAATGATTATTGTCTCACTCAGTTTACTCTGATAAAGAAGTTCCACATATTCTAGAAACTTGATTGGGTGAGGTTGAAAAAGGAGTGCATATAAGTAGATGAACAGAATTTGGTTGTTGGTTGTTTCTGGAAATCTCAGTGTCGTGTCTTCTCAAATTGTTATCAATCAAGCATTGCCAGCCACTAGGAGTTCACTTTTTTGCAGTTACTGTTCATGTTGCATGGCTTCTGAAATTATTGCTGCTTTTTTTGTACTGAGGCAAAATTTCTCTCAGTATAGCAATGAACCCTCAACCCTTTTAGATTCTCAGATCAATATCATGTCAGACAGCTCTATGTCTACATAAAAACTATATAGTATGGTTTCCACACATTGTCTTTTGCAAACAAATCATCCAGCTTTTAAGAGAATTGTTTGTTTGGTGCATGGTCCAATTTTCAAATCCCTTCCATATTTTCATTGCCCTATGTTGGCTTTTATAGCTAGTTTCCTCCCAAGGCCATCTTAAATATCTAGCACGTAGTTCTTGATAGACCATTTTAGGGGGACATTACAGTATGAAGAAGTAACATCCAGGAGTTTATCTGGAGCAGACTTGAATTTGAATCCTTGCAGCAAAATTGTGATGACAATATTAATCTCCAAAGATTGTTATGGTTGTTAGGATTAGATGAGTTATTTTATATAAAGTTCCTTGCATTATGCTTGATATAGAAGAGTTACATATCAAACAGTGATAAGGCTAAGGCTGTTACAATATTAAATAACTATTTTTTCTTATTATTGGTCTGGTTAGATGGCAAATTCAGAATCAGAACAGAGGTCAATGATCTCTGCATATATGTGAATCTATCTATCCACACACACGTGTGTATGTATTATGTAATTTTTTAATTTAAAAACTTTCTAAATAACAATAATACATTTCTTCTTGCTTTTTAAGTATTGATATTTACTCTCCCATTTAGCTGAATGCCTTAGGTAGGATTGTGAGTGTTAATTTTTATTCTTCCTCTGCTAGAAGTCATCTGCCATGGTTTAATCCACTTTCTATGCCATCATCAAAGAAAATCAAAAGTTATTCTTAAAAAGACTCCTATCTGCAATGGAGCTCTCATCAAACTGACATTGAACTTGGATCATGAGGTGAAGGAACTTCCTACCTTTAAGTAGTCAAGTAGTCGTGACATTAGGGAATGACAAAGCCAAGAATCACCCAAAGAAACTATTCACATCATTCTTTTCTCCTAGGGTATCCAGAAGTTTATTTTTTCAGCTCCATTTGCTGTCCTCAGCTCCATCCCTTCATGATTCTTATCTAATTCTCCTGATCTCTCCACTCTGAAACCAGGACTCTTTTACAACGATATGATGCCACTTTAGTTTTGTATTGTGGAAATGGTGAGATCATTCTATGATTAAACCAATAAATAAGTCCAGAATTTGGCTTTTATGGTCTCAAAATGTTTCTCTTTGTGGGCAATGACAGTTCCCCGAGGTTATTACATCACACTTGTGAAGTTTCCATGAGATAATGGAAAAGTTAAGCACAGTAGAAGATGTACAAGGGGTGCTTGATGATATCACATTTTTAAAAGAAATTTTAGGGAGCTCTCCTAGATGTGAATGTATAATGTTTATAACTCCCTTTCCACTGTGACTTCCTCATGAAAATGCTGGGATTCAGTGTCCTTTAGTCATTTGTCCTCCCTATTGAAAGATCTTTATACTTTCTTCATGAAATATATGTCTTCCTTTAAAGAAAATATTTGAAGACCCTTTAATCTGGCCAAGAATTCTAGACCCATTGTTTCTAGAAGAAATCGTGGCTCATTGCCTAGAAGGAAACATTAATTTTAATCACAGGTCCTGTCTAATATTATTTGCTTTCATTGTGACCACCCTGAACACATTTTAATGATGTAAAATGCAGGAGAAGGTGTTTAAATTGAACATTATTCCTGCAGATTTAGTAATGCCTGGCTAATACCTGGTGCCTAACAGCATTTGTAGCCATTCTATTTAAGATGACTTTAAAAAAAATCAAATAATTTTGTGTAAGGACAAAAACAAATGATGGGAGGATTAGAACTAATCTCTTCTCCTGTGGCATATCATCATGTAATTTTCTGGCTGCTCTACTCTGGGAATTTTGGTATATTTTTAATACACCAATGCTAAGGGAAGAACTAGCTGATGGATTAAACTATGTGGCTTTCATCTCTTAAAAGGGAGATTAAAACCCTTAGGAAAGTTAGGAATGTTCTTTCTAGAAAGCCACAGGATCTAAAGCTACTATTCTTGGAAGAGGCTTCATATAGCATTTGTTCTCATAGTTTTCAAAGTTCTTATATGACCTGGCTTTTTGTAAAAAGCATTAATCTGGGACAGATTCTTCAGTATGTAAACTTAGTAAAAATCAACTCATTTGGTTGAAGTTCTTACTTTTGGCCTTAGTTTTTCTAGTTACTATACACAAGATACTGAGTTGTTTCTTAACTTCTGTCAGCTCCATATTTTCCTTTGTAGAGTAGGAAAAGAAATTACACCTGTATTCTTTACCTCATGGCATTGGTATAAACCTCAGGAATAAAAATACATGAGAAATTGTTTTTATAAATTCAACATTCAGTTAATATAACACTTCTACAGGAAAAGATAATTCTCAAGGTAATATATGACATGACAAAATGATAAAAAGGGACTTTAAACACAAAGCATCTTAAAGTGGAGTGATGGAAAGGTTCCACATGGTTTAAGCAAGAGCCCTGTTCTGTATATTCAACATGACCTGTTAGATTATGGAATGTTATATATCAGGAATTTGACATAATACTGATTATGGTCATGGATCATCAGAAATGACAAGATTATTCTTAAAAATTGGAGGGGGTGTTATATGTGGGGTTGTCTTGACAAGTAGTTTGTGGCTTTATTTGAGGATGGAGCTACATATCCAGGCTCTCCTACATGATATGTTCTTGTCTGTGGGCTTCATTGTTTCAAATTGTGGCCAGTCGTCTTGCTCATCAGGATAATTTATTCAATTGCGCACTCTCTCTTTTACAAAGCAGCACTTTCAGAAAATGACATCAAATTAGGAAATTCCACAGAATCCCATTTCCCTTAGGAATTTGCAAACTTTTTAATATGGCATTCTAAATTTCTCTTCTCTTTCTGTAGCATATTTTGTATATTATCCAACAGGAAAATAAAAAACACTGGGCATACCTCGCCGGGTCTAAAATTCCTCCTGTGCCTCTTGAATTGCTGATTTCACAGTGGACTGGCAGTCTGGCAAATGACTATTTGCTCCTGAGGGTCAAGAGGCAGGAGGAAAAGTGAGCAATTCCACAGGTTCCCCATGGGCTTGATTAGGAAATCAGTGTGCCCTAATCACAGCACTGTTGGTTTCCAGTATCAACCTTCTTTATCCCTCTGCAAGGTCAAGGTTTCTAAAGCTTATCTAGAATCATTCCCCTGTCTGTATCAGTAATCCTAATCATACCAAAGATGAGACATCAACTACAGCAATACCATCTAGAAATCTTGCCCCATTACTTCAAAGGCTCCTATGTATAGTAGTCTTAGTGTACTTTTGGAAGACGCAGAAAACAACAGTATAACTTTCTGGAATAAGTAAAATGACTAACTGGCGTAGGTATAAAAATCCTTATTTTATGATGCATGGATACATGAAAATATTAAACCATTCTAATGATAGATAAGAAAATGATTTCATGATGACCAAATTAAATAACGTTATTCTACATTAAGTTTTAAAATTCTAAAACTTTGCAAATTCTTAAAAAATGGACAGACAACACAGATGTGCACATTTGTATCCCCTTATGGGTTATCTTTGTATCTCAACATTTATCACATTTCAATTTTACAATTATTATATGGCTTTATACATCTTGTGGAAATCATATTTTCTATTAACGAAAAATTCTTATGTGTCAGGCTACTATCTTTTCATAAGTATTGTTATTTTATTTTAAGTTATTAGCATGCTGCATTATTAGTTTATTTCATTGGCATTGTTCCCTCTGTATAGTTGGGAATAAACTTGACTGGCTTGATTTACTATGTACAGTGATCAAATTTAGATTTGAATTAAATTATTAAACTGTGGATCCAAGGAATGAATTCCTAAGAAAATCACAGTAGCAGAATATTTCCTTCAGTGGTGGGATTTGATGGAGTTTTCAAGAAAGAGCCAGCACAACTATAATGGAAATAAATCTCTAACAAGGGGGTGATGCACAAGTCTGTTTCAGACACCTCTTTTGTACAATTTTTATCCTCCTGGGCTCACATGTTATATCAGCATCTATACCAATGATGCTCCTTATAATCCTAGACTTGCTTCATGTAACTGAAAACTGACAGTACACATATCACTTCATGCCCCACACATCAAATGGATTACCTTTGAACAATGGGGAGATGGGAGAAAATTGGTAATTGCTTCTATTTCATTCTTCAGGTGAAACTTTCTGAGATGCTTCTTAAGACTGTGCCAGTGGTTCCCCTGAATCAAGCACAAGTGGCTCACAGCAGTGACCAACTCAATCTTGGCTCTTTATATTGATGATTTCTCTGACTTTCTTATGCACCCCTCTCCTAAGTTCATGTTCATAAATTAACTACTGAAGGTGCTTCATATGTTCTTTATGGTTATACCCAAACAAATACAATATCCCTTCTCATCTTGGCCACGGAGGATAATGACTGCAAGATGCTCTGTGCTAATATTATCCTCTCTTTATTCAGCATTAGTCCTTTGACATGAAAGCAGGACATGGCCTAAGAATCTGTGTCTAAATGGTGTCCTAGGGAAATATGGTGAGTTGACTGGAGTTGGTATGCTTGTTTTGGCTCTTCTGTTTATTCTAACAAAGACCAGACTTTATTCTATATCTCTCACTCTCATCCTGGGAGTCAAGTTGCTTTCTAAGAACCCAGAGAGACAACACACTTACTAGTTGTAATTTAAATGCTGGACAGTGGGGCTGGATTTACTCATTACTTAGTAACTTTTTTCTTATGTTAAACCCTGAGGCATTCAGTATTTAATGTTATACCTCAGAAAAGTTAAAATTATTATTGGATTTTCATAGCCTGCTGAGAATAGTAGAAATCTGATTTTGACTGAAATATGAACCCAACAGGAAAAGTACTTAAGAGTAATTATGCCCTAAACTAGTATAAGGACTGCATTTATGATTTTTTTAATAACATGATTTTTGAGCTTTAGATTCACATTTCTTGAACATCTAGAGCTTTTTTTCCACCTGTCTAATCAATATTTACATGTCAAAGTATATTTCTGAGTCTCCAATTCATGTCTTGCTCACTTTGTACATAAACTTTTATTTTATTGCATTAGGTTTATCTCACAAATCAGAAAGGTGCTCCTAAGAGATAGAGCTTGGTAAGTTGTAGCACCCTATAGAGTGGAAAGACATCCATATACATGTTCTCAGGGAAATGGTAACACAGTATGTCTATGGAACTGACAGACCCACTCTAAGCCATTTATTCTTTATTATCATTTATTATCTTGGAAGGGTGTGTGTCTATGATAATACTTCAGGAATCTGGTTACTAATGTAAACCCTATATCCAGGAGTCCTGAAATATGTGAGTCTCCTCCTACCCTCCATCTGGTATATAGTAACCAGAGTAAATGCTCAAAGGTTTCTTCATGGGAACAGAGAAATAATTACTATTTAGATGTTGCAAAGTTCTTCATCCTGGAGATCCAGCCATCCCTTCAGCCACTGGAGCTATGGGTCTGAAAGCTGTGCAAGAAACCAAGATTTTTTTGCTGGGTTATCTACTTTCAGCATTCTATTATCCATCCTTGTTTTCTGTTATTGGTAAAAACTAAACAATACCTTTGTCAACTACCAATCTATTTTGCTTCTGGTTATTCCATGTCTTATTGTGAATCTCCATTTTCTCTGTGAGTTATCCTCCATTGGCTTCCAATCCAATGTTGCTGGTCTCTCTGATTGTCCTGACCTGGTTTCTGGTTGGTAAATGATACTACTACCTGGATTTTACTATTTGGGGATTTTATATTCCCATTTGTATCAGAGAAAAGTTTTACAAAAGCCTCCAATAATGTCTTCTCTGGCTTAAAGAGGAGCCCCTTCACTGTAATTTTCAGAGATATTAGTGCCTCTCTCACTGTCACCTCTCTTATGGTCTTTGTGAATATTGTATCCTTTTGACATTTGTTCTAGAACTCCATCATCTGTTTCCAATCAGAAATAGTTTATCCTTTCCACCGTGCCAACTTTTTGAAGACTTATCTTTTTCCTCCATCTGCCTCGCAATTTAATGCTTTTACAATATACTCAGTCTGGGTTGTCACATATCCTGTGTTTCCAGAAGTCATCCTATTAGCGAGTGTACACACTTCCTGGGGCTTACCAGGATTTAAATTTCAAACCTAGGAAGAGTGTTCTCAATTCAAAATACTGTTTCATGTTTAAACATATGTTCTAGTCTTCTTGATCAAGCAAGCCCTTTCATGATCCAGATTCAGTAGTGCATCTTCCTGGTTCATCTCAAAGCATAACAGCTCAAACTTGAAGATTTGTCTTTGGATTCAGTAGGGCCTTTGTTGAATTGTGCTGTGACTTAGGTCTGCTTTGACTCCATTTTTATGTAGGGTCCTCTAAAAGTAACTCAGTTGCATAAGCAACATGTCTGTCAACCTACGACTAACTATAAATGAAGATTCTGGCTCTGTGATTTCAGAGTTTTAGAGAAGTAATCATCATAGAATAAGTTTTGGCCCGTATTCTGAACTTGATCTTTACCCTGACCATCTTCTTGTCATATTACTTCTGTTACAGATCTAGTGGCCAGGAGTGGAGGTTAGAGTAGGTTCTGAGTGGGACAAAGTTGTCTGATGGGAGAAAACCCATGTTGTTTTCTAGAGTCCATGTAATAAATCTTTAAAAAGAATGGCATGCCACTTCTCCAGGCTCAAAGTGCTCATAACAGTTTGAGGAATCTAGATATTTGGGATCATCTACTCATATTTCCCCATTCTATGTATCTGAGTCTTGGGTTTTTCCAACCAAGGCCCTTAATATGACCTCTGTTGGAGTCTGATTTTTCAGGTAATAACTCAGTTACAGAGACTAGAGTATGAGGTCATAAGAAGCAAAGCAAAAACTAATACTGAAATCATAATTTCAGCTTATGTCCATAAATAATCCTGACTGTATAAAGAGATTTCAGAGGGTCAAAACTGTTTTGCCCTGTCAGAAACCTGACTGGACTATGACACTGGTCTGGACTAACCCTATGGGATGAAGGATGCATACTCACTATGTGCAGGGACTGAAGGAAGCCCAGAGAGCAGTGTGTCTCGCTTCCTTAGCATGAAGCCTCCCTGCTCAGCTTGTCCTGCTGCCATGAATCCTTCACATGAAGAGTCACATGAGCAGGGACCAGATCAAGATGGTTGCCTGTTGCTAGGACTATGGGTACCTGAAGTATTTGTAAAAGACCTTTATCTTGACAGTTTGGTATGTCTCCTATTACAGGCAAAATGTTCTTTAAAAATCTCTTAAAGTTAATTTTTTAAGAATTTTCATTTTATTAGTGCATTTTAATTATGCATAACATTGAGGTTCATTGTAACATATTCATTCATGCACATAATATGATCTACTCTATTCAATTCCCTAGTTAAGTGGAATTTTACAAATTTTAGTTTGTTAAAAAAAATTCTGTTTATGGCAAGTGAACTTTTTTAGGGAGACAAACTTTTGATTTGCAGGAAACGTAAGCAAGTTTCTGTTTGACATTCATGGTATGGCAGAACTTTCTTAACAGTTCTTTTCTGTTGGGAAGGAAGAGTTTTTTTTTTCCACTGAAGAAGGCTTTTATCTGTGACACGGGGGGACAATAGTGTCTTCTATAAGTAGAGAAGTTTGAGATTAAAGAACTTGCATTTAACAGAGGTCAGTTTCCAGACTATAGGTTATCAGGTTTGTTTTGGAGGAAAAGAAAAATCTGAGTTGTTGAGAAGAAGTAGAAGATCAAATATTCAATTCATTAACTCAAAGCTTTAGAATGTGGGGACAGGAAACTTAATCCTGATAGGAGGCTGTTGGAGGTCAGAGACACTGAGATATTCTGGAAGAAGATGATAAGAATGTGGGATGTGGATATCTTGCCAAATGAAATAAATTCAGTCCGCTAATAAGCAAAGGGAAGTTTTCTAACCCTAGACCAAATGTAAGACTGTGTACTTTTTAAAAAAGATGCTGAGCTGAAAGACAGAGGAAAGTCATTTTCTACATGATTTAGACTTTGACAGTCCATAAACTTTTGTTAAAAGTATGGCTTTTGGGGTTGATGAAATCTAATGCAAATTCATCAAATTAACAAGCTAAGGATTAGGTTGAATTCACCTGAAGTCAAGGTTTAAAGTCTTCTCTCCATCTTTCTGTTCTTCATTCTTTTTTGCCTTCATTATAAAACTGGCTTCCATTTTAAAATGGTCCTGTAGATCAAAATTTATATCCTATATGTTTCAAGCCAGTAAAAGAAGTGTGCTATTTCTCAGTGGTTCTGATACAGGTCTATGAAATGAATCTCATTGGCTCTGGTTATCTTGGCTCAAGTCACATGTCTACCATCTCTCTCTCCATCTCAACATGATTTGAGAGGGAAAGATAGGTTGTTAGTAGGAGAAACCAAGGGGACCTTGCCAGAAATGAGAGCAGGGTGGTATTTTCAGACCAGAACAATCACTTTAATCTGTTAGACTTGTCAAAGAGGAGGAGGATGAGGCTGTGATTTCCTTCCATCTAGCTCTTTGGCCTCAGTGCCACATGCAGTCTGTCTGTCGCATTTATCCTGTGCTGGCAAGTATACATCTCTTAACAAACACTCAAACAAACAGTTTTGATTTTTGCCTTAGAGCTCCAATGTGTTTGAAGAGATTTTTAAGGTTTGCTGAGATCTCCTTTGAACACTGTCTGTGGGCTCTTTCCATTCTCCTCTTCCCACCCACTGGACTCCTTGCTCTGGGAAACACAGCCTTCAGCAATATTTGCTAACACTGTTTGACTTTGGGTGTGTGCATTCAAGCAGTGAAGGAGGTCTATAGAGGTCATCATAATCTTGCTCTGTGGTAAGTACTTGGGAGTCTATAATGAATACAGGGATAGGCAGTGACATTCTGATGCCCACTTGATCATGGAACTAACAGGAGAGGTGTGTGTGATGCAAGGTTTACTCAGAAAATAGAGGAGATGGCTGTTGAATATGTCTAGGATAGTGTCTCTCTCTCTCTCTCTCTCTCTCTCTCTCTCTCTCTCTCTCATATAAATGGCAGGATATCAAGTCTGGAAACTAACTCAGGAACTTCTGCAACCTTTCTAGTTGGGGTCTCAGATGAGGAGGACATTCAGTATCCACCTGTTTCTTATCAGCTATACAACAGTATCCTCTCACAAATCCTTGGGGGTCCAGGCGTATCATCACTGATGCATGACAGTGGAACTCCATGATTCTTTCTTAAATATTCTATCAGAGAATAATGTAAACTAGTACTGAGCCTACAGTGAGTGCTTTCATTTCTGGGAACCCAGTTATCTTTATGCCATTCTGTGGCCTAGGACAAACTGATTCATTCATATTCTCTCTCTCTCTCTCTCTCTCTCTCTCTCTCTCTCTCTCTCTCCCTCTCTCTCTCTACACACACACACACACACACACACACACACACANTCTCTCTCTCTCTCTCTCTCTCTCTCTCTCTCTCCCTCTCTCTCTCTACACACACACACACACACACACACACACACACAACGACTTTTAACTACAGGAATAGAGCAAGAAAGTATATTTGACTTCATAAAAAAGGATTTCCCCTGTGGGAAGAATACTCATGATGCGTGATCTACTGATAATTGGTCTATATAATTTTGAGTGTGCAACAGATCTAACTATCAGAACCCTCTGTGGGTACGTGGTCGACCTTGCCTACTTTTAGAGAATTAACACAGGATTCTCATCTCATCATGTAGCTGCAGCAAAGAGATAGATGCAGAAGAGATTTTATCATTTAATGTTCATTTTCTCCCTGTCTTCCAGGGGGACTTTCAATAAACATTTTATTAAAAAGACTGAACCACCCTTATGCAAATATCCCTAAATTAATTATTCTATGTTAATGGACTTTTAATGGTATGGATTATATTTTAATTCTTGACTTTTCTAAAATGTCTAAATTAAGCATAATCAGAGAGGGGAAAAATAAAACTTTTTGCTGTGAAATCTAGAGATGCCTTCCTTAGGAGAATTATGCCAATTTCTGTGGTCATCACAAAGTCACAATGGCTCTTTTAGAATTATTTTGGGGGCTGAATAAATACATATGTAGGCCAGGAGACTGAAATTACCAGGCAGGCAGGGAAAGGGCATTCAATAGAATAATGACATTTAGTAAACACTTAACACTAGTAAAAAAAAAAAAAAAAAAGAACCAAGTGTTGTGGCATACAACTGTGATTCTAGAGACTTGGGAAGCTGAGGCAGGAGTATCACAAGTTCAAGACCAGTCTCAGCAACTTAGTGAAGCCCTGTGTCAAAATAAATAAAATAAAATGGGCTGGGGAATGTAGCTCAGTGGTAAAGTGTCTTGTACCAATCCCCCATTATCAAGGGAGGGGGAATCATAAAAACTTAGACAAAAGATGAAATTCCCTGTCATCACAGTGTTTTTGTTCCAGGGATAAGGATACAAAAATAAAATGAATAAGTAAAATATATAGTCTGTTAGTTAAAAAATATTCTGGCAAAAGAAATCAAGCAGGGAAAGATGACAGAGGATGGTGGTAGTAGAGGCTCAAAAATAGTAGGGAGGCCAGAGGAGGTTATTGAGCAAAGTGCTGGAGGAAGCAAGAGAGCAAATGTTCTGCTCATTTTGGAGGGGGAATAAGAAGAAATGTAAGAGATCTGAGGTAGAAGCATGCTTGGTGTGTTCAAGAAAAGAAAAGGTGTGTCTGAGAAGGGAGAACAGAATGCCATTCTTTAAGAGGATGGTGCAAAGCAGGGGAAATTATGGCACTGACTTCCTGAGTGCTTTTGCTCATGTGGTTGGTCTTTTTTCTCTGTGCTATTTCTTTCCATTCTGGTTCCATCTGTATCCTCATGAACTTAACCCTGCTATTTTGTCAGCTTTTTCACTGCTGCGACTAAAAGATCTGATCAGAACAATTGTAGAGGAGGAATAGTTTATTTGGGGGCTCATGGTTTCAGAGGTCTCAGTCCATGGACAGACAGCTCCATTTCTTGGGGCTCAAGCTGTGGCAGAATATCATGGTAGAAGAATGTGGCAGAGAAGTAGTTCACATGATGATCAGAAGGCAGAGAGAGACTCCACTCACCAGATGCAAAATATATACCCCAAAGGCATGCCCCCAATGCCAAACCTCCTCCAGCCAAACCCTAGCCTTCACTTCTTCAGTTACCAGTCAGTTAATCTCATCACCATTGGGGATAAGGCTCTCATAATCCAATCATTTCTTCTCTGAACCTTCTTGCATTGTCTCACATGGAAGCTTTTGGGGGGACACCTCACATCCAACCATAATACCCTACTAAGTAGATCTCTCAGGGTATTTTATCAAATATTTTTGATCACTTTGGTAAAATGTAATTCAAAGCACTGGTCTGGAGACTAGAACCATGGCTGCAAATTCAGACTCTGACACTTACTAGCTTTGTGACCCTCAATTACAACATCCAACTTAGATTCTTCAGTATAATGTTGGCTTGTTTGAGGAACCTATGTCATTCTATACTTTACCATGAAATGGATTCCTGAACATTTTATTCATGCCTAATTTTTTTTCAAATTTTATAAGGGATTTGTGAAATTTACATTTTCCTAAAAGAAATCCCTTAGGGTAAAAGTCACATTGTTCATGCCAGCATTTACCAAGGGCTTATGGCATGCCATATAGTGTGTGAAATGTTTTACATAAATTATCTCGTTTAATCATCTTAATCTTCAACTAATCAAAAATGCTACAATTATTTCAGTTTTAGAGATGAGAAACTGAAGTTTACAAAAAGTTTGCTCAAGATCAGTTAGGAAATGCTGTACTCAGGCCTTGAGTTCAAGTTAGTATACAAAACCCTTACATCCTTGTGATACATTTCTTCAGTAGTTCAATAGGAGTGATAAATTACTGGGCCTCTTTGCATGTCATTTACAAAATTGTAAACCTTGCAGGAGGCATGGATTTCTGTCCTTAAATACCCAAATGTGTACCCTCAGTAGTCACTGTAATTCTATCCAATCAAAACAGGATCAGAGATCTGCTGGTGACAAGGTTCCCATTTGTTTCTCTTAAATGTTTTGTTTGTTTTGTTCTATTTTGAACCCAGGGCCTCACATGTTTTAGGCAAGCACTCTACCGTTTAGCTTCATTCCCCAGCTTAAATGTTTTAAATCTTCATTTTTAACGAAGCTCTTGGCTACCTCCTCTATTTTTATGCTACTTTTATTATTTTTGTTAAATTCAATCCATGTATTTTTTCCCAGAGCTATGAAAGTTTTAATGACTCATAAAAGGATTAAAATACCTACCCAGAGTAATCCATAAATAAAATGCATGAGCCCAGGACAGCCATCTGCTGTCCGATTTAACTTAAAATCTAACAATGGATCAAGACAAATTTGTTTTTCTCCTTGCTTTCAAACCTTTGCCAAATGAAAGTCTTCAGTCTTGTTTGTTAATTGCATCTTTATATCAAAAGGGGGAGCTAGCCATATATCTTCTGTGCCACTCAGAGAGAGGGGGAGAGAACTGTCCTTCAGACAGCTGCCTAGCATACTGAATCCCTTGTCACTCCATCTCTCTTGCCCTGTCACTCATTTTTGCTGACATACGGATTTCAGAGGGATGCCTGTTAGAAAGAATCTATAAGAGCTCTGTAACTTATATTTATATTTCATATAATGTGCTTCAGATGTTTCTCTATAATAAAAAAATGAAACATTTAAATTTTTCTAAGTTTAAAGAAGGAAAGTCAATTTGGAGATGAAGATGTATCTGGAGAAGTGTCTTGATGAGAGCAGAGTGCCATTCATCAAGAGGACTGCGCACACTGGGGGAAATTCAGACTAACATGTAGACATTTGGGGAAAAGAAAAACATATAATTATTAAAAAAAAAACCCAAAACCCAGCATGTGTTATGGCTTGGATATGTGTTGTCCTCCAAAAAGCTCAGATGTGAGAAAATGCATGAAAGTTTAGAAGTGAAATGATTGGGTTACTAGAACTTTAACCTAATCAATGCATTAATGAAAGTGAACAGGTTAAATAGTTGGTAACTGAAGGCAACTAGGGCAGGGCTTGAGGAAGTGGGTCATGGGGGCATGCCTTTGGGATGTATATTTTGTCCCTGGTGAGCAGAGTCTCTTTCTCTCTTCCCGGTGGGTGGCCATATCTAGGCTGCTTTCCTCCCCCACACTCTTCCATCATGATATTCTGCCTCACCTTGGACTCAAGGCAAAAAAGTCAGCCATCTGTGGACTGGGACCTTTGAAACCTGAGTGCCAAGTAAACTTTTCATCCTCTAAAATTGTTCTTGTCAGGCATTTTTGTCACAATAGTGAAAAAGCTGATTAAAACATCATGAGATATCAGAGAGTGATATCCCCCTATTGAGGGCCTGCTGTATGACACTTCTGCTATTAAAAACCTTAGAAGAAGGAAATAAAAAGACAGATATTATCCTAAAGAAAATTTCTATCTATCTATATTATTCTGTTCATATATACACATATATGTATCTCTATAGTTCATATATCTATGTACACACATACATTGTTGGCTTTTAACTTTTTATTTAAAATTTTATTTTTAACAAGCAAATAATTGTATAAACTTAGGGTGTACAATGAGATAATTTGACACATGTAAACATTGTGGAATGATAATTTCAAGCTAATTAACAGATCTACCACCACAGATACTTAGAATTACATTTGTACTGAGAACATTTAAAATCTATTTAGAAATTTTGAAATACTGTTAGAAATACCAAAGTGATGCAAAAAAAAAATTAAAAAATCAAATACATGCAGGCTCCTGCCAGAAAGGTGTGCTACTGGAACCTGGCTGGCAGGCTTGCCTGGTTCTGCCATCTGCCTGCTTGTACACTAACCTGCCCTTCACTCGGATTGGAGGAGTTCAGGGTTACAATCTATGCAATTGGCTAATTTGAAAATTGGGGATGAGTGGACAAAGGGAAGAATTATAATTAAAATAGCTACAATTGGATCTAATTAAGGCTATATTCTGAAAATGGACTTTCTACTTCTCACAATGCATAAGACATTGTCCTCAATCAAAGTCATCATGCTGTGCAATGGATGGTGAAAACTTATTCCTCCTCTTTCACTGAAATGGCGCACAACTTGGCCATCATCTTTCCGTTTTCAGCTTCTGTCCCGTCCAATCTCCAGGAACCACCAACCACCACTCTATACTCCATTTCTGAAGTTCCTTCCCTAGATTCCTTGTGTAAGTGAGTGCATGTGGGATTTGTCTTCCTGTTTCTGGCTTATTTCACTTAGCATGATTTCCTCCAAGTTTATCCATGTTGTCACAAATGACATTTCCTTCTTTTTAAAGACTAATGTCCTTTCGTGTATACATGCCACATATTTTTTCTATTCATTCATTGACAGACATGTTGATTCATGTCATAGCTAATTTGAACAATGCTGTAATGAACTTGGAAGTGCAGCTTTTTCTTTGAAAAGTTGGTTTCATTTATTTTAGACATTTACACAGAAGTGAAAATGCTGAATCATACCGTAATTTTATTTTCAGTGTTTTGAGGATACTATACACTGTTATCCATAATGACTATGCCAATCTACATTTCTATCAACAGAAGAGTGGGATTTCCTCTGTATCCTCTCTGATAATAGGCATTCTATTCTATCAGGTAAGAATTGATAACCTCATTGTAATTTTTATTTGCATTTCTCAAATTGTTAGTCATGTTGTACATTTTTATATTAACTTTAACAAATGCATACCTACTCTTGGTAAACACTTATGAAGATTACTTATTCCTCTAACTCATATACTAGGTAAGATATATAAAATGTTTGTGACATGTTAGTGGTCATTTACTATTCATAGGATATACTGCATGAGCAAGCAGAGTGGGGACGCAGGCAGTGGATGGGTTTATGGTCTGCTTGGATAGCAAAAGAGAACTCAGCACAAGGTTAGCAACATGCCACAGGCTACTATTAATTCAAAATTGGGTGATGCAGTTGATTTATGAGGTTAATTGGAGGCAGGGATCTATTAGGGAAAGTTTTGCTGTATACAAGTACATTTACCTGTTAAGAAAAAACAAAAAACAAAAACAGCATGACTAAGTGCAGTGATGTGGGACAAACAGCCAAAGATGTGGGGACATTTCCAATTAGATTTATGTAACATGTAACATATATTGATGTTAGGAATTGGGAGTGGAAGTAATGGAGTTATTGTGGAATAGATGTAGAGCTCTTTTGGAGAAATTTTTAAAAATTTTAATGTGCAATTGTAAATTTTAAGAGCAATCCAGGATTGATATTCCTAAGGGTTAGCTTGATACCATTAGTAGAGTAAGATAAAAAATAACAGAGATTTTTATCTCCAGAGTTATCCTTTAGATTTATTTTGTTGTTTTAATTTTAAAATATTTTGAGTCAGGTTTTATCTTGTCACTACCAGAAAAATTAAGACTGGATAACATAGCATAGGAGAATGAAAGAAACAAGATTGAAATTGAAGTTTAGGGACCTTCTAGCAGAAGGGCTTGAGAAATTATGCAGAACGAACATCTTTATTTTATCATATTTATAGAGGGGAAACAATTATAATTTTAATTACTCACCCAGTAAAATGTTTTGTTTTTATCTCTGTTAGGAGACTCTGTAAGAATCTAGCTTGGCTGAGCAAAATTTGAGATTACTTAGTGAAAGATAAAGTAGGAAAAAGTAGTTATCATTTATCATCCATGACTAGTAGTGTTTTACTCTTTAATGTTTTTTTCTTCTTCTTTTTTTTTTTTTTTTTT
>NW_025999999.1:12957661-12959335 GCF_001458135.2 Marmota marmota marmota | reverse complement strand
TTTATTTTTTTTTTTTTTTTTTTTTTTTTTTTTTTTGAGTACCAGGGATTGAACTCAGGGGCACTCAACCACTGAGTCACATCCCCAGTCCTATTTTGTATTAAGAGACAGGGTCTCACTGAGTTGCTTAGTGCCTTGCTTTTGCTGAGGCTGGCTTTGAACTCGAGATCTTCCTGCCCCAGGATCTGGAGCTACTGGGATTACAGATGCACACCACTGTGCCAGGCAGAAATGCATTTTTCAATAACTAAGCATTGTCTGTTTAAACTGGTTGCAGTGTGATTTATTTTTTGAGTTGTTTCACAAGCTATTGCTTCAGGATAGACCCTGCTATAATTTTGCTGTCTTCCTTTTGCTTCTTTCTCTTTTTCTTTCCCATCTCTCTCCTATAAGATGGACAGAGACAGAGATAGAGAATAAAAACGTGAACCAGGCAAATGACTGATTGAAAGGCAATCTGCAAATAATCATAAATTATTATTATTATTATTAAGGGACTATCATTACATTTATGCTCTTAATGGAACCACTAAATGACAGTTTCCATTCCTCATCTCACACAGATATGGAAGCCAGCGGTGATTTGCTTGGCCTCACATCTTACATGAAAATAAACTCTGCTGTGCATCTGTGGCTACCTGTGGTCATCACTTACTCTGATAATGATTGAGGTGATGGGCGGAAGGGAGGTCAATTTGAGTTTGTTATTAGGATCATCCTTTATCATTCCTGACAGATTCTGTGCTCTGAGGAAGCAGTAATGAAATGAGGGGCTCAGGACTCATAAATAAGTTCCCTGGTAACTGATCTTTATTGTAATTATGCTGAAATTAACCCCAGAGTGCCCACATAGGGATCTTGTCCCAGAACTCTTATTGAAATTATTTGCATGGGGAAAAGATTGGAAAAACAGTATTAGTGACCCTTCAAGGGGTGGCCTTTCCCTCAAGTGTCCTCAGACATGTAGAGCTGCTCTGAAGGGAGCAGTGCATGCAAGGAGCGTCTTTGCAGGCTGGATCTGGAGAAAGGCCCAGACTGGCATGATCTGTGGCAAGATAATACAGGAGAAACCACAGGAGGAGATGCCTCCGAGCAAGGGTCTTTACATAGAGTAAAAGAATGGAAAGCAAAATCTCGAGGACAAGAGCCTAATAAAGACACTTCTGCTATACCTTGGAGAAAATTGCCAGCTGACCTCCGTCCACTAGTCCTTTTGCTCTACCCAGTTGCACAAATGAAGCCTCAGTTATTTTAAGCGAAGCACTTTATGAATCAGAATATATCTATACTCACGATAGCGAAAGGGCTTAGAAGATGGTCAATGATTATTAGCCTTTTTCTTTTTGGTTGTTATTTTCCTGCTTATCTTTACTGATACCTTTTCTAGAATTTATTTCCCTCTCCTGGCCATGATTTGGGCACATGTTATATAAGATGGAATTTCCATGAAAGCAGCGTCATATAGGTTTCTTGTCATGTGCTCTGACTGAATTACTGTGTGTTGAGAAAGATTCTAAAGTCTGGCTTGGGCTCAGAAAGAGGGTAGATAACACCATGGACATGGAGGAGTGGTGGGGCATTGTCTTTGCCACACATATTTCCCAGCTCTGTACCTTTAAGAATATATCTGGGAACAATATCTTTTTTTTTTTTTTTTTTTTTTTTTTTTTTTTT
>NW_025999999.1:12893481-12951575 GCF_001458135.2 Marmota marmota marmota | reverse complement strand
CCCCGTCTGGAACCCAGAATTCAGCCCTGAGTACGGTGCTTGCGCGGCTGGCAGAAACTGCAGCGCTGTAACCCTGCGTCTCTATCCCAGCGCACACTGCAGACTTTCGCCGCGGGGCGATTTGCTGAATAAGCAGTTACCCTCCGTGCGACAAACCTCTCGCGTTTGAGTCCCCGTAGCCGATCCTCGTGCGATGGAAATCCTTCCTCCAGGTTCCGGAGCACCCCACTATTGCTGGAAATTCCTAACAAGATATCCTTTAGCCGTCCTGACTTGTCATACTCCCACACAGTGAAGCAGCACACGGGGGTAATGCACTCCCCTCGCCGCCATCTTCCCCCTTGGGGAACAATATCTTAAGTCATCAGACCTGGTGCTAGGAAAAAGAAACATCAACCAGACTGGCATTAAATCACATGCACTACAGTGGGTCCTTGCTATGCTTAAAGGGATCCATTCAGATGTCTTTGCAAATCCTCGATCTCAGTAACAATACATTTACTAAGCATCTACTATATTCCAAACAATGCTCTTGTTAATCTAAGTTCTTTATAGGGATTCTCTTTCATCTGCAGAACTGAATCATTATGAACTAAATTGCTATCACAAATGAAGAAACAGGCTTAGAGAAAGTAAGCAATTGTTCTTGGTTGTAAAGCATAGTTAATTCCTTTCCTACTAGATAATAGCAGTAATTGAGGTAAAGATGCAGAATAGTCAGGGAGGGACAGTTACAAGTTCATAAATTGCTCTTTCACACCAGTGAGTTAACCCTCATACCAACTCATTCAAATTCTGGTGAGGCATTTTGCATACACTGTTTCATTTAACCTCCACAATGATTCTATTGGGTAGCTGTGAATATTCTTAAGCAGTGACTGGTAGGGTAAATAGCAGATAGTTAAAACCACATTTATACTCACTAAGGGACGATTTTAGTCCCAATTATCTTTCATGACTACATTTTGAATATTACCTTTCTGAGAACAGAAAAACAAATGGGCAGGACATTGGGAGGTCCATGTTCATTCATTACCAATAATATAACAATTCATTACAATGGTGCTGTTTTGTGTCAGCATACAGGAGACCTGGAAGGAGCGAGATGCCAAGTTTATTTGGTTTTATTATTAGATAGTATTCAATGCAGCATCAATGCAGGTAAATATTTTATAAATCTCACTTGTTTGTATAATTCATTATGTATGTCATTTCTCTTTCAGCAATTTTAATGGCTTATTTTAAGAACCAAAAACGGCAATAGAAATGAAAACATTGTTAACAGAGAAAAAGAGGAAGATCTGTCAGCTATGCCTTCACTCCCCCTCGTAAATCGTCTCCAGAGAATACAGTTCAAGTTGATTTATTTTCATCAACACTTTAAATTGCCATTTCTGGTTTTGCTCAGTAAGGTCAAAGCATGCCATCTTTATTCTCAGTACGTTTCTAGAAAACACACATCTAGATGGTCAGTAATTCACAAAAATAGGTAAGAGATCACAGAAGGAACCCTTCACTATTCGTTATTATTATTAATAGAGCAATGACTGGTTGTTTGCACTGTTTCTCACATGCATCCTTTCTGGAAAGGTAAGGCAATTATGCTCCATAATTCCTGTAATTTTTCTGTTGCTTCCCAGGGAGACAGAATTCTCAGAAGAAGCCTCTATTGCAGAAACCTTATAATTTCTGTGTCATATTTCAAGAGATAAATTCTCTTATAAATGTTAAATAAATATTATAAAAGCCCATGATTTTGTCTAAACTTCTGCACTGAACTGAATGGACCAGATTAAAAATCAAAATGGAGTCACCCATGCTAAAGTTCCATGTCATCAAAGGGAAACACAGTTATCTGACTTCTCAGAATCAGGAACCATCTTTCCCAAACAGGCCACTTTCCATTGGCCCAATAGTGAAGTTCCTTCTGTCTTTGTCCTTCTACAGCGAAGGTAATGTGAACTGGTCTGAGTCTAACCACTGTTCTGTTATTGAAAGAATTCCCCACGCAAAGACACTTTGCCGGGAGAATTCCAATTTTATTGCAAAAAGCAGTGTGCTTATATAGAACTAAGGGGGAGATGGTAGGGTTTAGATAAATGGCAGGCAACCCGTTTATTGGCAAGTTCTTTCAGATATCAGCTCCGGAGCCCAGGAATTAGTTCTCATTGGGGCTAAGGTTCCCCGCCAGCGAGATTTGAAATTGGCAGCGGCGGGAGAGTTCACAGGGGCAGGAACTTTTCGCGCCACTGCAGAAAAGAAGAAGGTAGGAAGAAGAGGTGCTTAGGCGCCATGTTGGGGTTTTTTCTCTGGGGTATGGCTGCCATTTATACTTTTCCCAACAGTTATTTCCCCTCATTAGGAGGAAAGAAACTTTGACTTGATGTGTGTGTGTGTGTGTGTGTGTGTGTGTTTCTGCTGCCTTTTTCAATAATTCCCTGTCTGGAGAGTCAATCTCTTCTGCTTAGCCCATCAGAACATCCTAATGTATGGAAAGAAGTATTGCCCCATTTTAGAATGGAAAACAAAGGCAATATCGTTAAATAGTTGTAATTCTTGTCCTTTGACATAATTAACAAATGGCAGAAAAGAGAATAAACCTAGGTACAAAAGAAAAAGCACCCAAATTTCTAGTTTTTTTAGAAATCTAGGTAACTGTAAATTAAATAAAAGACAAAGATCGCAACCCCCATGCTACAGTGAATGAAACAAGGCTTTTGGATTGCCAGAGATCTTACTTCCAAATCCTGCGAAAACTCTTAACTAGATAGGTGACTCTGAGAAGGTTCTATAGTTGTTCTAAGACTGTTTATTCATCTGTGAAATTGAGACTATGACAACCTAGGGCTGTAATGATTGTTAAATGAGATAAGTCACATAAAGCATATGGTGCAATGCCTGGTTTAGAGTTGCTCAGTAAACACGAGTTCTTTCCTTGGAACTATGTGGTCCTTCAAAAAGAAATATAGGATTTAATTTTTGTCAAAACTCCTAGCAATCTAGGAAAGATGTTTTGTTTATAAAAATAATGACACATACACACAAAAAAGCTAGCTCCACACACACAAAAACAAAACAAAAACAAAATAGTTTTCTGCACAAAAGGGAGGCCCCATTCTTTGGTGGGGATTGATACCCATCTTCTAGTCAATTACAAGGCCAAGTTTCTTCTTCTCCAAGGTTTTTGACAATTGATTTATTTACTCCCCTTTAATTCTATGGTTTTCCTCTTTCCTTGATAATGGCAAATGAATGTCCCTTTAGGAACTCCCTCCCCTCTCCCATGCCCTTCTTGTTTCTTTTCTAATGATTCAGTTGGGTTGGCTCTTAGTTCCTAGTTCTATTATCAGGCTTGAATAGCCTTGTACAATTTCTTTCAAAATCAAAAATATTTTATTCGAAATTACTAGAAATAAATTATTTTTCTTGTGAGATAAGTGAGAGGCCACTATATATAAGTGTTACATCTGAGAGGTGATCTGACCCAGAGAAATAGAAGGTGCTGGCTTGCATTCCTACACAGGTACACAAGATGCCATGAGGGTCCAGACAAAGGTACCTAAGTCACCTTGATTCAGAGATTCATAGATTCTTTTCGAGTGTGAAGTCCTGAGTGAGTTAGTTAGAAAAAATAACGTAGATAAAGTGTGTCAGCCAAAGCGAAAGACATGGGCAAAGATATTGTGGTATGAAAGAGATTTTATATTTTGGAAATAGAAATTTAAAATGTCTGGAAACACAGACTGAATGCAAGGGGCTCATAATCAGTGAGGTTGTAAGCTCTCACATAAGATGTTCAAATTTATTTTTAAATCCATATCTATTAACTGCAGTAGTGAGTTGTGATGCCAAAGGCAAGTCAGTATTGCAGGTAATAGGAAGAAATGTAAGTACTTCTGAGGAAGGAGAGCTGGAATCTTTGAATGATATACCAATTTGACAAGATAAGATGGGATACAATAAGCCAGGCTTAGTGGTGCGTGCCTGTAATCCCAGTGGCTTGTGAGGCTGAGTCAGGAGGATTGCTAGTTCAAAGCCAGCCTCAGCAAAAGTGAGTTGCTAAACAATTCATTGAAACCCTGTCTCCAAATAAAATATAAAATAGGGCTGGGGATGTGGCTGGCTCAGTGTTTGAGTGCCCCTGAGTTTAATCCCTGGTACTCCTTCCCCAACCCCACCAAAAAAAAAAAAAAGATGGGATATAATCATACAGAGGTGTGGGAATGAGTAAAATCTACTGCTAGTCAGATGGATCTGAATTCTTAGCAAGCAAAGAAGAGCATACCTTCCTACTTACATAATACATTTGCTTACACTGTCCTTAGACATGCATATGAAATATCCCCTTCCATTCTGTGTCTTTTCACTTCTTTAAGCCCTTTCAGTGGACATTCTGCATAGAGCTATGCATATGCTCTTCCTAGCTATGCTTCACCTGCCATTACCATCCATGTGTTCCACAAATGTGGTTTTTAGTTTTCTTGGTTTATACAAATGATTTATGAAGAAACACCTTTAAGTGAGAGAAATTCTATGTATTTAGAGATTACTCTGGAAAGAAATCTTCAGGATCAATCTTAACAATAACCCTCAGAGTGTGTGATTTGGGTTCTGTAGGGGTTCTGTGTTGGGATTGAGGTCTCTGATAAACTTCCTTATTGTTTCCCATGCTTGGAATGCTCAGCAGTTTCTCCTTGGAGCTCCTAAGATAACTATACAGGTTCGGTATCTAGTTTCAATGGTAATGTCCTTAGAGAAAAGGGCTCTGTGTCTTGATCCACCTGGATTTTGGTCTCAATTATTTAGCATCTGGAATTAAAGGAATACTAAATAATAATGTAGTCATGGTACTGATGACCTAATGTAAAGTTTGATTTAAATAAATGTGACTGCTTAGAGGGACAGCCACTTCTTTTCCTGCCTCTGCCTCTTGTCTCTGTGTCTCCTTTTATTTTCCTTAAAGAGTTCTTGCTACAAAGCATTACTTTCTCTATTATATGTATGTGATGGGTACTGAGACTCAGATGTGAAATTAACTCAGACTTCACCCTTTTGCTGACATATAGGTTTTTTTCATCATACTTTGAGCATGTAAAATGTATCTGTTATTTGGAGGAGAAAAGAGGGTCCTATGCCTTTGAGAACCAAGACTAGCCATCTGATGACAACCTAGAGACCAGATGAGACAGTGAAACTTCCTTCAGGAGACCATGTTGTTCTCAGCTGGGTCGCACAGCCATCAGAGAGTTTTGGTGTGGTGTGCAGGTGAGAGGTCTCCTGGAATCAGGAACGTGTCTCAGAGAGTTGGTGTGCTGAGTCCTGAGGTACTCTAATCACCCAACATACAAACTCCCTAGAGCTAATCTTTCTTCCCAGTTGCCCTGATGCTACAGTTAAATGCTTCCTGTGGCTATGGAAATTATATGGTGCAGGAACTAATTACAGGTTATAAAAATAAAAAGGGAATAGAGAAGTAGCCCTGGAGTTACTACTGAGCATACAGAGCCAGGGGTGGACCTAAACTAATTGGCTTCCTGACAGAGTTCTTCAGTCCCCAGGCAGCCTTTTAATTTAATGAATGTTGGCCAAAATTAGAGACTTCTTTAAGCCACGGGTACACTGAAGAGAATAAACTTTGTAACAGGTTCTGTGGTTTCTGGAGTTGAACAGGATGTCATCTGCGAGTGTACAGTGCCGAGTAGTTTTAATTATTTGCTAAATTTCTTCTATAAGTACAAGGAAACTTATTTCATTTCATGGATAATATGAAGCTGAATCATAGAAATATTTGCACTTTCAAGGGAGTCTTAGACACTGAAGTATCCCAGTGCCTCTACCTGTGATGTCTCCCAACCAGACCATTAATAAATTCTCATTGTCTTCATTATTCATGGAAGTTGCGCTGTATTTGATTCTGTCATTGTTCTAGTTAATTCTCTCTAATCTTTTTAATTAGATAACTGATCAAACAGATGCATAAAGCAGAGATCTTACTTTGAAGAGTTTCTTACCCTCTGGGTGTCCTAATAAGTATTCAAAAAGATATCTAACAAAACATTCTGCATCAGATGAGTTGTAGAAAGCAGTTGTACAGATATGAGCACCGGCTATGATTCTAAGGGACATTTTCTTAAAGGATGTGACACTTAAGTGGAATATTTAAATAAATGCAATTTAGGTCATTAGAAAAGTGGGATTAAGAGCTTACAAGCCTGGGTAATGTGTCTGCGGAAGTAGAATCTTGAATGACAGATTGTGAGGGATCAATTTGGGAACATCAGAGGCTTTAGCTTAGGAAGAAAAGAGGAACATGAGTGACCATTACGTATATACCAGATGAAGGAGACTTTGATTTGAGGGTAATTTTCAAACTGTGGATAAAAGAGATTCATTGTTCATAGGAGGAACAATTTTGGAAGAGAATTCTGGCTTGAGTGTACTAATCATGAATTGTAATTAAAAGGCCAAACTTAGGGCTTCAGATTAGTTGAACTCTCTGATGGTTCACAGATGGCGCAGTGGAGATCTAAATAAGGGGAGGAAGCCAAGGAGATGGAGTCTAGACATAATAAAGGGCAGTCTGTGACTGCACTCACTCTCTTCAGTGCTTTTTTTCTTGCTCTCTTTCCTCGTGATTCTTTATGCGTGTGCATACATGCTAAGCATTTCATAAATATTTGTGATGCAAAGAGATTAGACAAAAGTCTGTTGAATTGAGATAAAGTATTTGGTTCTATTTTTGAGTTCATTTCTTACCACCCATGGGACTGAGAGAAAGTTAAATGCTTTCCCATGACCTCTTTGCTTAGTTGGAATAGTCAGTCCCATGGGGTTGTTTTTCATACTTCTTCCAGTTTCCTGCCAGGTAATTGTGTTCTGGCTTATGTTATCCCCAAGTATGATTTCCACACTATGTCATCAGTCAAGACTTCTTTTCAAAATCCAGAACATTCTGCCTATCTGTTTTCCAGATATTTCCGGCCTCCTGACCACAACCATCCCAAAATTCATATGTCACACACAAAAAAGATTCCTTTTTCTCTCCTTCCTCATCACCACCAAGTGCCTAACTCTGGTCTTGCACTCTTCTTTATCCTGATAAATATGAACTCCTCCCCATTAGATCTTTTCTTTCCAGAGGATTTGTAGTTCAGCTAGCTGGGGTGGGGTGTAGGACCTTATATCAGAAACTTAAAGTTGGTTAAAATTGAATAATTCTTTCAAAGGCAGTTTTCTTTCATTATATATATTCACACTGTATAGCCTAAAGGTTTGTGTCTCCCTCAACATCATATGTTAAAAGTCGTAACCTCTAAGGTGATGATTTCAGGAGGTAGAGCATTTGGTGTGATATCTAGGTCATCAGAGTGAGCCTTTATAAAGGAATCCCCAGAGAGCTGCCTTGGCCTTTTTACCTTCTAGCATAAAACTAGAATGTAAGGACCCATGAAGAAGGGCACCTTCACCAGACTCTAACATCACCTTAATCTTGGAATTCCCAGCCTCCAGAACTGTGAGAAATAAACTTCTGTGGCTATAAGTTGTAGGTATTTTGTTAGAGACCAAATAGACTAGGACACATACCTTATAGTGGCATAATCCTACATAATCCATAAAATGTGCTTTTCAGTATCCTATGGCTGACAGTCAAACTAATAAATTTTAATGCTTAAAGTGAATCTGTAATAGAAAGTTTTCACACCAAAAAGTGTTAATTTTAGGAAAACAAGTGGACATTGATTATATCCCAATATAATCTAGACATATTTACTTCATATTTTCAATAATTTGTAGTTGTTTACTAAGAACAGTTTTTTTTTTAAATGAATGCTTACTTATTTTGGATTCTGTTTACTTGTGACTCAGAGGTGAAAGGGTACCTATGCATACAGACCTACATACCCTGGGCACAAGTCCCTGAAGCACAGAGCTGCAGGATGCTGTGTAACAGCATAGACTGAGGACATTGGGAGTGGTTCCACGATTTAGGAAACTGTAAATTCATCCTCTGTATTTTCTTCATTTGTGGCTTCCATGCCTTTCATTTATAAATCTCAAAGTTATCAAAGGGATATCCAAGTCTGTAGTCTCTTGGGATTTATGAAATGAGAACTCCAATAAGGGAAATGTTGAATTGATATAAACAATTCATTCTTAGTTTGCCTTCCCTAGGTTCGGAGTAAAAAGGCTCCCAACAAAAATCTTGGGAGTTATTTTTACTGTGTCCATTCCTTGCTAAGGATGACATGGAGAACGAGACCAATGAGACTGGATTTTTCATTTTTTTTAAGTTTATGTTAATAGTTTTATTAGATATAATTCACATGCCATAAATTTCATCCCTTATGTAAAGGGGATAATTCAATGATTTTAAATATGTTCACAAAATTTTACAACTCTCACTGCTGTCTAATTTTAAAGCACGATCTAATTTTGTCACTCCATGAGAATCACAATACATGTTAGCAGTCACATCTATTTTTCTCTCCTGCCCCAGCCCTAAGAAAATGTTAATCTATTTTCTGTCTCTATTGATTTGCCTATTTTGGACATTTAATATGAATTGAATCATTCAGTATGTGGTCTTTCTGAGTGTTTTTTTCACATAGGATAAAGTTTTAGAGGTTTAGCCACATTTTAGCACATATAAGCATTTCATTCATTTTGTTGATAAATAATATTCCATTATATGAATATATGACATTATATTTCTCTGTTCATGTAGTTACACATATTTGGGTTCTTACTATTTTGACAAATATGAATATTGCTGCTATGAACATTTGACTACAAGTTTTTGCATGGACATATGTTTTCACTATACTTGGGTATACATTTAGGAATGAATTCCTGGATCATACTACTAATGATATATTGAACCTTTTGAGAAACTTCTAGACTTTTCCAAAATATCTGTATTATTGTACATTCATCAATAGTGTATGAGAATTCCAGTGTCTCCACAGCTTATCAAGAATGAGCTGTATTTTCAATTAAGGACATTTTAGTGAGTTGATAATGGTATCTTGTGGCTTTGATTTACACTTTCATAATGATAAATTATGCTGATCTTCTTTCCATGAATTTACTATTTTACTGTATTTCTTATTTGAAAAAATATTTATTCAAATCTTTTGTTCATTTCTAACTGGGTTATTTATAGTTTTTGTTTATTTTTAATTTTAATTATTCTTATTTTGGGGTGTTCTTTATTTGGAGTTCTGTACTCCCTTTTCTAATAAAGAACAAATATCAGTTAATGATTTACAAAGGCTTCTTCCCAACTAGTTAGTTGTTATTTCACTTTCTGATGTATAGCTTGCAGTAAAATGTTTTGATTATGATGAAGTCTTATTTATATATTCTTTTGTCTCTTGTGCTTTCGATATCATATGTGAAAAAAACATTACTTAACACAAGGCTGCAATTACCCCTATTTTTTTCTAAGATTTAAAAAACATAATCTTAGTCCTTTTATTTAGTTTTAAAATTTGAGTTAATATTTGTCTATGGTGTAAATAGGAGTACAAACTTAATTCTTTTGCATGTAGATGTCCTAGCATTATTTGTTGAAAAGACTTTTCTTTCCCTGTATATGGTCTTGGCACCCCTGTCAACAATCAATTGACCACAGATGTAATGTTATTTTAATGGAATCTCTTTGTATTAATTCAAGCATCTGTTTTTATCCCAGTAGCACACAGTCATTAATACAAACACTGCAGTTTTTAGTAAGATTTTAAATCAGAGAATTTCAGTCTTATTTATTTTTTATTTTTGCTGGTCTGGTGTCTTTTATTTCCACATGGGCACAAGAATTTTAAGATGAGGATGTCTATTCTTGAAAGAAAGGAAGGAAGGAAGGAAGGAAGGAAGAAAGGAAGGAAGGAAGGAAGGAAGGAAGGAAGGAAGGAAGGAAGGAAGGAAGGAAGGAAGGAAGGAAGGAAGAATTTTGGAATTTTGATAGGTGTCTCTTGGTCATTTGGCATTTGGAAGAGTATTATCATCTTATTAATATTAAACTTTCCAATCAATGGGTATGAATATCCTTCACTTTTAAGGTCTTCTTTCATTCCTTTCAGTAGTATTTTGTAGTTTTATTGCATATTGTAAACAGAAAAAGTCTTGTACTTTGTTGGTTCAATTTATTTCTAAGTATTATTTTTATTCTGTTATAGAATTTTCGAAATTTCATTTTCAGATTGTCTGCTTCTAACAAGTAGAAATACATCTTTTTTGCTTATTCATTTTGTATTCTATAAATTTGGTAAACTTGTTTATTAATACTATGTTTGTATTTTTATGGATTCTTTAGAAATTTCTATGTATATGATCATGCATATGTAAGTAGAGTTAGTTTTACTCCTTTTCCAATCTGGATGCCTTTTATTTACTTTTCTGATGGTTGGCCCTGGCTTCATCTTCCAACACAATGTTGACTGGAAGTGCTGAGAGGGGTTCTTGTCTTACTCCTAATTTTAGAAGGAACACTTCCAGCCTTTCCACATTATATATGATATAGCTGTGTGTTTTTCAAAGGTGCCTTTTCTGAGGTTGAGGAATCCTGCATTTATTTCTAGTTTGCAAGGTGCTTTTTTCATGAAAAGATCTTGGATTTTGTCAAATCCTTTTTCTGTGTCAATGGAGATGATCATTCAATCCCTGTCACTGTATTAATGTGGTGTTTTACATTAATTGATGTTTTTGTTAGCTGAACCAGTCTTTGTTCCTGTGATGAATCCCACTTTGCCTTAATGTATAATTCTTTTTATATGTTGTTGCATTCTTTTTGATCTATTATATGAGGAACTTTTGTCTTAATTTCATTGTGTGATTTTCAATTCTAGAGGATGGTAATAAAAACTATTTTTGTACTCTTAATTTTAAAAGTTTTGTCTTACCTTTATTCTGCCCCTCAAGTGCATATTAGAATTTATTAATGAGCAATGAACGTTTTATGGCTTTAATGGGGTTTTGTAACTAATGTGATAAACCAGAACTTTAATTTAAGACAATTTCAAGTCTTTTACTCACTACACATAGTGCATATAGTATCATGTTGTGTGTATCTAGAAAACACAGAGTGTTCCTGGAGATGGGGAGATGTGGTGAACTCTAGACCCCCACGGAGAAAAAGAATATTTGTGTGTTATGGTTTGGATGTGAGGAATCCCCCAAAGCTCAGGTGTGAAATGATGCAAGAAGGTTCAGAGAAGAAATTGGCTTGTGAGAGCCTTAACCCAATCAGTGAATTAATCCCCTGATAGGAATTAACTGGCTGGTAACTGAAGGCAGGTGGGGTGCGGCTGAAGGAAATGGGACATTGGGGGCGTGGCTTTGGGGTATATATTTTGTGTCTGGAGAGTGGAGTTTCTCTCTGTTTGCTTCCTGCTCAGCAGGTGAGCTGCTTACCTTTGCCACACTCTTCTGCCATGTCGTTCTGCCTCACCTGGAGCCCTGAGGAGTGAAGCCTTCTCTGGACTAAGACCTCTGAAATCATGAGCCTTTCTCTAAAATTGTTCTGGTCTGCTTGTTTAGTGGTAGGGGCGACAAAGCTGACTAAAACACTGTGACTGGTTTGTGAGCTGACCACTCAAAATGACTGATTGAGATGGCCACGTTACCAGTCTGACCCTGTGAATTTGTGAGTAAAATTAAGAGGTGGGAAAAGGTGCAAGGGCATAAAAAACTTGAGAACATTCATTTTCAAACTGGAATGATATTTACCCAATTAAAGCACTGGTTTGTTTGGCCGTGTGGAATGCAACTCTGCTTTAAAGTGCCACACATTTCTTTCAAAATGAGCTGGCTGGGTAGAAATGAGAGCAACATGTAAAGCAACCCAATAATATAAACACAATCAGGGTGACCTGTTCCAGAGGTGGAGCCAGTGCCCGGGGTGTTGTAAATTTCAATTTCCATGTCTCCACATCAAAGCAAGGCCAATCGGCCCTTTGTGATGAACAGGCAGTTCTGTTCTCTTTATTCCTTCCCCCAGGATAGGAAAATGGAAATAAGAAAGTCATTTTTTTTTCTTTTCCCCCATTCCAAGATGACCGAATTTTTCTACATTTAAATGGACTCTCGATAAGTAAAGGTCAGCCCAGCTTTTGTGTTTCCTTCAGTAATAGCAAATTGACATCCAGCTGTCTCTGCTTGTAGCTCTTTTACCAAATCATGATGCTTGAACATGTCATCCGTCTGGGCCAGTGAAGCATGGAATGACTCTATCTATAGATACAGACACCAATATAATTAATAGCACAGGCAAGATGATTATGTTTAGTTCAGCAGTTATTATTTAGTTATTTTATGTGCACGGCAGCCCAGTAACTGTAATCTTCATTAGGTTTAATGCCATATCATGAACTGTAAAGTTAATGACTTCTCTGCCGAGCCCAATGAGACAATTGTAAATTTCTGCTTACTCAGAAATTTTGGATCCTTAAGATACAGAAGTTAGGCGGTCTTTATGATGGGCTAGAGTACCTCCTTCTGCAGCAAGGTCTTTGCCTGTGTTGATGTCTTTTTTTTTTTAATGACCAGAATATATAGGCTGTCTAAAGAGATTAGATAGAGTTCTGTTAATAAATAAGAGTCTGATGTGAAAGGCAAGAAAGACCTCAGCAGAACAATCAGGGGACAACTAAAACAGAATAGGAATACTTCAGAAATAGCATTTGGGCCTGGCCTATGTGATGAAGATGGCAGGGACAGGTTAAATGTTAAATAATGAAATAAAATTTGGCAACTCATCGCATGAGGAAGAAAAGGTTAATTTTGAAAATTACATGGTTGTTAGATTTAGGATAGGAGACACAAGGAAAAGTTGCTCAATCAATAAATTTATTTTATATTGCAGTATTGAAATCAGTGCAATTAAATTGTCAGTATCATTTGCAACAAATGCATCTGTAAATTTATAAAAATAGAATTATTTTAGGGCCACCCTGTAAGCACCTTTAAAAAGAATTATTTTGAGTCACTTATACACTCACAGTAGGCATAAGAAATAGTAAAAAGATCCCATATACACAGTTTTCTGAACAATAATGTCTTGTGAATCTATGGTACTACATCACAAACCGGATGACACTGATTCTATTTACATGTTGATCAATACTACCAGTAGATGAATCCCTCATTTGCTTTCTTACAGCCACATCCAACTCCCTTTGTGCATTTATGTACATGTTTTTGTGTAAACATAAATTTTTATTTTTCTGGGATATGTGTCCAAAAATGCAGTTATTGGGTGGCATGATAATTGTATTAGTTTTTTTTAAAAAATGACCAAACGGTTTCCAGAGCTGCTGAACCATTTTACATTTCACATCTACAATCTACAATCGATGCATGATCCAGTTCTTCCATATTTTGGGTAGCTCACTTGAGGATGTCACTTCTTTTTTTTTATTATTTTACTCTTTCTTTCTTTTACTCCCTCCCTCACTTTCTCTCACTTTCCTTCCTTCATTCCTTCCCTCTTAATTTTTTTCTAGCTTTAGCCATTCTGATGTGTGTGTAACTATATGTCCTTTTATTTGCCATTTGTGTTTTCCTGATGGCTAGTGATGTTGAACATCTTTTTGTATACTTATGTGCCTTCCATATTTATATGCTCTTTGATGAAATACTTGTTTATGTCTTTTATTGATATTCTAATTGGATTAATTTCTTTTCTTTACTATTGAATTTTCCGTGTTCTCTATATATTCATGATACTGGTAGTTTATTGACTATGCAATTTGCGGATATTTTCTTCCAGTCTGTAACATGGGTTTTGATCCTTCCTTTTCTTGGGCCTTTTGCAGATCAAAACATGCATTGCCTTACTATGGTGTACTTGTTGCAATCAGTGAACCAAATTGGGAAAGAATATGTAAATACAAACACAGGAAAGAAAGCATGGAAGGGATCACCATCTGTGGAGCTGCAGAAACAGAGTGTTACTGAATCTTATTGTACTTGATATGATTATAAGGAAGATGAAAGAAAAGGCAAAGCATCTTTCAGAAGATTTTAAGTCTTCTACCTAGTTAAGGAAAGTCTATTTATATGTGTATTTTAGGATTCTTTTTTCATGGTAGTATTTTTATTTCAACAGAAATTTAAATTTGCATCACATTTTCCTTAAATTGATTCTAATTTTTACCAAACTTCTTCAAGGCTATAAACACAAGACAGTGCAATATAATAAATCATTAGCTAAAAGGTCATTAAACATAAATATAAAACTAAAGTGCAAGGTCATAGAAGTTATTGAGATTACCCTATAACTGTTTTTATTTTCTAAAAATATTTCTTAGTTATAGTGAAAAGGCATGTTGTTCACATACAAAAGCTACTCAAGTGTGTGCATGCATACAGAGTGTAAAGCCATTCTGATTTCTCACTCGGGTACCACTCTGCGTTTAGTGTAAACTGCTATCAAAAATATAATTTTTAAAATAATTTTGATTTTGGGTACCAGGGATTGAACTCAGGGGCACTCAACCATTGAGCCACATCCCTAGCCCTATTTTGTATTTTATTAGAGACAGGGTCTCACTGAGTTGCTTAGTGCATGGCTAAATTGCTGAGGATGGCTTTGAACTCAGTGATCCTCCTGCTTCCGCCTCCCGAGCTGCTGGGGTTACAGGTGTGTGCCACTGCGCCAGCTCAAAAATATACTTTTACTGAAGACATACTCTTACATAAAGTATAGGAAAATCTCCCTTGTATAGAAGTGGAGAGGATTAGATATATTTTTGCAAGAGAGAAGTATTATGTCTCATGCATGTCCTCATGAATTAAGCTTGAGCTGGGAAAAAGATAGTTTTAGGAAAGGTTTAAGGTCAGATAAGATGGGAAATGAGATGGAGCTAAAAATTTAGAGCCAAAACTGCTAACTACTCTATATTAACCTGAGACACTCAAGATCTTGTGTCCTCAAATAATTACACCGATTGATGTCAGGTGATTCTGAGACAGCAAAAAGCCTGGAGGCAACCTTGCTTGACTGCAAAAGCAAGTTCTCTGGAAAAAAAAAAAGCCTTGAAAGGCTGATAAATCCTCTTGGACATATGAGAAGCTGATTGTATTTTAAGGAATCATCCCCTCAGTTCATTCCCTGATTCATCTGTAAGTTCATCTGATTCTGAGGAAACACTGGAAAATAAGAGAAAGCAAACTTCGTTTTAATAGGAGCTAAGGTCTAAAACTCCAGTTATGAGGTTAAGCTTGTATTAATGGGGGTTCTGCAGAGAAACAGAAGCAATAGAAAATTAAATAATAACAATTACATAAATATATCATTTCATATATGTATGTGTATATTTATACATGCATATATATCTATACATATGTGTATATGGGGGGAGAGAGATTTTCAAGAAATATTTTTGGGGCTGGCAAATCAGAAGTCCATAGAGCAAGTTGGCAGCCTCAGGCAGGAGGATATTGCAGTTTTTCCACAGAATTTCTTCTTCTGGTAATCTTTCTTTCCTCCCACCCCTTTTTAAGACCTACTCACAATATCAAAAGTAAACCCTTTACTTAAAAATAATTATTGCAGATATTAACCATATCTGGAAGATACCTCTTCAGCAATACCTTAGATTATTGTTTGATTAAAAAACAGGTACCAAAACTTAGCAAAGCAGATACATAAAGCTAAGTATCATAATTTTTAGTATCATATCCTTAACTCTTGTAGTCATGATCATTATACAAAAAAAAGAACATATTGACAAATTGATGAGGAGCTCAATTTAGCTGTGCTTTGAATGGGCAGATAAGACAACATCATCAGGAGAAATGAGGTCTTATTTTCATACCGGTTTGGGTAAGAGTAGTTTTTCACATTTGCCCAAATGTTGACTTTCAGTGGCAAGACATCCGAAGGAAAATTAATGGTGAGGAACTTGCTACCAATTAGAATCCTGCAGAACATGTGATCTGAAACCTAACAGGCTGGAATAAAATCAGGTTCTCCTGGCGTTATCTGAGGCTAGCTGGACACCATTCCTTTAGGTCCTATATTCTGGTGGGTTGCCTGAGTTATAGGTTCTCTATTTTAATGAAAGTAATGTGGGTAGATTATTCCTTACAAGCACTGATTTAAAAGTTGATTAGGTATTATTAATATTAATAATATTTATATATTGATAATAATTAATAATAAATAAATTTATATGTTAATAATCAATGTTAATAATGTTTATATATTAACAGTAATTCCATCAATCCTAGAAATTTCATTCCTCTAGCAGCTTTCACACTTGAGGGCCCCCATGTGCATCCCTGAAAAATCTGAGCTTTGACTTTACCAAACTTCATACAGGAAATTCATACGCATTGACCATATATGATGGATTAGATTCTGTCACAATGTATGTGTGAAATGTTGAAAATATGTATATAGGTCTCTGCTTCCAGCCCCTAACACAGAACTTTTAATACCCTCATAGATAAGGCTGCTAGGAGAATCTCTTGTTCTAATATTTGGTCTCTGCCCTGTTTTCTTGACTCAGCTCCTGAGACCGTGGTAATTTCTTGGGTGATAAGAACACTTGACTCAGATCTTCTAAATCCCTTGGAATTTCCTGCGTGTAGGAGGATGTTTTGCTTTTAAGTTCAGGGTCGTTCCAGACCTTACCTTATGTGTCTCTTCATCTGTCTATTCATTTGTATTTTTAAAAATACAGTATGTAATAAATGAATGAACATAATATTTTACCTGAGTTCTGTGAACTACTCTAATAAATTAGTGGAACCAGAGGAAGAAATTATGGGAATCCTGATTTATAACTGGATGGCTAGAAGTTCTGCTGGTCCAGACTCTAAACTCATGTTTAAAGTGAGGGATAGTTTTGTGGGACTGAGCCCTCAATTGGTGAGATCTGACAGTATCTCCAGGTAGAAAGTGTCAGAATCAAATTGAATTAGACCACACCTAGCTAGTTTCTGCTCGAGAATCTGCTGGAAGATTGCATGGTGTGTTGAATAAATAACCAACACATCAGGGTGTAAGAGTAAAAGAAATTGAAGTTAAAGTGTAAAAGACCGGGTATTGTAAAGTTTCTAAGCTGCAAAGCCTGAGTTAAAATGTAAAGGACCAGGTATTGTTAAGTTCCTATGCTACACCCAAAACCTGAAATTCCTGTAGCTGTTAAAACAATTCCCGGGACTGTCCAGTAGATAAATAACCTAGGACCCTGTGCAGCTTGGCACATAGGCATTCAGGGCCCAAACCAATCAGTTTGAATGTATCCCCCCCCCATTAGGAGTGACCTATCACTCCCGCCCGACCTGTTCCCGCCAATGAATGTACTAATCATGTTTAAGAATTGTTGTTTGATTTTCCCGCGCCTCATGATGATTTGCTCTGATGTATGCAAAGCCCCCGCCCTCCACAAAAAGTGTACTTCAGCACTGCTCAACCCCTGCTCGGGGCTCTGGGCCGCTCTCCCTTGTTGAGTGAGCACGGAGCCCCAGCGCGCTGGATTGGATCCTCAATAAACCCCTTTTGCTGTTGCATGAGCTGGTCTCTTGGTGGTCTCTTCCTCCGATGTTCGCCGGACCCTTACAAGGGGTGACAGGTGTGTGCTCTGTTGAGTGTCGAGTGAAAGCAGAAAAGAGACTCTTTGCTGTTGTTGTATATCCTCACAACATGATATCTTAATGTTGAATATAAGAAGAAACTTGTTAAGTGGACAAGTCAAGTATACTAATAGGGGCAAACATTTATGTTTATTTATGTTTCTTACATCTGAAACACAATGTATATGCTTTTCAAGTACTATCCCATTCATTCTAAGAGGTAGGTGTCTTTATTATCCTACTTTTACAGGTAAGGAAGTAGAAGATGAGGGAGGCTAAGAGGAGGATGTGACATTTGAACCCAGATCATCTGCGCCCAGAGCACCTATTTTGTTGCACACGGGTGCTGCATAACATAGAGGACAGCTTCTGATATGTTCTAAGTAGGGAGCTTGTGCTCCTTAGGGAGACATGGTGAGGGAAGGGAGGCTGAGCAATCACAAACACACTGGAATGGCAGGAGGGGCCAGTGCTAAAGGACCTTGGATGGGATCGACATAGTATCCAGAGTGCAATGGAGTAGGCTGAAGGGTTGGACACAGTGTTGTTGCTTGTCACAGGGGCCTCTTAGGAAGTTGACTGGCAGTCATGTGGAAAGAGGTTGGAGGCAACAAGTAAGATGAGTGACTGGGTAACAAAACAGATAGCAGAAAAATCAGGTGGCGACTAGAGAGGCTTAAAAATGGCAGGAGAAATAAAATTAAATAGAGCAGGCAAGAGTAAAGAGGCCTTTAGAAATTAGAGTTTATAGGGTTGGTGACTGATTGGATGCAGAGGATGAGTCTGGGCTGACTCCAGGGTGTCTCGTGTGGTCAACTGGATGAATGATTGTAACATTAATTGAGATGGGGAATACAAGAAAAGGAGAGGCAGGTTTGTTAAGGAAGATAATTAGTTTTCTTGGATGAATTATATTAGATAAGCTTCTAGGCCTGTGCTGTCCAATGTGGAAGCAATAAGTCAGGGATCATTATTTAAATTTAAAATAATTAAAAATAAACCTAAAAGTTTGGGATCTCAGTTTTACTTTTCAAATTACAAGTGCTTAATAACAACATGTCATTAGGGGATGGTTACTGTGTTAGCGTAATTATAATGTTTTTATATAATCATAGAAAGTCTGGACAGTACTACTCTAGATGGTTCATGTAAAGGTAAGATATTCATCAGAAACTTGAGTACAGGATTCAGAGGGGGTGAAATGTGTTGTCCTGGGAAATTATGAGTTTCTTATTACCTTTGGAGATAGGTCCTTAATGAAGATATTGTAGGTGAGACTTGATTGCCAGATGATAGTTTGGATCCATAAGTGTCATTAGGCATTCTCTGAAGGCTGTTTTAGGTGAAAACCTACAATTATTACTGAAACTGATAAAGATGATGATATATGATGCAATCAGGTGGAGAAAAAAAAAATGGGCACTATTTTAATTGCCAAAAGTTATTCTTTTACCTTGTTTCAAAAATTCAAAGCAAAACCACATGCAAAAAAAAGCATTTTAAATATATGTGCATAGGAATATAGAGCTTTCACATATTAACATTTAAAAACTGTTTTGCACATTTTTTGGCCCAATTTTGGTTTGGCCTAGGTAGAGAAGTAATTCATTTCTGCTTTTACAAACTATTGGATTACGAGCAAGCTACTTTCTTGAAGCTTGTGCTTTTTCTTTTAGGTAAAATTTGCATATCATAAAATACTCCAATTTAAAATGTATAATTCAATGATTTTTAGAAAATTTATAGAGCTATGTTATTTTCTCCACAATCCAATTATAGAATATTTATATCACCCCAAAGACCCTTGATGGCCATTTGTATTCATTACCCATTGCCACTGCCAGCCCTAGACAACCACAATTTACATTTTGTCTCTGTAGACATTCCTTTTCTGAACATTTCATATGAATGCAATCATACAATAAGTGGTCTTTATTTTTATTTTTTTATTTTTAATTTTTTGTACCAGGGGTTGAACTCGGGGGCACTGAACCACTGAGCCACATCCCCATCCGTATTTTGTATTACGTTTAGAGACAGGGTCTCACTGAGTTGCTTAGCAACTCGCTTTTGCTGAAGCTGGCTTTGAACTTGAGATCCTCCTGCTTGAGCCTCCTGACTACTGGGATTACAAGTGTGTGCCACTGCATCTGGCTATAAGTGGTCTTTTGTATTAGGCTTCATTCCATTAATGTAATCTGAGATTCATCTATATTGTATTAGCCCTTTTTATCTTATTATTATTGGGTATGCTTGACTCTATATCTGTCTCACTTTATTCATTCATCAGCTGATGGTGATCTGTTTTCACTTTAAGCTATTAGGAATAACTGTTGTTATGAACATTCACACATCACTCCTTATGTGAAGATAAGTGTCTGTTTCCCCAAGAATGATATGTAGGGGGAAAATGCTGGGTAACAGGTAATATAGTAAGTTGATTTTTAAATTTCTGAGAGATTACCAACAAGATTGTACCATTTTACATTCCCACCAAAGATTCTAGTTTCTTCACATTTCCTCCCACACTCTTCCTTAATTTTAACCATTCTTGTCCATGTGAAGCAGTGTCTCATTGTGATTTTAATTTTCTGAAGTCTAAAGACTGAGAATCTTTTCATATGCTTATCAACTATTCATAGGTCTCTTTGATGAGATGTCTATGTCTTTTGCTCATTTTACCCTCTGATATTCTTTTTCTTTGGTGAGAACCTTGTAGGCTGACAGGTTTAGGTTGAAGGTTGAAGGCTAACTCCCTTCTTTACAGTCTCATTATTTTCCTGGCCCAGAAGGAGAATATCTTTCGCTTTTCATTTTTTCCTGTGTGCTTTTCTCTTTTTTCACAATACGATGTGATGATCTTTCTTTAGTGAAAATTGACAACTTGCTCAGAATATATGCTAGATGCAGGGGGGACTTTTCTGGTAAATTAATACCCTTTAAAAAAAGACCTATCGTAAACATTATTAATAACATTAAAAGAAAACCAGGCATTTTTCTGCCCCATGAACCTCAGGAAGTCAGACCACAGAGTGAGTCCTGAATAGCTTTCAGGGTCCTCTGTTTCATTATTTGGACACAGATACTGTGGTCGGAGTATGAAGAAGGGATGTCATTTCCCTAGCTAATACCTCTGCAATCAAAACTGCTCTATTCCAGTGCATCCACTTGGAATCTGTGCATGTGGCAGACAATGTTGAGTCACCATTAAATGTCAAGTCCACAGTTCTTTCCATAGAAAGGAATCCATCAGGCCCTGTCAGGACTGCCTGATCTCACTTATAAGTGGAGTGTGCATGAATCAAATTCACAGAAACTTAGTAAAATGGTGGTTTCCAGAGTCGGGGGTTTGGGAAAACTGGAAGAAATTGGTCACAGGACACAAAATTTCAGTTGAGCAGGAGGAATAAATAATTAAAAAGACTTATTGTACATCATGGTTACTATACTTAGTAACAATTAAATTGCTAGGAGACAGATTTTAAGTGTTCTCACCACAAAAAAGACAAACATGATATAAAGCATGTTAGTTAATTTGATCTAGCTATTCTACAATGTGTACATATTTCAAACACTATATATTTTAGTCAGATTTTTCACTGATGTGACTTAAAGACCCGACCACGACAATTGTAGAGGAAGAAAAGTTTATTTAGGGCCTCACAGTTTCAAAGATCTCAGTCCATAGATAGCACGTACCATTCCTGGGGCTGGAGGTGAGGCTGAACATCATGGAGGAAGAATATGGCAGAGGGAAGCAGCTCACTTTGATGATCAGAAAGCAGAGAGATAAACTAGGCTTAGCTCACCAAACCCGAAATGCATACTCCCAAGGAACCACCTCCTCCAGCCATACTCCAACTGTCTTCAGTTAATACTCAGTTAATCCCATCTGGGGATTAATTCACTGATTGGGTTAAGGCTCTCATAACCCAATCATTTCTCCTCTAAACCTCCTTGCATTGTTTCATGAATGAACTTTTGGGGGACACTTCACTTCCAAACTGTTGTGAGCCACAGCCGAAGGGGCCCCAGCAAACTTCCAGCTGCCAGCAAACTTCCAGCTGCCGGCTGATGATTGGCTCACAGCGGCCCCAGCAACATCTAGCTGATTGGCTCCTTGGCCCCAGCAACATCTAGCTGATTGGCTCCTCTGCGGTGATGCTCATTGGGCTGTTTCCCTGCCCTTTCAGACCACGGAGCTGCTCATTGGGGGACTTTTTTGGCTCCGCCCACGTGACCCAGCCAATCGGCCTCAAGAGCAGGAGGATTGTGGGAGGTGGAGAGAAGCTTGGCGGGGAGAGAGAGGCTTGTGGAAAGCCGGTGGTGGCAGTTGAGGCTCTGAGGGTTTTTCCTGAGAGGCTGTTTTGTTTGGCGTGTGTGGTTCTAAAAATAAAGTTAGTTTCTTTTGACAAGTGGCTCCTGATTGTGCCCAGCCAGACTGTGGCATTAAACCATAACACTATAAATATATACAACTTTTATTTTTCCATTAAATTAAAGGGAGGTGGGAAACATGTGAGGTCAACAAACCTTAAGTCATAGCCATCCTCAAACTATGCAGTGATTTTAGTGCACCTGAGACTGGGCACTGCTTTCTTCCTGAGTCCTGCTCTGCTCAGGTCTCAGGCTGCAACGCTTGGTGCTGCATGAGGACCTAGAATGGACAATGTGGTCCCTTTTGAAGTCTGTGTTCATGTTCCGTTCCCAGAGTCCCAGCTGTCTCTTGACTGCAAGCAACTAATCATTCCATAGCCTCTGCCTTAACAGTCCTCCAGCTCTTATGGGCCACAGGATCACAAAGGTGAACAAAACACAGGGCCCTGAAATCACAGTGTATAGTCTAGTACCAGAGACTGAAATATTAGAATATCCATTGTACTGAATGTATATTTGTAACTTTTGTGAATAGGGTAAGGAAACATACAACCAGTTAAGGAATTTGATACAGGGGTGGGGTGGAGGAAGACTCCCGATCAAATGTAGATGCAGGCTCAGCTTCAAATATGTCAGTTTGGTGACTCCTCCTAGCCCATAGTGAATGAAGAAAGGCTCTTGCTACCAGCTGTTACCTCCCTCTGCAGCAAATGATGCAAACACTGTAGGAGGGAAGGCTGGACACATGACCTGGGGAACAATGATAATCAGCTCCCAGCAGGCAGCTTATCTTTCTTGAATGCAGCTACTGTATGTATGTGGGGATGGTGGCAGGGCTGAGGCTATTGTATGTACAGTCTCCCCATGATTATTTTTCTTAATAGGCTATATTTTGTGCTTTGCTCTTCTGTAATAATGGAGGTTGATCATAGTACTTAGGCATATTTCCTGGGAATTGAGTATTTGCATGAATTGAATGTGCAGGCAAAATGGAGCAGGCTTTGTTAGAACTTTGTGCTATTAGGGATACTTTATTTTGCCTAATGGGCTGGTGGAAAATGCAACCTGTTTCAGTGGAACCCTTACATTTATGGCAGAATAATTTCAAGATAATAATAAAGTAAACCTAAAGGAATTTTATCTGTCTTGAAGTTTACTCTACAAATAAATCTGGTGGCCAGTAATTCTCTAAGTTTTTTATTTACTTGTCTTCTTTTGTCATCCTTTTATACCCTTTTTAAGTTTGTCTCCTTTTCTTCTAAGCAGAAGCATTTATTATAAAAGCTATACAAAGAATTTGAACTTGACTTTGCATGGTCATTTCTAAATCCCCCATCAGTTTCTCTTACGTGTATTCTCAACATGAGGATCTCTTTCTCTCAAAGCTGGAAACTGAGTATTTCTATTGATGTGATTAAAATAGACTTTCTTTTCTGTTTTTAGTCTATGATATGTATATGATAATTAAACCCATTTCCCCTCTGTTTCATTATATAAAAATCTACAATAGTACTTTTCCTAAATGAAATATTTTGCATTACACTAATAAAAAAGTCAACTAAAAATAATCACATTTCAGAAAAGAAACTTGACAGACACAATAAAACGAAGAAAAGTCACCATTTGAAACAAAGTCTCATAAATATTAATGAGCAAAATTGGCCAGAGAGGAAACCATTGTCTCTCCTTGCCAGTATGAATATCTGAACTTGTGCAAATAATTAAATAATGTTTTAAGAGTTACAGTTATCCGCAGAAACTTTGAGTTGCCCAGTGCATTTTCAATAGAATTTAGTTTTTAAAATCTATGTCATCTGACTTTGCAGGAATGTAGTTAGTTATTCCTTTTACAGTTAAAAAACCCAAATAAGATTAAAATATGTGGCTAAGAAAGGAAGTTTCGACAAGAGAGGAAGTTCTAGCAATTCCAACCATTATTTTTAAACATGGACTATTTGAGCGTGAAGTAAATGTCTAGCCCTCAAAGTGTTCTCCCAGTGATCTCTCTGGGAGTCCACCTTTTGGATCAGTGATTCTCCCTGGAATAACTAAGAGCAGAGGAAGAATCTATAAAAGAGTGGAGCCCCAATTAAGAAAGGCAACAGATTATGGAGATGTTTGGGTCTTGCCTGTTTAGGCTTCATTCCTTTTTTTTTTTTTCATCTTCAGCTATCTTTTCCTAAAAGTGGTGAAAGCCATTGCCTATGAGGGGTTGTGTCATTCATATTGCTAGCCTAGGGATATGAAGAAATAAGGCAAGGTGAGTGAGTTACTGTAGCCACAAATTGCTGAGCTATTGTACAGCAGGTGTAGAAGCTATTGCTGCAGTTTTTAAAGGGTTAAGCCATTATCTTCTTAATCTGGAAGTTGCTATTTATTTATTTTTAATCGACATATAATATTTATGAGATGTATTATTATAATTTGAGGCATGTATACAATGTGTAATGATCAGGTCAGAGTAATTAGCCCTTGGAGCTTCTCAGATAACACTATTTATATGTCTTAGGAACCTTCAAACTCTTTTCCAGTCATTTTGAAATATATGATTAAACATTGTAGACTATAGTTACCCTATTGTGCCACACAGTACCAGTGACAGTTCATACTTAAGTTTATTTATTTATTTAATGTATGTCCAATGCTGTAGAAATACATTAATTAATGTGAAAACATGCTAACTTTAATCTGTTAAAACATAAATGTTACAGCATAGTATGAATTATTTTTATTAAGAAATATACATAGTGGTAGGTGGATAAAATTATATGGACTCACATACATAGCAATGTCTTTAGGTGGAGAGACCATGCATAGTTTGATGATTGTTTTCATGTTGATCTTTACCTATGTTCTCATTTTCTCCCAAGAAATGCATATTCAGTTTTCAACAAAACTATTTAAAGAAGCCAATCATCTTTTTGGAGTTTGTCTGCCTATGACAACATTTTTTCCCGAGTTTTTATTTTTCTGAGACTAGTGATTAATATTATAAAATTTCTATATATAAATTAGCATTTTAGAATTTTTCAATTTTATCCTGAGAGCTAATTTGCTGAATTAGCTAGCTTTCTGAATGAAGACATGGTTAGATACAGAATTTGTACTCTCTCCTGCATAGCTTTCCCTGACAAGGACATCCATCTATCTGAGGGATGGGAAAATTGAGAGAAAACAAGACACGGTGTTTATTTGGAAGGAGATGCTCCAGGACCTTTTCCTCATTACCATTGGTCCTTGTACTTATTGGAGAAATTGTTCTTTTCTGTCTTTCCCCCTTTAAATATGTTCTGGTTGCATGGAGTTAATGTACCATGCCAGATAATTCTCTCTCCACAAAGTCTTCTGTCTTGCAAGGAGACAGTCAGATTTCAGGGCACCAAAGTCAACATGGAATTGTTTCTGCTCTCCTGTCTGCGTGCCTGAGGGTGGGCGCTTTGCTGTGAGCCATAACCTAGGTCAGACCACACAGGGAATCTATTAAACACATAGATAAGCATCAAATGAAATCACTCTGTGAAAGCAAAACCTGGAACCTTAAAACCCCACATTTTTTTTTTTTTTACCCCTTTTCTTTCTGCTGTGTCCTAAATTTTCTACAATTTTTCCTGGTTTTATTGAGGTCGTAAGTGACAAAAATCGGATATATACAAGGTGTATGGGATGATCATTTGCTATACATTATAAAATAATTACTATAAATAACGAACGTGTGCATCACCACATGCTTACCTGTGTGTGTGTTTATGTCAAGAACACTTAAAGTCTCTTAACACATTTTGTTTTATAAACAAAACAGTATTATTAACTATAGTAATTGTGAGTTTTTTGTTAATGTAGCAAATACTTGAGATAATAAACCAAAGAAAATAAAAGGTTTATTTTGGCTCATAGTCGTTGAAGTTTTGGAGGTTTCTGTCCATGATCTGTGGACCCCATTGCCTTTGGGTCTTTGGTGAGGCATCCTGGCAGGAACACACTGGGGAGGAAGCCCATTCACCAGGGGCCAAATGTGAAAGAAACAATAAGAGGAACAGGAGAGGCTGGTATCCATCAGTCCCCTTCAATGTCATGACCCCAGTGACTCCAAGACTTCCAGTGGACCCCACCTTTAAAGTCTCCACTACTTTTTAACACTAGCTGGCTGGGAACCAAGCCTTCAACACATGAGCATTTGTAAAAGATTTAAGATTAAAACAATAGCAGACAATGTGTCATATCAGCTCCTTTGATCTTGTTCATTTTAAAACTTCAACTTATCCTTTGAATAACACCTCCTCACTTTCCCCCAGCTGCAGATACCAGCAACCTCTACTCCCTTTCTGGCTTCTATGAGTTTGAAATTTTGTCATAAGTGAGAACATATAATATCGGTGTCTTCTGCATCTGGATTGTACTAGATGTTGCTTTTTCCTGAACTTAAGTCTTTACTGCAGTCTTTCCTTCCCCTGAGGTGGTCTCCCTTCCATTTTTCCTACGACTAATATCATTTCTCAATTCAAATGTTACTACTTCTGCAGGAAGCTGCACAGAGAAAGAAGCTTTGCTTGCTTGCCTCCTCTCCTCTCTAAAATTTGCAGGGAACTGTCCCACCTCCCTCACATTGGCAGCCTATGGTGCCCATGCCTTCCATAACAACTATAGGAACGTGGTGAGTTGATAGATAATACAAGTTAATTGCAAGAAGGAATCAAAAATCAAATCTTTTCATTCTTGGTTTGCCTATGTCATAAGACTTTGGCCTCATATTATTTTATCTCAGCCCATTTTTTTGTTGTTGTTATTTCCTTCTTGGATGGTAAACATCCTGAGACCAGGGCATGTGTCAAAGATATCTTGGAACTCTTCCCCTATTCCCATGAGAAGCTAATACAGTGTCTTTCATTGAGTGAACAGATCTTCATTAAAAATTGTTCAACTAAAATAATAAAAAAAAGTTCCTATACTGTCTCTTTCAACCATCCATATGGCTATAATTTTAATTTTCCTTGTACCATTGAGGGCCTCTCCCTGTGTTGTATACTTGTAGTTGTGTCTCTTTAAGTTGCTGAGGGTGGCCTCAAATTTGTGATCCTCCATCCTCAGCCTCCCAAGTCACTGGTAATATAGGCGTGCACCACGACACCTGGAGTTGGAAATACATGCGCTTATAAAAGCCTCCCTTGATGTTTCTCTTTGATTTATTTCTTGCATTTCCTGCGTTTCCTCTCAGTTATCACCTTTCACTTAATTTCTCATGACCCTCCTTTAGTATGAGGTTCTGAAGTCTGCTCAGGCTGCAGAAGTACTGGTTTTGGTCAATCCCCTCAAAGAAGGGAGCCAGGATGTGCACAAGTGTGTGACTCTGCAGTAATAAAGGTACCTGTGTTGCGATTTCAGAGCACCTATTCCGAGTGCTCATCATTAGCTATACTTTCATACAAAAATGACGTAATTGTAAGAGTGTCCATGCACCAAGGAGTTGAAAGAACTTTCCAGCATGTTCCCCCATACAGTTTCTCTTGGAGATGCTCAAGGAAGGTTGTTACTTACTGCTGGGAGGATGAGAGAAACGTCTCTCATGGGGAACTCACAGCACTGCCAAACTCTTGATCCTCCTCAAGCTCTCTGTCCTTTGCAGGGAAATGAATAATTTCACAGAAATCTTCAGGAACATGCTGTTTATGACACTGCTTTTTTGCTTGCTCTCCCACTGTCGCTTCCCCCCATTCCCATCTGTGTTCTCTCGCTGCCCTTTCTCGAACTCGATCTTTGGAGAAGCTCCAGGGGTGGCTTCATGAAAAGTTCCCCACTCCTCCCCCTGTATTTCCAACCTCTATCACCTACTTTTTCTCCCCCCACCCCCGATCTTTTAGTGCCACAAATTTATTTAGCAAAAAAAGGCAAAAAATGAAAGTAATTTGAAGCTCAGACCATGCAGGCCAAACCTTGCCTGGAGAAAATGTTGATAGCTGAGTGGTTATTATTGAGGAATTGAAAGCCTTTTAACTAAAGGAAGGGAGGAAATGTTGCCAGAATTGCTGAAAGTAGGAAAATCGAAATGTAATGATTTCTGCAGCAAAAAATAAGTATATAATGGCAACCAAGGTTGAGAGCTATGATGGTCTGTTTGGGGATGAAATTAGGATAAAATTTGGTGAGTGGAAAACACACTCACCTGGCCTTGAGATAATATCACTAGGCAGGCCAAAGGCTGGGACTCAAGACAGGCGATCCGTGGCTGATAGCCAGTCCTTAGATTAGTAATGGCAAGAGTCCAAAAAGCAGCGCCCCTTCTGTTTCTAAAACTAGTAGTGTTTCCTTGTCCCGAGGTTCTCTGGTTGACTATAAATGAGACACTGGTTAATATGCCTGGATTATAGAATTTGGCCTCAGGAACTACAAATAAGCCGATTATAATGCAATCAGGTCTACGGGAGCAACTGGCTGGTCATTTGCCAAACACAATCTCCTTTAATGCACAAGGATAAACGGCATTCCTCAGTCTTTCTCATGAGTGCAGACACGTGCCTAAATTCTGACCAATGACATGCATATGGAAATAGTGAAGGCCATCTTTATGCCCAGCTTATAAATCCCTCCCATGGCCAAACCTTCACCTTTTGTAATCATCTGTTATCTAATGGGAAAGGAGTCCATTGACATAAACAGACACCATATCAGCCACAATGTGGAAATGATCCAATAGTGCGAGATGCCACTAGGAAGAGAGATTCCCAACAGGGCAAGAACAAAACTATCAAAATGCTATCACATTAGAACATCTGCCTCTGATTGTGAGTTAACAATATATTTTATTATAGTAAGACATTGACATTTTCTAATGTTGGATAAATAAGTCAAAAACTAGGCTAATTAGAGTGGCCTGTATAGATATTGCCTGCCCAGTATTGCTACTCTCCTCCTGATTATCAGTGATCTAGTATTCCCAGGGAACTACTCCTACCCTTAGCTAATGTGGAACCTGTGAGTTGACCCCATCTCCCTAGGGATTCAAAGAAGAGCATGTAACCCAGAACTCACCATCACCACATCAAATATTCCTTCTCCACAGTGATAAATAAACTTAGTAACTTAACTTGGGCTAATTAAAATTATAATCATGACTTTTGTACACATTGCAAGGAAAAATGCATTTTAAAAAGACCTGCAGGTATAGAAATGTCATTGTGAGGTTCTAGGAATCTATGTGGGCAGTGCTTGATAGAGAAAATTAATTGAAAACCTTTTAGTGAAATGTGAACATCTGGATGCAGTCACACTGAGGGTAGAGGCAGCTGAGTAGGGCTCATGAGGAATGACAACCGAGAGTATGAAGGTAGCAGGTCTATTCATATTTAGCTGAACTCAGAAGTAATCCACAGTTGCTGGAACAGTATGGACATGTAGTGGCAGCAACTGCTTGACTCTTTGACAACTAACTGACTAAAAAATAGAATTTATGCAATAAGTTTTTCTAGACAACTCCATCCCCTAGTGGGAGATCATTCTCCCCTTTCAGCTCCTGCAGCACTTACCACCTGGGCCACTCATTAGGGACCCTTATGAGCCTCCTTCTGTTAAATCTCATTCTCTGCATATGCTCCCTCTTACCAGCTGTCTCTGTATTCCCTGTAGCTCCTAGCAAATCCTCTTGTCTGTGATCAATGCTAAAGGAAACACTACACGTTGACATAAACAGACAGAAGCCTGCTGCAAGATCCCTGGGTATGTCTGTTATTTGCAAAGAAATGCAATAGTTGTCAAAGCAACTGTATTGGAATACTTATAAGAATTAATCACTATATGAATCTCTATCTCTTTCTCTCTCTCGTCTCAATTAATTCTCACATATAACACATAGATGTAGTCATGATTCTCCTCTTTGAAAAAATGAGGAAAACTGAGACTCAGGAAGATTTTATAACATGCTATAGATAGGAAGCTAGACATGATGGGGGGGGGCGCTGATCTCAGATTCCAAATAACCTGCTTTTCCTTAGACTTCTTTTTCCCTCTCAGAAGGTCACTACTCTCTTCATCATTTTTTCTGGAGTCTGGATGTTGTGGACATTGCAGGCATTGCCTTTACTTCATTCTATGTAGGGCAGAGACCTTCAGGACACATTGCTGAGCAAGCACTTGGTCTGGCTAAATATCAAAGGAGAGGCCAACATATATTGCAAGAAGGACTTGATCTTGTTGGAAGAATTTGGAATCTTAGTCCCTCCTAGCAAGAAGCTGTTGTAGCTGCTCTTCCAAGGGTGAAAAGGCCAGAACTGACGAAGACAGGCCCAGCAACCCCTGCCAGGAGAAACAGCAGAGGCTGACCTTGCCCACAAGGACTGTGCCATTAGTGCTGTCTGTTCTTTACATCTTGTTAAACCTTCCTTCACTGAAAAGGAGACTTTCCATCGTAGGCTGTGGGCTTTTTGTGGCCACTGTATCACCTCTTAAGATAGAATATTTTGTGATTTGCATAGGATTATTTAACAGCCTCCCAAAGAAATCCACTTACCTTGAGACCATTTGTAAGTCATAAAGTACCCTAACAATGTGTTTTATATTTTTTTCATGTAATAACATACTTTATTTTAAAAAACATAAAATACATTAATTGCTAATAAGCAATAAGCTAGGACACATTAAAATGATTCTCAGACGATTCTGTTTTTAGCCATTTTTCCATTTTTATCTTTGCAGAATCACTGTGAAAGGGATTTTAGATTCCTTTTCAGAAGATTAAAAAACTGTGGCTCAGAGACTAGAATTCATTTGCACAATATCACATGGTTTAAAGTGGCATCCAAGGAACTTTAATTCAAGTACACTCTATGTCATTCCATTATACCTCAGCTGCTATTAAATAACAATGTTTAGCATTTTAGTGCTTTAGAGGTCATAAATGTGTTCCATATACATCATCTAATTTCATTCCTAGCAAGGTAGGAATGGCAGGTAGTATTTTCTTTTATGGATGCAGAACCAGGGCTGCAATGGCTAACTATTTGCCTGAGGGAATATGGGCAGGTTAGCAGCTGAGTCACAGTGAATGGATTACCTATTCTAGAATACCTCCTTCCACTGCACCATAAGACACTAGGAATCACCAAGAGCATTTAATGCCAAGCTTCTGTCAATGGCAAGGAGGTGTTTTGACCTGATCCTTCAAATGAGCACATTGTCAAGCAATCAAGAAGACAAATTAAGAGCATGTAGAGGCCATGGGGGAAATATAGAGGTTGGTGGAAGCAGTGGCCATCCCTGAGTACCTTGAAGCCAGGTCCTAAGGAGGAGCATGGGTCAGTTGGTCCCTGGTTTTAGGGCCTCTGTGATATAAATTTGATGACTCCTTGGAGAAGTGGTTCATCACACAGGCTTTGACATCAGATATATTTGGATTAGGTTGGTCTGGCTTGATCTATTATAAACTAGGTGACCTTGGGCTTTGGTATTCTGATGGCTAGACTGGGATACCAATGATATTTCTTCATAGACAAACTGTGCTAGTTGACTGTAATGATGTATATAAGACACTTAGCACAGTGCCTAAAATAAACAGAGCCAAATGAGAGAGAGAGGATATCAACCCCCTCAAGGTATTGATATGTTAAGGCTAGAAAGGAAAGAAGAGATTAAAAGAGATAAATGTTGCATGTGAGTTCTTCAAAACTATTCTCAGTTGTGATGGTCAAATTTATCATATTTTCAATGTTCTTTCATTGACAAACCCAGAGGACTCACAAGTTATTTAGTTCTTTGAATCCTCACAACCAGTCTTTGAAAGAGATTCTGTGGGGGCATGAGAGGTACTTGCTGATGGTGACACTTGAATATCTAGTGATCTGAGGCCAGAAATTGCCCATTTTATCTTGTTATCTCCATTCTGACCACTCATGCTTTTCTCCCCAAGGCAAACACAGCAGAGCCATGAATCTGAACATCAGAAAGATATTGAAGGTTATCCACCAGGCCCTTCCAACCCAAGCAGGATTTGCCTGTGAGAATGTCACTGCTGGGGGCTGCTTGAACCCCTCAGCTGAACTTTTTGTCCTGGGCAATTGATCTTTATACTGTGCTCAAACTTGCCTTCAGCTCCTATCTCACTGTTAATGCAGGATGCTGACCCTGTGTTTGCCTCTATTTCTCAAAGCAAGAGGAATATGTTAAATCCAAGAGGTTCTACTCACTGCTGCTTCAATATAGCTCTCCAATATAAATGCTATAGCCTTGTTTAACCCATTTTCTGAGAGTCTAGAATATCCGTTTCTTCATTCTGTCTTGGACAAATTAAGTTAAAACTCTCAATCTCTTCTCCCACCTCTGTGGTGTGTATGTGTGTGTGTTTGTGTATGTAAATATATATATATGTAAATATATATATATATATATATATATATATATATATATATATATATATACACCCAAGTCAATCTTAATTTGCTGATTCATGGATCCTCACTTTCACCAATCTCCTCCTCCTTTGACTATGAAGCTTTTTTTTTTTTTTTTTTTTTTTTTTNTTTTTTTTTTTTTTTTTTTTTTTTTTTTTTTGTATGAGTAGCTATATGGAACTATGAAGCTTTTATTGTCTGACTGTGTGGTGCTGTGATGTTATTAATCACATTCATGCCTTGTTCACACTACCCATGTTGAGTTCTCCTTGTGGGAAAACAGTGCTGTCTTTATTTCTCTGTCACTTTTATCTTCCTACCCAGTACCTGGCACAAAAGTAAAAGGCCCAATTAACTTTTAAAAAATGATATGGTTCAATTAGAGCATAATACTACAGTGTCATTTTATTCGGTTCCCACCACTTAAAATACGCTTTGCTGAGTAATCCTCACACATTATATGATCTAACCCTTGGACTAATTCATTGTCCTAGATATTATATGCACCATCATTTTCCATTTAACTAAACTGACATCCACAAGTGTTAAATAACTCGCCCAGATGTACACACTCATAAAATCTATGAATCCTCCCTATTTTTAACCCATTCTCCTTTGAATGTAAGGCTTCTATAGTCTGTGTGGCAATTGATCACACACAGACTGACTTGTGACACTGTTAGAATCAGGCTTTGATCCAGTAAATCTGGTGACAGAACTTATATCCTTAACTCCTTCTGAATACTCTCTCCCAGGTGTGGTTGACACTGTGACTCCCTTGCATGCAACAGTAGTAGAGTCAGAGGGTTTTATTATTGAAAATGATGGCAGCTACTAACAATGTTGACTGATAAGATGCCAGGAAGGAAAGCTATTCTCAGCTCAAATTCCAGGAAACTGAACTCTCTCCTGTTGGATTTCTAACACAGTTTAGATCCTGCATCCCTACAGTGAATGGGAATAAAAAAAAATAAGAGGGGCTTAAGGTAAGTCAGACTTCCATCTACAACATATAGAAAACAGATGTAAAATTAAATATTTATTAACAGAATTTGTGTGTGCACGTATGTGGTAGCAGGGATTGAATCCAGGGATTTGTGCTTGCTTGCTAGGCAAGCACTCTACCACTGAGTTACGTCCCCCAGCCTTATTAACAGATTTTTACAAAATTAAAAATGCATCTTTTTGGTTTTAATGCCACCTGAAAGATCTGAAAACCCCTTTCTATCATAAAACCTTGCATTTTGCAGCATGCAAATGTTTCCTGAACCTCAGTGGAGTTTTATTTTTCATGGAAGTTCCATTCTGATTGTAACGGGCTATCTGGCAAATTTCCCTCAGAGTATGTCAAAAACATATTACTTATCTGTAAAACAGAAGTGCCAGGACTAGGGTTGTGGCTCAGTGGTAGAGCGCTTGCCTTGAACATGTGAGGCACCGGCTTCGATCCTCAGCACCACATAAAAACAAATAAAAATAAAGATATATACATATAAAGAAATACTTTTTTAAAAAAATAGAAGTGCCACTTATGCTTTGCTCACGGGCAACAGGAGAGAGTCCAACGTTAAGAGGGAAAGAGGAGAGACTATTCTATTTAAGGTGAAATATACTTTTACAACACATGGTTCTCCAACCTTTCTGACTTCCGACTTGCTGGGACAGATCTTTAGGTTAGAGATTGTGGACCCCAGCATTGAGCTGTCATGATATATGGGATGGGGCTGGGAATCTCTGGTTTTAAGCGGGATCCAGGTGAATCTGATCATTAACCAGGTTTGAGTGCCTTGCTTTCAGCCATGTGCCTATCAATCTAACTTAACTGAGCCCACCTAAAGGAGGATTTCAGGAAATAAATAGCACCAATCAGGTACTGGGATAGAGGCTTCCACCTCACTCCTGGCTAGGGCTCTAACTTACTGTAGGCTGTGTAAGAATCACCTCATCCCTCTGTTTCTTCATCATAATTGGGTAAGTGCTCGATTAGACGATCCTAATGATCTTTCTAGTACTTGTATGCTGTGATAAGAGGAAAAAAAAAGTTTTAAATGGAAAGATATAGGTGTCTTTGCTCTGCTTCTGTCTCCCTTGGAATCCAGAAAGTGAAAAACCACACTCACCCCCAACCTCACTCTGCTTTTGAGTCAAGGAGGACCAGTCAAGAGAAGCAAAGACTTATTTTTCACAGACTTTCTTTCTACATTCATGTCACAGTGACAAAGTACCTTTTTAGAGGGAGGAGGAACCAAACTGAGTTTGTAGTACGAAAAAAGAGCAAAGCTTGAAAAGCTGCCGGCAACCCTTCTGAGACATTTTTGACTTTGGGAAGCATCTTTGGCTTATACTGCATCTGTAAACTTTTGTGGTTTTTTTGTAACATAATTGCAGTTGTGTGCTAAAAAGCAAAACCTTCTTTAGGGAGAGGGGATAAAGCAGGAGGAAAAGAGAAAATGAGAATAAGTGTGTTTTTGTTTTTCAGACAAATCTTTAGTAAGAGATAAGGATATTGTTGGTATTGTTGGATTGGTTGGTAGTGTTATTTCATTAAATAAGTATTTCTGCAAATCTGCTCATGGATTCTAAGCATAAGTCTCTAGATGCATCTAGAAAAGGTGTGTGGTATTGCCATGTTGGCATCCAAATTCAGAGAATGAATGAGTTTATTGTCCTACCTGTAGTTCCACAGTGCCTGTTAGAATAGCAGATAAAGTAACTCTGGTCTCAAAATAAAATCATAATACACACTTGTGATCAAAATACCCTCCTTCTCCAAAATCATTTATCAATTACCTAGCAACTAGTGTTCTGTGAAAAACAAGCTGTCACTTAGAATTAAGTCATAAACTACATAACTACAAGAAGCTGGAGGTTGCCATTAACCCTGTAGTCATCATAAATATGTGTAGAAAATATACCTTTTTTTTGTTTTTCATTTTTGGAAGAAATTACATTCCCATAGGAAAGGATACATATTTTTTTTCTAAGTCACATTAATTCACCTTGTAGGGTAGTAGCAGGTGAGGGAAATAAGATTTTAAACAGACTGAAGTCCATGCTCTTGGTGGGAATGTGGGGAGGAGCTATGTATTATATTAGAGATAGGTATTAAAAGGTGGTGAATTGAATTGTGTTCTCCCAGAGTTACAAGTATGAGCTGATGTTTCAGGGAAAGTACAGTCAATAGTGATTGCATAGCCTGTAACTTTAGCAGGATGCACTTTTATTTTCTGAATTTCATAAGACCTTTCTGCAAACGAATGGCTATTATTTGTAATTGTTGAATAAGAATTCCAAATGTCCAACTTTTTCTACTACTGTAAGCCCTTGGGATTCATGAAAACTAGAAGCCTCAGAGGCCATGTGCCTGTTGGATCGCATACTGTGATTACTGGGGCTGTGCAGCAGTAAATGAAGTTCCTAGGTTCTCATGTTAACCCTGCAATCGATTTGATTATATGGATGTAGAAACATCGCACTCTAACCCTAGTTTCTTCAAGTAGAAATGGATATGATCAGGTCTGCTATGTGAAAATCAAATGCATGAAAAGACATAAATATATAAAATAATATTGCAAACTAAAACACATGATTTTTCAATGCTATTTAGGTAACTATGCTGATTGTCACTATCTTGCCTCTCAGGTTCAACCCACCCTTATTTGCTACCCTGTTATGCCAGGACTGCAGCATGCACTTTCTTTCTTTCTTGTCAGCTGCTTTCTGTGAAATTCTGGGGCACACTCGTGGTAGACTAAAAGCTGGGGGGGGGGTTTCTTTATTATCTCCCTACCATCTCTTTGCTGCTGGGGTGTGTTGTAGTTTTGTGGTGTGTGTGTGTTTTGCTTCTTCTCCTGTTACTAACACCCTGGCCGTATTTATTCACCCCGAGAGAATGAGAGTTTAACTGTGATTTGATGAATAATTGAGCACTCAGAAGGAGCAGTTCAATCCCATACCAGTTGATTCCACTTCATAATTTTCCCAGTAACTAAGGGACCAACCTCACTGAATCCCTCAGAAATTTCCATGTCAGCCTGACAATACTTTCTTCAGAGTTCTGGGTCCCAAACAAATGGTGTTCTTAGCTTAGAGATACCAGCATTTTTCAGTCTTCTCACAGGCGTGAATTTCTTCTTTGTGGAGTTTCAAGTTTCAATACTTCCAACCTCTTCCCGTTGTTCCTGTCCTCTGAGTTGGTAGCTGCTCTCTTCAATATCCCAGGTCTTGTTACCTTCATGATACCTTAATGTTCTATTTCTACTTCCTCAGTTCAATACCTAAATAACAATTATAAACAAATGGCATGCATTTTGTAATTGTTTTTTTTTTCCCTGTCTCTCAGCCCCTCACTGATAGATTAAATTATCGAGCCAGGATTATTTTTTTATCATATCATGGTTGGTTTTTATAATTAAACACTTAGGCATGGTTTTCACATCTATGGAAAATTATGGCTTTCTGAGTACTCATTATTCATCAAATCACAGTTAAAGTCTCATTCTCTCAGTCTAGCTTAATGATCCCACTTCTGCCCTGACTTGAACTTATTAAATACTTTTCATTTGAATCTTCTAAGAATTAAAGTGCATTTATTATTTGGTACCATCTCTTGACTTAAGTGTTGAGAATAGGGAGTAGGAAGGATTGTGCAAGCTGGAAAGTGCCTTCTAAAGGGGTGACCCTTTCCTCAGCCACAACAGACCTAAGAAGGGGGGTTGTAGATTTGGGATTTCTGAATCTTTGTTGTTGTTTCTACAAGGAGTCAGAAATACAGATTATTACTTGCATCTCCTGACACTTAAATATTGGTCACTTTTTAATTTGTAGAATACTGTAAATGGGTTACTTTTGTGCAGGGCATGCAAAGCCTACCTGGGAAACACATTTGATCCTCTGGACACCAGGTGGCAACTTCTGTCTTACAAAATTCAAACCCTGTGACTAACATCTTAGTCAGAATGCACATCCTCCTCCTGTAAGGAAATGGTGATAGCTGCAGAAATGGGAGCAAAAGCATTCTCTAATCAAGAAGGCCCAATTATTAATAGAAGCAATTGATGACATAATCATGATTTCAAAAAGATCTATTATGAATAAGGGCTCTCCATTTCTGGAACAATTTAGGAAAGCATTGCATTGCAAGAGTGTATGCTGAGGACTTTTAAGAACTGATGCAAAATTAGAATTATTTCCTTATGAAATACTGTTTTACAATCACTTGAACATAATTAATATTTTCTTCCAAATATAGAACTTGAAATACTAATATCTTATTTTAGACATATAACTGTTGGAGCATTTACTTGTAAGAAGTCATTGATGTCCTCTAGGCTACACTTAATAAGTTTTGGTTAATGTAGATGGATGTATACGATGGCCTTTATAGGAACATGTTTTTAAGAGCTACTTTTAGGGGAATGAACAAAAATAATACAGATTGAGAGATGTTCTTGCAAGTGGTGATTGTAGTATTGTTTCCATTTTGAACAGTAAACAAGGTTTTTAACCAGTCATTTAATCAACAAGTCAATTGTTTAAGTTCTGGATGCTGCTAATAGCATGAGAACTATATCTTTTTCTTTCTTCTGCTTGTATTCAATATCACACATGCATGTATGTCTTCTCTTTCTTAATGTTTGTTCACATCTCAATTATTGAAGTGTTATTTATGGCACTTTATATTGTGTAAGAAATCCATTTAAATATTTAAGTGTATAGTATTAACTATATGCAATTTATTGCACAGAATATCTCTAAATCATTTTTATCTTACATGACTAAAAATGTATACCCTTTGAAAAGTAACTCCCTAGTTACCTAGTGCTTGCCTACCACTGCTCTCTTATCTGCTTCTATGGGTTTGACTGCTTTGGATACCCTATGTAAGTGCAGTCATGCATCATTTTTCCTTTAGTGACTGGCTTCATACTTAGTATAATGTCTCAAAAGTTCATCCATGTTGTAGCATGTGACAGACTTCCTTCTTTCTAAAGCCTGAATATTCATTATAAGTATATGCCATATTTTCTTTATCCACTCAATTTCTGTATCTACTCCTCCATCTATGGATATTTCTACAAGCATATTATGAATAATTCTACAATGAACATGGAAGTATGAATATCTCCTCAAAATCCTGGTTTTAACTGTTTTAGAAAAGTGTGCAGAAGTGGGATGGCTGGATCATAAGATAGTCCCATATTTAATATTTTTTAAAAACCACCATAGTGTTTTTCATAGCACCTACATTTTTTTTTACGTATTTCTTACCAACATTGCTGAGGATTCTAGTTTCTTTATATCCCCACAAATACTTGTGATTTTCTTTTTCTCTATTCCATATATAATGGTTATCATAACAGATATGAAGCAATGAGAGATTTTAATTTACACTTTCCTAATAATTAGTGATGCTGAGCATCTTTTTATATATTGGTGGGCTATTTAGTTGTCTTCTTTGAAGCAATGCACAAGTTTTTTTTACCAGTTCCTAATTTATTATTTTGCTATTTTAGATATTACCCCCTTACCAGATAGATGGTTATAATGTTCCTCCCATTCCTATTTCACATTTTTACTTAGTTGATTTCCCCCCAAACTTGGCTGTGCATAAGCATTTTAATTTGTTGTAATCCACTTGTCAATTTTTTGCTTTTGCTGCCTGTGCGTGAAGTATATTATATCCAATAAATCATTTCCAAAACCAGTGTAATCTTTTCTCGTATGTTTTCTTCTAGGACTTCCATAAGTTCAGGTCTCATATCTACATCTTTAATCCATTTTGAGTAGATTTGAGTTTATACTTGTCTATGCTATGAGATTTGTTTGTAGCCAGTTTTGTTACATGTGCTTTTCCAGTTTTCCCAGTACTTGCTGAAGAAACTATTCTTCCCCCAACTTTGTAATCTTGGCATCTCTGTCAAGTATCATTTTACCATATGTGCATAGGTTATTTCTGGGCTTTGTACTCTCTTCCATTGGACTGTTTGTTTGCTTTTATGCCAGTGCCAAACTGTTTTGTTTACTATAGATTTGTATATTGCTTTGAAGTCAAGAAGTGTGAGTCTTCCAATTTTTCTTCTTTCTCAAGATTATTTTAAACCATTTGAGATCCTTCGTGTTTCTGAATGAATTTTATGTTTGTTTTTTTTTTTTTTCTATTTCTACAAAATAGAAATGTTAGAATTCTCTAGTAAAAACATCAGATCCTGGGCTTTTCTTTATTGGGAAGTTTGATCACTGATTTAATCTTTTATGAGTCACGTACTTTGTTTAGACTTTCTATTTCTTCCTGATTCAATCACATTATATTGCATGTTTATAAGAATTTCTTTTTCTCCCGTTATCCAATTTTTTTGTTGATGTTTTAAATAATTTCTTATAATCTTCTCAAATTTCTGTGATGTCGTGTATAATATCTTCTCTTTTATTTATGATTTTCATTGGATCATGCTGTTTTTCCTGTGCATTCTGATGCAGTTGGACAGAATGTGCTGTTTGTCTATTAGATCCATTTAATTTATGGTGGTGTTCAAGTCTTTTGTTTCCTTATTGATCTTCTATATGGATCCTGTAACCATTATTGAAAATGGGATACTAAACGCTCCTGTTATTGTATTGTTATCTACTTCCTCCTTCAGTTCTGTAGATGTTTGTTTCATAATTCTGGATTCTCTGATAGTGGGTTCATATGTGTTTATAATGTTTTATATTTTTTGGTGATATGCTTTTATCATTATATAGTTTTTTGTCTCTTATGTCAACTTTTTACTTTATTTTTTTGTGATATAAGTATACCAACACATTTTCTTTTGGTTATCATTTGTATGGAAAATCTTTTACTTCAATCAATGTTATTTGCTTTAAAGTAAGTCTCCTTTAAGAAGCAGGTAGTTCTGTTGAGTTTTGTTTTGCTTTTAATATGTTCAGCCATTCTGCCTTTTGGGTAATGTAGTCTATTTCACTTAAGTTATTGACAGCCATCCCTTACTTTATCATTTTGTCAAATTTTTTGTCTAGTGGCTTCTTTTCCCCCTCTTTCCCTCTCTTGCTATCTTATCTTGTGTTTTGGCTTTTGTTATCCCATGCTTTGATTCCATGTACATTTTCTTTCCTATCTATCCTTCAGGTATCCTAGTGATGATGCTGGACTTTCAAAAAACTACTCTTTTAAGAAAATAGCACCTGACATTTAATTGCATACATAGATTTTACTCTCTTCTTTCCTACTCTCCTTAGTTATTGATGGCACAAACTGCATCTTTTTTGTATTGTGTGTTATGTTAGTGAGCACATTTGTAATTTATACTATTTGATTTTTATTCCAGAATTGTACCTTATATACTACTAATACAATTTTGCAGTTTTCTGTTTGTATATTTATATTTACCATCAAGCTTCCTATTTTCATCTGTTTTGTTACTGTCTAGCATTATATCATTAAAATTTCTTTGGCATCAGTTTGTAATACAGAGCTAGTGGTGATGAACTTTCTTGGATTTAGTTTATCTGAGAACATTTTTATTTTTCCTTCATCTTCGACAATTTTATTGATATGATATTTTTGTTTGAAAAGGTTTTATTTTTTTAACTTTGCACTTTGAATACATGATTCCATTTCCTTTTGGCTTGTACTATTTCTGCTGAGAAATCTGGTAATGGTCTTACATGTACTTCCTGATACATAGGAGTTGTTTTTGCTCTTACTGTTTTCACTAAATTACTCTTTACTAAATTGTGAAAAGTCAAAGGAATAATGCATCTTTTTGTGAATTTGTTTGGATTCATCAAAGTTAGTCTTCTAAGCTTTCTGAATCTGGATGTCCTTTACCTTCCAAGGATTTGAGAGTTTTCTGTTATTAGTTTTTAAAATTTACTTTCTGCTTTTTTCTCCCTCCTCCCCCCGCCCTTCTCTTTCTTAGACATCAGTTACGGACATATTGGTTCACCAAATGTACCCCATAACTTCCTAAGTTTCTCTTCAGATTTTTGCTTTCTTCTTGGACTAGATTTAAAAGATCTTTGGTTTTTGTGTTTGTGTTTTTTTTTTTTTTTTTATCACCAATTTTTTTTTCTCAAACCTGCTGTTGAATCTCTGTGAAATTTTCAATTTAGTTATTATGTTCTTAAGCTCCAAAATTGTTGTTTTAACTCTTTGCTGGCATCCTCCTTTTATTCATCATTTTTCTAACATGAGTATCTTCATGATGCTTCATGATAATTTTGTACTTCTATTTATTTGTTTATGTATTTTGATAAGATAATTCATATATCTCCATTTCCTTGGTTTCTGGAAATTTACTGACTTCCTTTTGATATGCCCACCTTTCCTTTACCAGTCAGCCTAACTATAGATTCTGAAGGGCCTTTCAAACCTTTTCTGTGGATAAATCTTCTCGCTGTGTTTGTAAATTATGATTTAGAAGGATTTGCAAAGGAAAAGGGAGGAAAGTACTGGCTAAATGTCTGATTTTTTTTTTAATGGAAACATTAAACTATACTTGAAAGTGGGTGCCATGTTAAGAGTACCATTACATACAAATACTGTGTTAGACCCATGATATATTATTTTTAACCTTTAAACCCAACCATATTGCACAGAATATATTACCCTAATTTTGTAAGAGAAACAATTAAATTTTCATTTACATTTCTAATGACATAACAAAACATGATATACCCCTGTCTATATGACTGTTTCCTTTTGAAGGAAACAGACATGTAGTGACCAAATGAATCAAATAGATTAAATTGGCATAATATGAGAAAAAAGTTTCTGAGAGTAGAGAAAATGTAAAATAAGTTATTACCCCTGCTCTCAAGAGACTTAGAAACCATTTTGGGATGTGACACAAAAAATATGAAATACTAGCATGCACAATGGCCCCCATTCAGTCCTCAGCCCTTAACTTTTTTCCTAGATTTTTTTTTAACTGTAGACAATGTTCTGTATTCATATTCATCTGGAGAAATCAACTAGAGAAACAGGGAAAGGGGTTTAGAAAGTAATGTCTTTTAGAAATTTTTTGTCCACTTTTTTGATGACCACCTCTTAGCCCTGCTTCTCTTCCAAAGATAAAGTGATTTTTATCCTCTATGCTTTTATACTGCGGCTGAAGCTTTTATCGTTTTGAATTTCATTTCATTAAATTGCTTTAAGAATTCAGATCTCTTGTGCCTCAAAATTACTGATTTTTTATTGACAGCCAGTTTGTGCTTGTTTGGGTTGAGATTTTTTTTTTTTTATAAGTTTCTATAGCTTTAGCTTCTACAACATTTACCAACATTTTATATATATAAATCTTTTGTCATGTGTTTATTTGCCATCAATATATCTTTGAAGTGTTAGCTTAATATTTTTACTTTTATCTAATTTCTTGAGTTTTTAGAATTATTTATTTCTTTATATATCCTGGATACCAGCCCTTTATTATAAATGTGACTTGAAAAAATTTTCTTGCATTTTATGAATTACATTTTCTTGCTTTTAACAGTGTCATTTGAAGAGCAGTTCTGCATATTGACAAAGTAAAATTTATTATTTTTTCCATGATGGATTGTATTTTGGTATGACTAAGAAATATTTGACTAATATACGATCTTGCATATTTCTGTGTTCCTGAAGAAGTGTTTTAATTTTAGAATTTGCATTTAGGGCTATAGTCTATTTTGAATTTTTAAAAATAAATATTATGAAGTATAACTTAAATTCTGTATACATATGTAATTTAATTAGATATATACATATGTAAAAAATTTTCTAGCACTATTGTGCAAAAGACTAGACTGTCTCCATTTAATTTCATTTCCTTCTTTATTGAAAATAAAAGACCCTATTCATTAACTCTCTATGCTATTCTTTTTGTAAATATGTTCATCTTTTTTTCTGATTTTTACATTTTCTTGATTAGCTTTAAAATTTTAAAAGTAAAGTAATGTAAGTCTTCCAACTTCTTATTTTATTTCTCAAAGTTGTTTGGGCTTTTCAAGTTTTTTTTAAATTTCATAATTTAGATTCATCTTGTCGATTTCTATAAGAAAAATTATGGATTTGGGTTGGGATATTGTTGAATCTCTAGATCACGTTGAGGAGAATTGATATTACGATGATATTAAATCTTCTGATTCATGGGTATTAAATAAATCTTCATTAATTTAGATATTTAATTCCTCTCTGTATTTTGCAGTTTTCACTGTATAATTCTTGCATAGCTATCATTGTATTTATTTACCCTTAAAAGTTTTATATAATGTTGTAAAAGGTTTCTATCATAATATTTTATTATGAATTATAAGCATATAGGAATGTAATTGTTTTTGTATGTTTTATTGTGGCTCTTGTATGTTTGCTAAGCTTATTTGCTAACTTTCATAGTGTTTTTTTTGTAGATTTCATAAGAATTTCCATGTAGACTATGAACTTTAGTTAAAGTAGGAAGTTAGGTAGAAATTGGGGCTATGAGGAGTGAAAAATAGGGCACACCCCTTTTTGAGTGATGAAGAAAATGACTCCACCTCAGGTGAAAGAAATCCCATCCAACAACCCATCCCCTTCACAGTCAGGTCATAACTCCTTCACTTAGAAGTACCATGTTTAAACAGCTTAGGGGTCTTTTTCCAACTTCAAACCATGCACAGAGCACTGAGGCATTGTCACAGATCAGGACACGCATTCTTTATAATACATGCTACAGCTCTAAACCCCTGTATGCTATACTCAAGTATTAATGTAAACTTCAGTTTGGTCAAATCAGTTTGTGTACATTAAGCCATAGTGTGCAAACCAGAATGTGCACAGGTGTACTACTGATGCAAGCTTTCCAACATGGCACCAGCACAGGTGCAATAACCATGGCTAGAAAACCACAGTAACCATCCCAAATACACAAAAAAAATGAGGAGGGAGTTCCCCAGCCTCAGTACAAAATCCTGCCACGTGGAAAGCCCCAGTCTGTTTCCTCTTGCAGAGGCAGTCAAGTACCACTTAACATTTCATTAAACAAACCCTTTATGCTTGTATGGCTGTGCCCGTCAACTGAGATATTTCTTTGGGGAAGATGCGAACTGAGGTACCCTCAACTGGAAAAACTGGGGAGTATTATTGCCCAGTAATAAACTCCTATGCAATTAGTCATCATTTTCTTTCCAATCTGATGACTTAAAGTATTTTTTTTTCTTTTGTATTTTCTTCTCCCAGATATAATTTAGATTTCAGTGTTGTGATGAATGTTCGCCTAAGCACCATGAGAACTCAGATTACATGTTCCCTACATATTATCTACAGAATCTGGCACAAAAGATGGATCAAAGCTGTTTTCGAGAAACTCATCAAAGGATTTAGAAGAGAGCTTTGTCCATGAAGTTGAAATTTGCCATTTAGGGAAAGATGCCTCAACATACTTGAAGACTGAGTGGAGGTGTGAATAGTGTAACACCTCTAAGGCAAACCCAGGAACGGGGCACAGTTGGATTTGAGCATTGATGGAGTTGGGTAGAACTGGGGATGAAACACTTAAGCTGGGCCTACTGTAGAACTTAGTAGTGCCTGGTACCTATGCCAATCACAAGAAACACTTCTTTTGAGTGATGTGAGGAAGAGGAGGAGACAGAAGGAGTGCAAGCCAAATTTCATGCTTTTTTTTTTTGGTGGTCTCTAAAGAGTCAACATAAGCTGGGCACAGTGTCACATGCCTGTACTTCTAGCTAGTGAAGAGGCTAGGGCAGGAGGATCACTAGCCTGGGCACCTTGGCAAGATCCTGTCTCAAAACAAAATAAAAGGGTTGGGATTGTAACTCAGTGGCAGAGTGCTTGCACAGCAGGCACTAAGACCTAGGTTCACGTCAGTCTTGCCAACACCCCAAAAGTCCAGATAGATAGGACTTTCTCTTAAATTTTTGCCTGCCCCTATGTAAAATGTCTCATCTGAATGTAAAACCAATGTAGTTGGGGGTGTTTGTTTCTGTCATATAAAACTAGAAACTTTCATTGAACAAGCAATGCCCTCCTCCATCCTTCTTTTCCTCTACAAAATTCATTTGACATGCTTTGAGGATAATGATCACTAACTAGTGACAGATGTGTTCCTGTTTCCATAATTAGTTTGATAATTTTAAGCTGATGTTATTAAAGTTCTGAGGCTTACCTGAGAAACACATTACTTCATTTAATTTGTACTGTAACTTCCCAAATAACTAGAGATGGGGAGAGAATTGAGTTGGGCTAATGAATTCTAGTGCACTTTAGACTTAATCTCTTTGGCACAAATCGGGGAGAAATGATGAGATATGTGAAACAGGTAGAATTAAGTATGCTTTCTGACTGAGGTGTTGATTTCTTGTGACATCCTAATGTGCCTGTAGCTCATGCATGTACGAGTGCACTCGTGTGTATGTGTGTTTAGTTTTAAACTATAATTTTCCATGAAAGAGGAAATATCCTTCACCAGTAGGTGGCCTCACATCTAGTCTTCTTGTCTTATATCACAAAGATAAAAGATCCCAGAAGCAGAGAGTTGCCTGGGATAGAAGGTAAAAAACAGAGTGGAGAGTCTCAGCCTTCAGAATAGAAATGTGACATTATTTAATTTGTTACTGAATTTCTGGCCACATTTCATTGGGAGTGAAAGTGAGCTGAACAGCTGTAAAAAGTAATAAAATGAATACTGGACAGGATATCAGATGCCTAAATCCATCTTTAATTTTTATTCTAACATTTAAAAAAGTATTTGATTAATCATTTAAAAAATTAAATGCTGGCTTAATAGTTATATTGGTGGGGATAATTTTGGAAGAGGGCCCCAGAAGGCTTCTAGGGTTTGGTAATGTTCTGTATCTTTATCTAGATACCAATCATTGAAAAATTTATTACATGCTATGCTTATTATTTGTGCATTTTTAAATATATGATAGACTTAAAATGTCTTAAAAGTTTGTGGTAAAACAAAAATCTAGTACCACATCCTTATTGAGCAAAAGGTCTCAGATAGAAATAGATATCTATCTATTTCACATTCTGATTCCTTATCTTGATTCACATTTGTAAGGGCTACTGGTTTCCAAAGGAAATGCGAGTTAAAAAATAAATGTAAGGGGAAAAAAGACATACCACTAGTAATCTCAGTGCCAAATCAGAATGGACTGTTCTTGGTAGTAAATCTTTATTTAAATGATCACTTAACATGGTATTTCCTTTGAAATACGACCCAAATTCTTCATAGTCCAGTTTGTTTTATTAAACTGTGCTCTGAGGCATTACACATTTAATAAATTTCCGTTATGGAGCATTAGCTGAAGCCTATAGTTACCTAGACCTTAAAATCTTACCAGCTATATTACTGCCCTGTGGTGCTATTATTCCACAGCACAATGAAACTATATATTAAGCTTATCAAGACACAGGGAGATGAGCCTGTGAATCAGTTCCCTATCTGTTGTTAATACAGATCACATTTGGATAAATGAAGTCCTTTATTTGCCATTAAACCAAACTTTCAATTACAGTGGAAACTGTGTTTGAAGAGAGAGAGCCCTAAAATGGTGAGGGTTAGGGGGAATAAACTTGTACTTTGAATACTAAACAACCCAGGTGACTTCAGGCCATGGAATAACGGCAAAGAAAAGAGAATCCATTCAAACCAAGGTGAACTTGAGTCCCTACTCTTAATCACACATAAGAGTGATGTAGGGGATTTGAGATACAGTCCCATGAGCAATGTTGACAGCAAACAGTACCCTCATGTAAATGTCAGCGTCTACAAGGCTAAAAGTTAGTGTTAGAAAACAAGAATTTAGCAAAATGAAAATTCAGAGGATTGTGCATTATATTACCAATTTGGAGCTGTCTGAAAAACTATAATAAAATTGAATATCTATATATAGGCTATGACCTAGCATTTTCACTCCACAACATGCCTGAAAACAACCTGTTACCTGTGCCTTCGGAGACACATGGGTGGGATGTGCACTGCAGCACAGTAGTAATAGTGCTCACTGGAAATTGTCTGTCTCTATAAACATAAGAGAGGGAAAACATTACTCTAAATTCATAAAAAAATACTAAAAAGTGGTATTAGAATGAATACAAAGAGCACCATGAACCAATAAGGATTTACCATATAAACATAGGTGAAAAAGCAAGTTGTAGAGATGAAAAAAAAATTTTTTTTCAGTTTATAAGCATGTAAGGGAAAAGTTATATATTACATGGCTGCTCACATATGTGTAGAAAAGAAGAGGTGGATGAAAAAGATGTACGTTAGCCTCATTATGGCATTTACACCTGAGAGGAAGGGAGGCAAATAGAAATAGAAGAGATATTTAATAAGCGAGTTTGGTGTTGGAGTCGGTCATTTGTATTAGTCATTGCATCTTTTTACATGTTAGATGTTTGAGTTAAATTTTTATTTTTCAGAACTTTGGCTTTGCCTATTTATGCATATATTTATGTATCTTTACTAAATATGTGTGTTCTTTCTACTTTTCATGAAACCTCCATCTAGATCCTGAGACATAAATTTGAAATTATTATAAACTATTATCTTCTCATTCAAAGGAGTTGGTTTTAATTGGGATTAAACTCACAGAGAAATCTATATATTTGATAATACACAAAATATTTGATAATTCTTTTAATAGGCTATTTCTTTAAAGCACTTGTAGGTGCACATCAAGAGTGAAAAATACAATGTCCTCATATATTTCCTGTTCCCACATATTCAGTTTCTCCACTATCAAAGTTCTAAAAAGATGAACATGTGTTACTACCAATGAACCCACATTGACACATCATTACCAGAAATTAGTAGTTTACATTTAGGTTCACTGTTGGTGCAGTTATTTTCTATGGGTTTTGACAAATGTATAATAGCATGTATCCACCACATTAGAATCCAACACAAGTTTCACTGCCCTAAAAATCATCTGAGCTTCCTCTCTTCATCCTTCCCTGCATGATAACCTGTGTCAGCCACTGAACTTTTAGCTATCTCCATGGTTTTACTTTTTATCTAAATGTCATAGCAGGAATCCTATAGTAGGAAACCTTTTCAGATTGGCTTCTTTTACTTAGCAATATATATTTAAGGTTCTTCCATATCTCTTAATGGCTTGATAGCTCATTTCTTTTTAGTACTCAATAATAGTCTATTGCCTGGGTGTACCACAATCTGTCCATTCACTTACTGAAGGACATCTTATTTGTTTGCAAATTTTGGCAATTGTGGACAAAGCTGTCATAAACATGTTTCAGGCCCACATTTTTGTGTGGGCATATTTTTCAACTCATTTGAGTAAATACCAAGAGGAAAAAAATGCCTTACACATAGAAGAGCAAACTCATTATATTAGATTTCTCCTCAGAAACCATGGGATCAAGAAGGAAGTGGAGTAAAAAAATGAAGTGTTCAATAAAAAACTAAACTCTGTATATTTATCATGTATGATGTTTTGAAGTGTGTGTAAACTGTGGGATGGAGAAATCAGGCCATTTTGTGGTAGGATAAAGAAATTCAACAGACAGAAGGCATGATGTGATTGTAGTTAATAACAAAGGATTATATTCTTAAATTACTAAGACTATGATTAGTTTTGTGAAATACTACAAAACTGTTTTCCAAAGTGGCAATACCATTTTATATTGCCACCAGCTATAAATGATAATCCATATTATACTATGTCTTTACCAGTATTTGTTATCAGTTTGAGATTTTGGCCATTCTCATAGGTATGTATTGATATTTCACTTATTTTTCGTTTGACATAATCTAAGGATATATGATAAGCATCTCTTCATAAGCTTAGTTTACATTTGTATATTTTCTCTGAAATATCTGAAGTATCTTTTTTACATGGGGTTAACCCACTTGGGCCTGTAATTTGTATTAGAAAGTTTTGAATTATTGATTGCATTTTTTTGATAATCTGAATAGGATATCTATTATTTCTTGTATAAGTTTTGGCAGAGTGTATCTTTCATGGAATTTCTCCTTTCATCAAAGTTATCAAATGAATGGGTGTGGAACTATTTGTTGTATGCCTTTATTTAATATCTAGGCAATCTGTTCTTCTGTTTTAAAAAAAATATATTGATGTCTTCATATCTTCAGGGAATATTTTCCAAGATTAATCCACTGATGTGATAATGAAATGGGGGAGTCCTTCTGAGTATAGATTTATAAATAACAATTCAAAATCTTAAATTCCATATGGCAACATCCCTATGTATTTAATCCCCATCATAAACTATTGAAGATTTCATAAACTATTCAACTTGAAAAAAGACTTTAGAGAACATTTATAGTTCTTTGAAGTTTTCCTAAATGACTCAAGACTGAGACATTACATTAATTGCCATCACTCAGAAATCTGGGATACACTGGGTTAAGTAGAATGAATTGGATTTATTTCTGCATTTTTTCAGCCTTTAGAATGCTAATGTGATGGCTTCATCTGCTCTGAGTTGGAGTTTGCTACATTTCTTGAACATTTTTGTCCATAGAATTCTTTGATCATATATAATGTGTGTGTGTGTGTGTTTTCCTCACAAACAACAAGTTGTATTTGGGGAAGGACAAGTCTCAAGTCTCATAGAAACAGCCTAACTGCAGGTACAGTGATTTATTGGGAGTCGAACAGCTGGTCTGTGGATAGTAAAAGTGGTAAAACAGAGCAAGAGAAAAGGCGATGGGAGTCATCGAATGAACATGTACACATTGAGGTGTGCATGTTATGATGCTTGGTAGCTACATAGTGATACTGTTAGTGGTGAAACTAACAGGAATATATTTCACAGTAAAAAAAAAAAAATAAGAAGTGGCACACATCTGTATTTCCTGCCTTTGAAGATGTCCCTTACCATTAAAACCACACAGAAAGGTCAAAATCAGTTACAGAATCAATCATGTGACATTTGCATTAAATTCTCATTTGACATCTAGATTACAGAACACTAGATGCCTAGATTGGCATTGTTTTAAACACATAAAGAAGTTTTGACAATATACTTGTGAAATTATATTTCATAGGTCTCATGTTTTCAAGGAAAGTACACTGATGTAACAAAACATTTTAGATAAAGAAATTAATTGAAGTTAAGTTAAACGACAATCCCTCACATTTGTGGCAGTGATGGAGCAACAACCTGGGTCTCTTTACTTCTGTAGAGCAGTGCTTCCGTTTCCACGTCATGGTTATGATGCTAAACTGTGGGCAATGACTCAGGCATGGTATGCTTATTCATATGTTCATTATTTTTGTAGGAGAAGGAACAATTGTGGAAAACAAAAACACAGAAGTTTAAAAACAAAACAAAACACAAATGACTTTTTCTCTACCTCCGGTTCCACTATTCCAGGCTGTCTATTACAGGTCCCAAGTCTCCTAAATTTAGCTAGTCTAAAGCAATTTTATTATCAATAACTGCTTCTACCTGTCACAAGCCAGTATTGAATAAAGCAGTTCTGCTGTGCATCAAACACAAACTTTTTATGTGCTCAACCTTATGCTGGGAGAAAAATTTGCACCCCCCCAGAGCAAGAAAAATCTCTCTTCCATTGGCAAAAGCAACACTCATAATAAAATGAACATAAGACCAGACACAGATCTGAACCTGACACATAAAAGGAAAGCTCCCTGGAAGACCTGTTAGAATGTGATCACTTACTATTAATTTTGTAAATAATTTTGTAATATTCAAGTTTATTCTAGATGGCTATTGGCTATTTCTCAGAGTGGAAACAAATTGAGCAAAGAGGACAAGCAAACTAAGGATAACTAAATTAACTGCCTCATTTAATTTTTGTCCCACTTTTGGTTAAAAAAATCTGTTATAATGATAAGTAGCAGGTAGACAGGAATGATAGCAACATGGAGATGAAGGAATTAATTTTATAGACATGAACAATAATATCACAAGAGGTGAGTGAAGTTAGGGGTGGACCAATGGGAGGGGACACACCCTTTTGGTGGTCAGAATTGGAAGTTTCATCTGGAATCAGGATCCCTGATCAAACTGGTCCCAACCAGCTCTTCCCCAGGACATGTTCACTAAGCTGCAGTATCTCTGAAGGTACCCTTTGACAACTCGCCATGCCACTGTAATATCATTAACCTTGCTTTTGATCCCACTATGGCATTTTGCAGAAAATGTTGTGATAGTGCCCGTGCCTTTCTACCAGAAGTTATACAACACCATCTGTCAATCACATCTGCCAATCATGTGATACAGGGACAAGGGAGGGACTGTAATCAGATCAGATTTAGACTTAGGATAGCCTGTTCCAAGTTCTCTATAGTGCAATTTGTTTTTTTAAATAAACCTGTTGTGTGGGTCTATCTACTCTGTCTGCTGACTGAGATCCAGGCGGCTCCTCCTCAGAATGACCCAATGTCATGTCGTGGGTGTATACTTTCATTATTTTGCTTAAAATATCTCCTTGCTCACACAATGCACTGTTTCCATGTCTCTGAAATCTTTCCTTCAGGAATACAACTGAGGAAACTTTTACCCACTAACAATAAGAAATTAAATAAAAGCTGAAATTACAGGACATTTTTTTTCTTAACTTTCCTGTCTTTTTGTTGTTTCAGAAATGTATATCTAGAGTGCATAGCTTTACTTCATATGATAGTTTCCCCAAAGCTAATCATTTGTTAAATCTTGATATCTCTGCCTTACCCCATCACCACCACCAGCACCACTGTGGGGCACAGGTAGCAAGGCTAGGAAATTTAGACAGTAGTAACATCAAGAAAAAAATGGTTCACATTAAGGAGAATAGAATTCTGGAGATGTCTTTAAAGCTGCTTTCATCACTGGGTCCCTTCATAATGTAAGTTGCTATGTACAGAAGAATGATGTTTGTAGCACAAGCTCTCAAATAAAGTGGAAAATTCTATGTGCAGGTGGCTCTGCTTCAGGGTTTAGATGTTAGACCAGAGCCACTTTCACAGTCTTATTTTAATTGAAAGGCTTTTGCTGTTTTATTTTATTTATTTATTTATTTTGGTCTAATCTATGAAACAGTAAGGTTCCAGCAGGTAGAATTCATTGAGGGAGGTGGCTTTTTATGAGGATATGATTTATCCATTCCCATCTCTGGGCTATTTAGAGTAAATTATCCATGAGATTGTGTCATTAGTTTAATGCAACTGCAGTTGTTTTCTGTCAGTATAATTTTAAGCCAGTAAGATTAGCAGTTGGAAAAGCACATTTGAATAGGTGTATAATTATGCCCATATATTTTTAAATTGAGATTTCAGAGAGCAGCTGCCTCTTCATTTGAAACCAGTTATGTGAGTGTGAACAGTGAGCCCTCTTCTTCAGATACGAAAATCTGCAGTACTCCTCCAGTTCTCCAAGGGAAGGGGGTCAGTTGTAGCTCAGCTGTACCTGGCCCGAATGTGGTTAGAGAAAGGTCTTAAACTGCCTTTTCTACAAGCTTCTAATTTATCAACTGAAAGTGTCAATGTTTTCTTTGAGATTCAGGAGGCATTGAGACTATTCTTCAAAATTTTATATGAAACTCATATGTCTACTCAGTATCGCTTTTACCAAGATTCTAGCATAAGCTTATATCCAAAGGGCCCTTTTCTTTAAAACAAAAAACAAAACAAAAACAAACAAAAAATACAAATATGTATAAAAGTAAATGTAGGCATAGAGAGAAAAAAATGTGGAAAATCATATGTATTAGGGAAATTCTTGTACAATATCTAATGGCATGCATTCCGTGTTTTTCTCATGAGCAAATATGTAGCTCTCAAAACATTATAAAAAGAAGGCAGTTAAGAGCTTGAAAACTTATCCACAACTGGACATGTAGATAAGAAATATCAAGCAAAAGGTAAAAATTTTGTGCCACAGAATCAAAAGCAAAATGAGAAGGTGAGTTTGTGCTTTGGGGAAAAAAAACGTGCATTTTTCTATTCTGGAAGGTAATGGAGTCATAAGTTTGAAGACCATTTATCCTCACTACATCTCCACATTGGTTTCTACCTGTCAGTTTTCTGGATTCTTCTTTTCCAAGACCTTTATCTATAAAAAACTGGAGGAGAGCATCATGATTCCTGTTGGCCTCATTGTTCTTGGAACAGCATAGTACAAATAATAGGAAGCACAGAGGATTTTGTTATTGAAGGAGAAACAGGATTTTAAAGGCACTTAAAATTTTATAGTGGGTTAGTAGTTTTTAGGGACCATGGAAAGAGGGAATAGAAGTTATTTTTTAGTGGATACAAAATTCGGTTTTGTAAATTGTAGAGTTTTAGAGATGGTGCTAATAGATGCCCACCAATATAAATGCACTGAATACCATGGAACTTAAAAAAGGCTAAAGCAGAAAATTTTAGCTTTGTACATTTTATCACAATGCAAAAATTTGCAAAAATAGGGCTGGGGATGTGGCTCAAGCGGTAGCATGCTCGCCTGGCATGCGCGGGGCACTGGGTTTGATCCTCAGCACCACATAAAAATAAAAAATAAAGATGTTTTGTCCACCGAAAAACTAAAAAATAAATATTAAAAGAATTCTCTCTCTCTCTCTCTTCTCTCTCTCTCTCTCTCAAAAAAAATGCAAAAATAAATGCAATTCTAATTTCAGAAATGTGCCGTTTTCTCCATCATCCACCAGTGCTGGTCTCAGCAGATTCTGAACATTCTTAAGGAAAATTCCACTTTTTATATGGTTAACAAAGTATTTTTTGACAGGAACCTATTTAATACCTTCTAATGTACATGGCATTGTGCTGAGATTAATAAGATTTACTTTTCCTAGGTATTTGTAGCAATTTCCTTTCTTTAGATTTATTTTATATTTTGTGTTAAACTGGTTATAATGATGCCTATTCATATTTTTTCTCAAAGCAACAAAGTATTGTTTTACCTTATTTAGCTTACTGTTTTGGTCATTGCTCCTGTCATTAGTCCCTTTATTAAGGGTAGCACTTAACAGTGTCTTGTCTCTGTGATAGATTTTCCATGTCTTTATTATCAGTCCCATACTAAAGCTAAAATTGTATCCAATTTTTGTTCCAGAATTATATCCAATATTCTACAATATCCATGTTGCTCTTGAATGGATTCAGAGGGAAATTATTTTTTTTTCTAGTCATCTTTGGTATCTCACTTGCCTGTATATTTTCTCATTTATGTTGTTGTTGTTTATTTTTTTCCCTTTTGGATTTATTATTAATCTTTAGCTATGTAGACTCCTAATTCCTAAAAAATTGTTTAGAACTGTTTCAGGAGGCTTTGCAACACTGTTCTTGATCTGTTTCCCTGCATTGGCCTTAAGTTCTTCTGTTTTCTCTTTCTTTGTCCTTCTTACTAAAGTTTTCTGGGCTTGATTTTTGTAAAGAGGCTGATGGATGACTTTCCTTGTTTCATGTCTGTTTCTGGGATAATCAAATTCCTCAACAGCCCTACAACTTAAAGGAAGATTCATGTGCTCAGTCACCTCTTCTGATTCCCACTTTATAGGTGATAAAACTAAGGCACTACGAAACTTGCCCCGGGGAACACCGCTATCAAGTAATTAGCAGTCCAGTTCGCCATGAAACCCAGGCCATCTGTCTTCTGACCGTGTGCCATAAACCTGTGTGTCAAGAACTTTCTGATACTTTCTCTTACTTTTTTCTGATTTGCCCTATAAATAGAGAAAAACATATCGGAAGTCAATAGACTGATGAATATTTACAAACACAGCACACCTATTCAATGAATTCAAGTTCCAGAATGTTACCAATTTCCAGCATTCCACAGAAGTTAACCACTGTATTACTTTTTAACAGTATAGTTTCACATGTTTTTGTTCTTTATACAAATTGTATAGTACATACTTCTCTCTATCATTTCTTTAAAAAAGTTTTATCATATCTGTTCAATAACTGTTTTGCAATGAAGCACTGACCATATAGAAATATCCTCCTATATATTAATTCTGATGTTAATGGGCATGTAAATAGTTTCCTTTTGAGGGGCAGAGCTATAACAAATATTGCTACATTCAAATATTTGTACTTTGGCTAACATTGAGTATGTATATTTCTAAGGATGAACTTACTGGGCCTTTAGAATATGATATTTTGTCTCTATTAAATAATCCTGAACAATACTTGAATGTTTCTGCCAGATTCAACATTGGTGTGTGTCTAAGAGCTGTTTTTTATTTTTTTCCATATTCTGGAATATGAGCTGGAATTTCACAGTCAATAGTAGATTCTGATTTTTTAAATTTAAACTAGTTTTAACATACATTTTTATTATGTCTGAAGAACTGGAACATCTTTTCGCATAGTTATTAGTTATTTTGTTATCCTTTTTTTTTTTTTGGTAAAGAACCAAGTCTTTCATCCATGTTTCTATTATGTCATGTGACATTTTTTTGATTTGTAGATATTCTTCATACATCATGAACAAAATGCTTTTGTCATATTACTGTATGCTGTGCCAGCCTGATTTTCCTTTTCCTTTTAATTTCTTATTAGTGTCTTGTAAAGAAATAATTTCTTTTTGTCTTTGTAAATTCTGATTTATCAGTTTTCTTAGAATAGTTTTTTTTGTTGTTGTTTGTTTTTTGGTAGGGAGGATTTAGCTCGGGGCTTTACAACTGAACTACATCTTTAGCCCCATTTTTAATTTTTAAGACAGAATCTCACTAAGTTGCATAGGGCCTTGCTAAGTTGCTGAGGCTGACCTTGAGCTTGCCATTCTCTGGTATCAGCCTTCTGAGAGGCTGGGATTACAGGTGAGCACCACTGTGCCAGCTTGTAATAGTTTTTATGCACTTTTTAAAAAGCTCTGCCTATTGCATAATCAAAATGATGTCCTCCACTGTTTTTTTCCTTAGAGGCATATTTTCATTGCTTCTCAACTCATCCTTAGGTCTGGCATTTATTTGGAGTTCTTTTTTCTAATTCCAAAGTGAAATAAAGATCTAGACCTTTTTTTCAAACCTATATTTTATTGAGAAGATGCTCTTTTCCCCTCCTGTGCTGCAAATCATTTCTCGGTGACTTGTAGTAAAGTTGTGGATGTGGAATTTTCCACATTCTGTGTCCTTCATTGTTTATACTTGTACCAAGATTATAATGTGTTTTTCATGGTTTTGAAAATAAAAAATGCTCTTTGGTTCTGTACCTTCTCCAGCTTTTTTCTTCTCTGCCTTCAACATTGCCTTTGAGCTTATTTAGTCACTTGAATTTCCATTTGAATTTTAGAATCAACTTTGTCAGATTCTGCTATGACCACCATGTACACCACACACACGCTCACACACGCACACATACAACACATACACACAAGGGCTGGAATGCTTTGGAATTACAGATTACTTCGGCACAATTTTTTTTTCTGTGTAAATTATGTCTTGAACCTTTTTTATAGCCTATTTTATAGCCATTCTTTCCCTTTGGTCTTTAAGTTTTATCAATATTATTCTTAGTTTTTAGTGTAGAAGTCTTGCATAGTATTGGTATATGCTCTAAATTTTCTAGATGTCTAATTTTGGATGCTTTTGCAAATGACAGCATTTACATTTATTGTAAAGGGTACCATTTTATTTCATTTTCTAGTTGTATGTACAGAATCAGTTTGTGGAACATTTAGTTAACTGTGACTTTGAGAAACAGACCTACTAATGTTAATAATGCCTTCTGATTATTTTGAATTTCTTAGATGAGCAAACTTCTACAAATTATAACTTCTTTCTTCTTTCCTTCATAATTGAAAATTTGTTTTCATTGTTTATTTTTGTTTGCTGGCACCCACAGTGCAATTTTTTAATTTATTTTTTTAAGATGCAATAGGAGAGATTCCATTCTTTCGCAGCTTTCCAGGGAAAGATACTGCCTACTGTCAAGAGTATAAATAAGTAGAGATTTGTGCAGTGTGGTATGGACTGGGTCTTGTTGTTTATGTTGGAGGATGATAAATGCTGTGGTTTGGAAGTAGGAGGAGGTTGGGTTGTTGCGTGGGCAGGGGAGAGGGGGCTGCCTTTAAAGGGTGTATCAGGATTCCATTCTCTTCTCTTTGCTTCTTGGTGGCCATGAGGTGAGCAACTTCCTCCTTCATATGCTCCCTGGCCACAGACCCCAAATCCATAAAGCCAACTGATCATAGACTGAAACCTCTGAGACAATGCGTCAAAATAAACTTTTCTCCTTAGAAGTTGATCATCTTGAGTATTCAGCCATGGTCAGGGAAAGCTGACTAGCACAGAGCTTACTCTTTCCACCACTCTTTCTCGTTATTCTCCATTTCATTTTTTGGCCAACCTTTCTGAGGCTGCACCATCCTCATTCCCACCACTGGTAGACATGATTCTTTTTCCCTACAGTAAGTTCACCAAGACTTATGTGTCCTGTGGGGATCCTGAGGGCATTTTCTTCCAGAAGTTATATTTTTGGTATGAAGGGATCATGGTTGAGTGCACCATTTCTCCTAGAAAAGTTTATGTACAAGACACATTGCATATTCTTTCTTGGGCTTTGAGGTCCTTTAGAGTCCACCAGAGTATAAGCCTACCCGCAAACACGTCCTCATCCATTGCCACCAGCTCTCTATACCCCATTGCACTTGGGTTTCCTGGGCTGCTTTCTCTCTCCAGATGGTGGGAAATTTGTGCTGTAGAAGTTTCTAAGCTTAGCAGCTTTCAGGATGTCTCTTATTTATTTTTCACAAGAATGACATCTTCAACCTTAGCTGTCTTATGGGATTCCTCAGCTTTTGAGGAATTCTTATCTTCAACTCATATATATATATATATA
>NW_025999999.1:12860384-12893432 GCF_001458135.2 Marmota marmota marmota | reverse complement strand
GCCCTTTTTTTTTTTTTTTTTTTTTGTATTTCATTTAGAGACAGGGTCTCACTGAGTTGCTTAGTGCCTTGCTTTTGCTGAGGCTGGCTTTGAACTTGTGATCCTCCTGCCTCAGCCTCACCGTGCCTGACTTGTTCCATACTTCTTGATACTAAACATGTGACCTTAGATGTGTCCTCTTCCCCCTCATCTACTTCTATTGTCATTGTCATCTGGTGGTTAAACTTCTCCTGAAATTTTTGTTGGTTTTTCTTCAGTTAAATATTAAAGAATTATAAGGAAAAACAGAATCTCCTCTTGGCCCAGGAAAATTCCACAAAGTTATAAAATAAACAAATCAGTTTTATTATTGAAAAATAAAATTGGCGAATCATAGAAAATCTGATTACAAAGATGGAGAGAAAAAAAATCTACCATTTTATATAGGCAAGCAGATATAACCCAATACATATGTGTTCTGTGAAGAGGACTTTTCAAATGAACTAAAGGCACATTTAGTGGTTCTAAATTGAGAACATGAATGTAGAAATGCTTTGAGAAATGTACAGAGATCTAGCTGGTAAAAACTATTCTCATTGTATTACATACCTTGTTATATTTTGCATTAAAGAAGCTATTGGAAACGATACAAAGGAGAATAGATGAGTTATTTTATTAACAATCATACATTCATTTGGTATAATTTATGTATACCTCATAGTTGATATATTAAATGTTCAATTTATATATTCTTACCCTAGGGAATGTGGCTTATATTTCCTACTTCACTCTTATCCTTACCTACATCTTTGATTGCCAGTAAGGAAGTAGTCATTTTTAATCATATAAAGTTTTACTTTGATCTCAGGGAGGCACCTGACCTAAAGTGTTACTACCTCTCAGTATTATACTAGGTACTGGATAAAAGGAGAACAGGTTGCTTTTTCTCAAGTTGTTGAAGGATAAGAGGCAAAGTTCAGAATTTTTTTTCTTGTTTTCTCTATCATCTGGGAATTGTGCATAAAAGAGAAATACAGTGAAATAAATACAAAGAGAGGGAAAGAAATGACAGAACTGCTACTGATGTGTATTTAACTCCTGGTTCCGTTTGTTCCTGAAGTCTTGCAGTTTTCCCATCTGAATCATCAAAGCCAGCAGTGTAATGTCATATGGCCTTTCCTTTTAACAAGGTCGCCTGGACTGATTTTATGGTAATCAAACATGTACTGCTAGTGTTTTCCCAAATACAGTTTAATTTGATTTGATTCAGCATCCCATTTAGAAAATTTTATTCCTTGTTTACATTTAATCCCTTTCCATATTTTCAAATTTTAAAAAAGGAAATCTCTCTGGGTCTTATGCTCATAAGGCCCTGCCTTGTTTCTTAATTACCTCCATAGAGAATCTTAAGCAGCACACAAGGTAGTTCCCAGTAATCATTTTCCATTATTTTTGTCTTATCTCCAACCCATGATCACAAATAAATTCCCTCTTATAAATTTCCAAATGGCTTTTAAAAATCCTTAAAAATCTTCCTTAAAATCTGGTCAGCCTTTAACATGGACCAAAATTTTCTCTTTCATGAAATACCCCTAGTTTTTTTCCCAACTCTGTCTACTACTGACTTTTTTTTTTTTAAGAAGTGATTACTGATGTTCTCAGGCTTTTGTTCTGACTGATTCTCTTCTTTCACTCTGCACACCCCCTGCATTTACCTACACACTATGGCTTCTGTGACTGTTTATCAATTCCATAATCAGTGTGTCCATACTGAAATATATTCCTTTTCTGGAACTCCACAACCATAGAACAATTATATCTCACAGAAAATAACAACATCATCAATAAAGATGTCTAAGTCAGAATAGGAGACATTATCCTTGACCCTTCCTCATTCATCTTGTACATCCAAGAAAGCGCTAGGTTTTAGCCTTGTAAATGTCTTCCTAATCTCTCTCTGTCCCTCTGGAATGAATACTTTGGTGTACTGTCCAATTGCCAAAAGACATTTTCTTTTTTCTTTTTTTTTTTTTTTTTTTTTTTTTTTTTTGCTTTTGGTAGTGCTACCTGATGAGTAGTGCACCCATATGAGTCTCTCCCTAGCACGTGATCATAACTGGGGGTGTTGTCTCATCTAGTATTAAGCTGTTCCCCATGCATAGCCCATGTGACTGGTCAATGTGTGGTATGAAGGCTTAACCTCCTTGCCTCAGTTTGAAACATCCCAGATGGAGCATTTCCAACTGCAGAGTTCCCTGCAGAACTAGTTGAAACCATTCTCTATTTTAGCCCATCATAGTTTAACATCTCCCTCTGCCTATGCCCACTTCCTATGCAAGATCTTCAATAAGTGGACTGTATGTTAATCTCTTTATCAGATTTGTTTCTTTGTGGAACCAACTGAACACTATTCATGATTATGCCACTGTGATATCTTGCTTACCTTTCTGACTCTACTCTTGCTGTTCTAGGACACACTGCAGCTCAAAGTGGTCCTACTACTGGCAATCTTTTTGTGGAGCCCTGAACCACTCCAGGTTTAGTGCTGTCTGATTAATGAACTGCTATCTGCTGAAATAAATTCATTAAAATCTAAAAAAAAAAAAAGAGAAGGTCCTACTAATCTACAATTGTATTTTATCAAGTCCTTGCTAAAGACCATGCAACAGATTGAATCACAGACTAGATTTTAATGCCTGTACATTATATCATAAATAATCTGAAGTCAGTAATTATACTTACATTATAAATTCCTACATTCAAATACATGACATATAATAGGCTCTTAGTTTTTAATGTAAATAAATGATCAAAGAACTGCTCTTTGAGCAAATGTTTGTATCAATATAGTGGAAAAAACCTAGTAAACTAGAGTATTTGCTGTAAATTTATGCTTTGCCTTCAATTAGTATTGAGGACAACTCAACATGAATTTTGCAACCAATAGAATTAGGAGAATACTCAACCAGCTGACTTTCAAAGAATCTATAAATTTGATATTGTGTAGTGTACTATACATCTGCCAACTTATTGATCAACCTGCCTTAGAGCTTAGAGATGAACAAATGAGGAAAATGACGGGGGGGACGTTTAAACTGATACTTGCAGTTTACGCAATTAAAATTAATACACATGGTACTCTTAAAAATATAAAACTATAATAGCAACATTTTCTAAAAATGAGAAAATGCTCTCCTACTTCCATTTCCATTGGTCCTTGTACATTTAATTAGGTATCTGCACTACAAGTGTCAATTATATAGGATTCTAGGCATAGGTTAATTAATGTTTTCCTAATAAAGTAAAACAAAGAAAAGCTTACTGCTGTTTAATAGGGTTGTGTATGAACATTGAGATATATTTCATTATTTTTCTGTGGAGGATCACAATGATTAATCCATATATGTTGTGTGTGAAATTATTTTTCTTGCCAACTAAGTTAGCCAAAATTTAAATATTGATGTTTATTGAGGGAACATGTCAATTTTGTGCTAAAAAAGTGTCAGCTGGTCTTACCTGCCTGTAATTTTATGAAACAATAAATTACGAATAGAACAATTTTTGAGCACCATCTGTTACACAGCAAATGTAGAGTCGTTAAATCTTTTGCCATTAAAAATTGTGTAGTAAAGAAATTCAACATTCATTCAGCAAACAGAATCAACCTTTATACCTAAGACAATTTTCCCTTTCCGAATTTAACAATTTTTAACACAATAAACAATCTTTGATAATATTTCACTCTTCAATTTAGTAAAAAGTTTCAAATGACACAAGAAATAACAATGAAATTGCAGGGAGTGACATATTACCACTGGGTACCTTGCCTAAAAGGAACAAAATATATTAACATTAGTATGATGAATGGCTTAAGAATTGTTAATGATCAAAATAAATGCTCTCTGCCATGCTCTGACAGATGTGTTAGTCTCTGTACACTGCAGTAACTAAATGTTGATTGCTGTTGTGAAAAATAAATACAATCATAACAGCTGGAGGTGTTACTCTTAATCAGATAATGTGATATTTCTTGGTTCCTTCTTACATAGGAGTTGCATGCCCCTGGGGAAATTGTGATGGAGAAAAAAATGACCTTCACTGTCTCCCCTCTTTGCTTTCAGCTCTTTTACCTTTGTGCAAAATGTAAATAAGCCATACAGATTATTTAATAGCATTTCATGGATGTGACTCTCTCGACTTTTAAAATTATACTTTGTTATATAAGATGATAAATATTTAGGGAAGCTGGTTGAAGGGTTATGCAGGTATTCTTTGTATAAAAATAAATAAAAATGTGCAGAATTCAGCTTTGTTCTTGCAAAGCAAAACTAAGAAGTATAGGTTTGGAGCTGACAGGTAAAAAATTAATAACTGGCCCAGTTATTCTGAGGAGTGGTTGTGTTGTTGCTACACCCCAGCCTGTTATCTGAGACACCCTGATCCATTAGAGGTGAGAGTCCGGACTTTGAAACTGGGGTTGTGGCCCTTTCCAAGGCATCCACTTTGACTTTAGCAAGTATAACTGCTTTTTAGAAAGGGTGCCACTTCTATAAAGGGCAACCTGCTATTTCTCCGAGACTTGAACATTGCCATTACTGCCCAAAGAATGGGAATAGAGAGGATTTACTGCTTGAAAGTCGTCTTAATAAATCATTAAACCCAGCAGAAATGTGTTTTCCTAATTTATAGTAGAAGTGATGAATCACTAGAAAATACATTCTTCCTATTAAAGTGAGTCATTGGCCTTTTGCCCAGTCCCTCCTGCTAACTGAATGGGCCAAGCCAAGGGCACCTGGAGGTCTACAGATGCCTCTGCCTCAGAGGTTCTGAAAAACCGCAGTTCAAGAAAGCAGGGGTGTGTGTGTGTGTGTGTGTATGTAAAGAGAGGGGTGTAGGGGGGAAGATAGAAACTAACTCAAGGGAGAAGAGTCTCATATTTAATGGGATAAAGTTTGAAGAGAGAAGCTCTAACTGGTCACGTAAAAGAGGAAGTAAGACTAAGTTATTAAGTCCCATATCTGTGGCCAGGTATTTATTTGGAAGTTTTGTACATTTGAAGTTGATAGATAATCATGGACTTTGGCTATCAATACTCTATTCCTCTTGCCCTCTCCAAAAAAAAAAAAAAATGTGCTTTTTAAGGTATATATGCAATTGAAATCTAGAATCATATCATTGATTGCTCAATTGACCATTACCTTCGTCTTAATTTTAAATAGTTTGGGAGTTTTCAGAAACACATCTGTTCTGTCTCCTCTGATTTATGAAACTGAAAAATCTTGGAGAGCGTGATCACTTGACAGACATCGCATGTCACAATGGACTGAGCGCTCTGATCTGACTTTACAGAGGTAGCTTTGGAGTCTCAGCTTTCCTAGCCCCCAGGTCTTATAAGTCACTGCCTTGACCACAGGATAAGAGAAAAACCATGTTCATGAGCAATAGCGAAATAGTCTTTCTTAATTATTTCCAAAGAAATTGCTCTATAGGCTCTCTGCAGAGTGCTCTTCCCAGTGTGCATGGCTTAATTTGAGGGTCTCCGTATAACTCTCAGAGAAGCCTTTGCTTCACTTACAACACTTATTTCTAATCCTAAAATCAGTAGTGCTAATCTTTCCATGATTCAGAATGCATTTGTTCCCTTTCCGATCACTTCCAACCCATAATGGTTAGCTCTACCTCTCAAAGTTTAAACCAGGTTATCTTTTCTGTGTTGTACACTCACATCATTGCAGAAGAAGACATTTTGAATTTTGATTTGTTAAACTGATTTATGAAATCTCTCTGTTCAACCCACATTCCAATCTCGTCTCTCCTCATTTATGCCTTTGGGAACCTGCCTCCCGTTTTGCATTCTCCTGCGTAGTGATGCTTTTTCCAGCCTGACAATAGTGGTCACACCATCCTAGGCGACCATCGCTGTCCTGGAACTTGAGCTTGTTCTAAGTGTTTCTTCAGGCAGAAGAAGATTATGTAAATCTTCAGTTTCCTTCTAAATTCTTCCTGCTGAAGCTGTTTTGGAATAATCTAGTCTCCTCACATTTGAGGGTATCTTTCCTTCTAAAACACTTTGGTTGAACTGTTGGGGATTTTCCATTTCCTCTGAAGTTCCCCTCAGCTGCTTGTCTCTACCTGCTTTCCAGTTTCACTGATATTTAATGATAACGTCCTCATTGTATTTAATTGATGTAAACTGTCTACAGTTTACAGTATAAAAATAGCATGTGCATTTCCTTAAAATAAAACTTATTATTAAATTTGCTCATTCAATCTATGTATGTTTTCCACTGACAGAAAACCATAATGTAAGTGGCTACTTTTAAAAAAGTAACAACATATTCTCTGGCACTGATTGACCACTTTGGTTGTTTTTAAAATTATTTAGTGACTTGCATGAAAAAACAAAAAAAACCCCTCTAATTCCCAGATTGTACCATGTACGTCCTGACTGTACTATGAACAAAATACTCTAAAAATCTATCTTAATGATTGCCATAGGCCATTTTCAAATTTCATTTTACAGATTTGAAAATGAAGCTTAGAGAAATTAAGTAACTTTGGCAATACATATCACTCTGGACTTCTGGCTCTGAGTGCTTTTCAAATTTATGGTGCTCTGTTGTGTTAGAGTCATTTCAAGTGTTGGAGGATCCTTCATAGAAAAAGTAATCTCATCTCATGAATCGCTTTTCCTCTTAACACACTAATCATTCATTTCTTTTTAGTCAATATTAAATATTTTAAATACATATCAAATATGTACCATAAACTAGGCACTAAGACAGGAGAGATGTCCTAAAAAGTTGAATTCTTAAAGTGATTCAGAACAACATATATATATTTACAAATATATTTTGATATTGTGTGAGTGGTTTTTTCATTTTCTTTCTTTTCTTTTTTTTCTTTTTGATACCAGGGATTGAACCTAGGGGTGCTTAACCACTGAGCCACATCCCCAGCCCTTTGTTATATTTTATTTAGAGACAGAGTCTCACAAAGTTGCTTAGGGACTCACTAAGTTGCTGAGGCTGACTTTGAACTCGTGATTCTCCTGCCTAAGTCTCCCAAGTGGCTGGGAGCTTAGGTGTATGTCACCATATCCAGCTTGTATGAGTATTACTTCTAACAATGATGGCATAATCAGTATCAGACTCATTCTCACAACATGAGCAATTAAAGAATTTGGTGAAGGAAAAAGAACAGCCCATCATAGAAAATCGGGAAAATATCAAAATTCTATCATATATGTAGTAATAAAAGGAAAAGACAAAAGAAGCAAGGAAAACACATGGATTAAAAAAGATATTAAGTCATAGATTCAGAAACCTTAATTTACAAATAGAAAGTAAAATCATACTTACCACATCATTTTAAAAAAACTGTTGAAAAAGCATTAAAATATAAACATTTCAAATGAATATAGGTTTGACTGACACATCAGGAAGACATAAAAATGCATACTCATCCATAGACATAGTTTTAAAAACAACTTAAAAGAGAGAACAGCAAATATATTTAAAATTTTCCATACTCTTATCAAGGTAAAAGACTCCTAGATCAATGGATCCAAAAAACCAGTCCAGAAATGGAAAATTTATATAAGAAAACAGAAAATCTAGGTAAATTTTTTTTAAAAAAAATCATTTTAAATGATACATAAAATATTAAAGATTACACATACATTGGCATAACATTTGATACACACCCCACCCTGACACACACAATGTATAATGTTCAAATCAGGTTAAACATATAGTTTTCCTCAAACACTTAGTATTTCTTTAGGGTGAAAGCTTTCAAAATTATTTGTTCTAGCTTGTTATAAGGTACAATATATTGTAGTACCCACTGTATAATAGCACACCTGAACTCCTTACTCCTATCCAACTGTAGCTTAGTGTGCACTGACCAACTTCTTCCCATCCATCCCTTCCCCCTACTGTCCCATCCTATACTCTTCTACTTCCAACTTCTATAAGATCAGCTCCCTCAGGTTTCCACCTGTGGGTTATTGGCATGTGTCTTTCTGTGCTTACCGTAATTTCACTTGACATTTTAATCTCCAATTCCATCTATGTTATTGCAAATGAAATTAATTTTATGGATGAGTAGCATTCTATTGTGTACATGTACCAACTTTATCTACTTGTCAGTTGATGGACACTTACGTTGTTTCCATTTTTTGGCTATTGTGAATAATCTTGCAATGAATGAGAAAATGCATACATCTCTTTAACATATTCATTTCATTTTCATTGTATGTGTTCCCAGTAGTGTGAAGTCTGGATCATATGATAATTCTATTTTAACTGTTTGAGAAACCTCGATACTATTTAACAGGTATGCTAGTATAAATTCACACCAATGGCCTGCAAATGTTCCCTTTTCTTTACAGCCTCACCAGCAATTACCTTTTGTCTTTCTTAATAACAGCCATTCTTATTATGTGAGAAGGTATAGATTTATGATTTTGATTTATATTCCCAAGAGATTTAGTGTTGAATATTTCTCATGAACCTGTTACTCATTTGTACATTGTCATTTGAGCAATTTCTATTTAGAACTTTACCCATTTTTAATTTGATGAAGATGATGATGATGATGATGATGATGATTTTTTTTGCTATTGAGTTTTTGGAGTACTTTATATATTGTTGACATCATCCCCTTGGATGTTGTGTTTGATGATGAGTTTTAAGAAGCAACATCGAAAGCAGAATCCATGAAAGAAAAAAAAATGATAATATGGAGTTGATTTACATTACAAACTTTGAATGGCTCTTCAGAGTACATTGTTAAGATAATCAAATTACACATAAGTCACCTAGATTCCATAGACCCAGTCTAATTCTACCACTACCCAGTTTATTTCCTCCAGGACTTACAGGTCTTACACTGATCTGCTCAGTTTAGGTTGGTGTGCTATCACCTTCTGCTGAAATTTATGTGCATCTCAAAATAGTTAGAAAAGTTATAAACATTCTTCTGTTTCTGATTCTGCTTCTTTGTGTCTTTAGCTGTCCTACCCTACTTTATATGAAAAACTCCTCACTGACTTAGCTTTAAAACAACGATAATATAATCCTGTTTGTATGTATGCCGAGTCTCTGTGTTGTCCTCTCATGTTATAGTTCTGCTTTTATTTCTCCCAGTGTTTATACACCTTTCCCCATGAGTTCCTCGGGAACAGTCCTTTCCCTCAAGAGTAGTCACACTGTCCAGTCATTACAGGGACATCTGCAACCACTGGATTCCTTGTTCATTGGTTCCATTTGTGTATGACTGACTGATAGAACTTCTGAATAGTTGATGACTACCTATGCAGTTCGAAAAAGTCTCTTCACACTGACAATCTAGGAGTAATCGTGACCTAAATAACAGGTAGAGAAGGAAAAAGTGTAATCTAAGAAGCTTTTCATTTGCTCTGGGGGTTATTTTTTTTGTTTCTAATTGATTTATTTTTTATTTATATATGACAGCAGAATGCATTACAATTCTTACTACACATACAGAGCACAATTTTTCATGTCTCTGGTTGTATACAAAGTATATTCTCACCAATTTGTGTCTTCCTACCTATACTGTGGATAATAATGACCATCACATTCCATCATCATTTATAACCCCCTGCTCCCTCCCTTCCCCTTCCACCCCTCTGCCCTATCTAGAGTTCATCTATTCCTCCCATGTTCCCTCTCTCTATCCCACTATGAATCAGCCTCCTTATAGCAAAGAAAACATTCAGCATTTGGTTTTGGGGGGATCGGCTAACTTCACTTAGCATTATCTTCTCCAACTCCATCCATTTACCTGCAAATGCCATGATTTTATTTTCTTTTATTGCTGAGTAATAGTCCATTGTGTATATATGCCACATTTTTTTTATCCATTCATCTATTGAAGGGCATCTAGGTTGGTTCCACAGTTTAGCTATTGTGAATTGTGGTGCTATAAACATTGATGTGGCTGTGTTTTTGTAGTATACTGTTTTTAGCTAAGTAACAAACAAACAAACAAAAAAACCCAAATAACCCAATCAATAAATAGGTCAAGGACCTGAACAGATACTTCTCAGAAGACGGTATACAATCAATCAACAAATATATGAAAAAATGTTCATCATCACTAGCAATTAGAGTGGTTTTGATTTTCATTTCTCTAAGATTTCATCACACTCCAGTCAGAATGGCAGCTATTATGAAGACAAACAACAATAAGTGTTGGTAAGGATGTGGGGGAAAAGGCATACTCATACACTGCTGGTGGGACTGCAAATTGGTGTAGTCAATATGGAAAGCAGTATGGAGATTTCTTGGAAAATCTGGGGGTTATTCTTTTAAGCAACATTTAACAGTGTACTGGCTGTAGGAAAAAATAAGTTAACCAAAGATATACATCTCTATTCAGTGAGTCTATACTTTGAATAACTATGCATGCATTTCCAAATCTACATATTCATGTGTGTGTGAATTTGTTTTTTTTTTCCTGGTACACAACACACACACACACACACACACACACACACATACACACCATTCTGAGAAGTGAGGAAAAGCCTAAGGCTAAAATGAGCAGAGTGTCCTAGAAAATAATAGATTGTTAGGGAGGTTCATGGAGGAGTGTGCACTTCTAGCACACATGGAACTCTCAGGACGTTTTTATTGATTAAAAAAGGTAATAAGTTTTCTCCTGGAACATTTAAATATTCTAAAATTTAGAGTAGGTAGATAGACCAAATCATTTAGAAAAGTTGACTGTAGATCTTTAAATTTGAGCAGTTTCATTCATCATTTGGGGTATTTCGTATATTGTTATGATGGGGTTGGTTTAAGCATCATGTAAATCATTCAACAAAAAGATGTCATGTGGCCCTGTGCACCAAGTACTGTTCTGGGTACCACAGTTCAGTGGTACACAAAGAATCAGGCTTCCTGTTCTCTTGGAGTTGACACTTTGGTTGGGAATAGTTAGTTTTTAAATAAGGTTTTTGTTGTTGTTCTTTTTAGTTATACATGTTTTAGGGTCTATTTGAATAACATTATACATGCATGGAATATGTCTTACTCCTGTTATAAAGCAAAAAACTCAGGTAATAAGGAGGGCTTTTGATAAGGGAGCTGACCTACTTTGGGGATGAAGGTGGTTAGGAAATGTTTACTGGAAAATAAATCAAGGTACTTGGATCTAGTAAATGAGTAGAGGTTAGTTAGGGAAATTGGATAGGGCACAAAAGAAAAATGTATAGATTAAAACATGTGACATCTGGAATGCCCATTCTTGACCACACTAACATGTGGTCATGTTATGGGGAATGGGGAAAAGTCCAGTTTTTCTTTGGCTCAGATTTATAGAGCTCTCGCAAGCTGCCTGCCTGCCTGCCCTCTTTTTTTGTTTCAGAAAGCAATAAAAAGAACAAATAAAAATTGAATAAAAGAAATCCATTGCTGTGAGGATCCAGGGTTCTGAAACTGATAGCCTTGGATGTAGGATGTTGGGAAGGGGATGTGGGGACTCTGCAGGAAGGCAAAAGCTATGCCCTGTTAAGTAGGAGAGTCAAATCACTTTTACCTTTTACCCACCCAACTGCCTTCCCACAGGGCTTTTGTTCAAACTTTAGTCACATAGTTCAACATGGATAGCAATGTTGTTTTTTTTTTTTCTTTTTCTTTCTTTCTCTCTCTCTCTCTCTTTTTTTTTTTTTTGCATCATTGAAATATTAGTTTGAGGCCAACTACCTGAGACCTGACCAAATTTATATAATTACTGAAATCAATATCTAAAGACATAGTTCAGTTCAGAAAAAGATTGGACTAGGGAAGAAATTGGCTACTGATGCTTGACTACTGCTGCTTGCTTAGATTCATTTTTTTTTTCTCCCTTGGTACGGATGATTGAACTCAGGGGCCCTTTACCACTGACCTACATTGCCACTTCTTTTTCTGTTTCATTTTGAGAGAGGGTCTTGCTAAGTTGCTGAAGCTGGCCTCAAACTGGGGATCCTTCTTGATTGAGGTTCATTCTCATTAACAATCATGTTAAAATTTTCTTTCTATATTCCTTTTTTTTTTTCAAAAAGAATATTCTGGCACTGCCTAACTCAAAATTTCTTCTCAATCACCAAGTCAAAATTTCACCCCCAAATAATTATTTTCTACTTAATTTAGTTCTCTATGGAAGTTAAAAAAATTGAGTAAAGAAAAGTTTAGATCAAAAACTGAACCCAATATATTTTAACAAGAAAGACATCCTAAGTTCAGTTTCTACAGATGGATGAGTGAGCTTGGGGAGGATTGGATGGAAGGAGGCCAATTACCTGAATTATTTACAATCAGCTGGAAAAAAATCTTCCATGGTGATCTGCCAGTAATCCTCCAACTTCAGTTCAACTGAAATGAAGAAAATAAATATCACAATTCTTAAAAGGAAATTTTCTTTATTCCCCATCTTTAATTTTTCTCTAGACTAAATTGAAAAAAACAACAACAAACAGCAACAAAAACCTTTCTACTTAAAGAAGCTATAACTTGTCAGCAAGATTCACTTCTTGTATGTGGCAAAATTCATCAGGAAGTAGAAGAAAGAAAGAGAGGAAGTGCTAGGGAAGCCAAAAGCAAGGAATGGTGGGATAAATCTGATCAAATTATTATGTATGTATATGAATATGCCACAGTGAGATTCATTTTTACATATACATGCATGCATACATATGTACAGATGTATGTCTATATGTATAGGTGTATACATATGGCACTAATGTTTAAAAAAAAACTATAAATAAATAGAAGAAAGATCAGTAATGTAGTGAAAGGGAAAACTGGAAATTGGAAAAGGGGAGGGAAGTTGGAAGTACTGGGATCTAAAGCCCAAATGATATTCCATGCATGTATGACTTTGTCAAAATGAACTCCAATACTATGTATTAACTTAACACACTAATAAAAACATTAAAAGAATATGCCGAGAAACAGCTTGGTCCCATAGGTGAAATTTTGAATTCCGTGAGAGAAAGCCTGTGATCTTATTCTTGGTCTGTTCCTTATTTTGTGAACAAAATGAACATTCCCTGGGAACCCAACAGTTAAGTCTTGTTAGCATTTTGTGGTAAAATTGCCTGTTTACACATCTCATCCTGGAGTGTCTACATATCATTATGTGGTCTAAATCAAAGCTTCCACCTCCACAAAAAGTATTCTCCCCAGTGTAAGATCATGACAATTTTTTCTAAGGTTTTCTTGCTAGGTTGTTCATGTATTTATTTATATATCAGCCTTGCAGACTATTAGGGAAAAACTTGCTCAATCTGAAGAAAGGTGAAATGCAAGCAATGCTACCTTGAGGCCCTGTTTCTGAACGTCATTAGAAACATAAACCTCTCCAAAATTTCAGCGTTACCTGTTCTATAAAACATCTGCATTATGTACCTAATGCTTGTAGCTTATAAAGAACTGTAAATATCTCATCCTTTGATCTTGAATTTGGGTATCAAGTGCATTTTACTAATGAAGAAACTCTCAAAAAGGAGAAACTAATTGGCACCTTGTCACAAAGCTAGTAATTGGCAGACAGTAACACAAACCTCCATCTGAGATGCTTACTCTTTCCATTCCACTTCCTTGTTCTTCCCCAGCCTTTCTTAAAGCCTCAGTTGATCCATGGTCTGCTAAATCCTCCTTCCCCTCGGTACCTGACTCTATTCTGCCTCTACACATGCCAGCCCAGATGACTGCAGACTGACAGCGCAGGGCTCTTTGTCTACTTTTGTACAGTTTTTTCATTCACAGGGAAATCTTTGTGCAAATTTTTTAAGATTCTGATTTGAAGGAGTTGGTCCTTATCTCAAGACTCTATGATCATATCCATCTGTATGCTCACTGTGCTTTTTATTTTGCCCCCTTTTCCCCAGTCCAGAATACTCTTGAGATACTCACGAGCTCTAAGAAGCAGAACAAGGTGAGGATAATGCAGTTAATTAGGTACAAGAGGAAAAGCAAAGAAGATAACATCAAAGTCAGAAAATCCTTAGGGACCACAAAACACTGATAATAAGGAGGGAGAGAGACACATGAGTGATCAAATAGTTAATACTCTGTATGAACGTGGCTAACGATTTTCCCCCAAACAGAGTTCTAGAAGTCCTTTTCTTAGTCCCACTCCAGGCTTAGATTTGCTGTCCAATCTCCATGCCACATGGACAGGCCCAATTCTGGTTTTGTCACCTCCCATGTCTTCATTTGTTAGTAGGATTTTGTCCCTCTTAGGGATCTCTCTTCAGCCAGGGGTTTGCGGACTCTACTTCTTGATTTGTAGGTTCCTGTTAACAAAATTAAACTCAGAAGAAAAGCCTCCAAAAAGTTCATTTAGGGTGCTCATCCAGATCTAATGGCTCTATGAGACAAGTGGTGCTTTTATATCAAGATACAAACAAAAACAACAACAAAAAGCCTGTCTTTATTCATAGCCAAAAAAGAGACCCCAGATCAGATCAAAAGGCAGAATACAGCAAGCAAGCGGGTAACATCTTTAGATATTCCAGAAGGCACTGAGATAATTTAAGATTGGTTAACTCTGTCCCAGTTGTAAGAGAAGTAACAAATAGAGTACAGCAGTCCACCTCATCCAGAGTTCAGCTTTCCACAGTTTTGGTTACCCTCAGTGAACTGCAGACCAAAAATATTCAATAGAATATCCCATGAGTAACTCACATTTTAAATTGTGTAACATTCGAGTAGTGTGATGAAATATCCTGCCATCTCACTCTGTCCCACCCAGGATTTAAGTCAGTTTTTTATTTTTTTTGTCCAGGATATCCACACTGTATCCTCTACCCACCTGTTATTCACTGAGTGGCCACTCAGTTATCAGATAGACTGTCATGGTATTTTAAGTGCTTGGGTTCAAGTCACCCTTACGTTACTTAAGAATAGCCTCAAAGTACAATACTGATACTGAGAAGTCAGTATTTTCTTTAAGTGAAAAGGTGAAAGTTCTGTACTCTTTCTTAGGTGTGTATATAAAGGAAAAAAAGAAAACCAGTATATTTAGGGTTTGGTGCTGTCCATGGTTTCATACTCCCACTGGGGATTTGGGACATATCTCTTGTGGATGAGGAGGAACTACTGTAATACATCTTAGTAATAACTGACAATTTATTTCGTTATTTATTATCTATTTATTGAGTGTATTCTAGGACTGGTACTATTATAAGAACAAAAACACATTTGTTCAATTATTTCTTATATCAACTCCCTCCAGCAGGCACTGAAACCTTCCTATTTTAAAAGAATCAATGCAATCTTAGATGAGTTAAGTATCTTTCTGAAAGTGATTCTCATATCCTTAAGTCTGATTCCTAAGCTCTGTCTATGACTGCAAGGCGAGTTTGGATGTCTTTCCTTCATATTTGGTGGCATTCTGTGGATCTTATGTATCTGATTTGCTGTTAGTTTTATCACCATGATAAGCAAGGTCCAGAAATAAAATGAGAGGGATAAAGTGCACAACCAGTAGGAGGGGTGGGAATTAATAAATAATAATAATAATAATAACAACAACAACAACAACAACAAGTGGCTAAATAGAGTTGTCAGCCATATGGGTGAGGCAGAGAGAGATTTAATGATATGAATTTGGCCTGAGGAGGGAGAACCCAGGTCAGAGGGAGGGCAAGGGGCAGATCCTCAAAGTTGATCATCTCCTTTATTTTTTTAAATTCTAGAGATTTATTTATACAAGCAATATAAATTCACAGTAGAAAAGTTAAAAAATACCTACTCTAAGAAATTCTCTATTAAACTTTTAAAGGCTGTGTATAGTATGATACAGTTCATGTAATTTCTTTTTTCTTTAGTTATACATGACAGTAAAATGCCTTTTGACACATCATGCATAAATGGATTACAACTTCTCATTCTTCTGGTTGTATATGATGTAGACTTACATGGGTTGTGTAATCCTTTGGTTCTTTGGGATTGGCTTATTTTGCTTAGCAGAATATTTTCCACCATTTACTGGAAAATGCCATAATTTCATTCTTTAAGGCGGTGTAATATTCCATTGTGTATATATACCACATTTTCTTTATCCATTCCTCTGTTGAAGGGCATCTAGGCTGGTTACACAGCTTAGCTATTATGAATTAAGCTGCTATAAATATTGACATGGCTGTGTCACAGTAATATGCTGATTTTGGGGTATAGACCAAGGAGGAGTGGGATAACTGGGTCAAATCGTGGTTCCATTCCACATTTTCTGAGAAATCTCCAAACTGCTTTCCACAGTGGTTTGTACCAACTTGCAGCCCACCAACAATGTATAATTGGATCAGCTCTGTTTTATAGAGCTGCTTTATACTGGGAGCACAATGTTAAAATTTTAAGGCACAGCAGAACAGGGAGATGAGCCCAGTGTTTTCTCACTATGGACAGTGGGTAACTGGTGACATATGAAAGGGGACATTGGTTGCTATAGATATATTCATAGGAGCATATGAATTTGGAAAAATATACAAAAAAGGAGAAAGTCAAAATGAAGCATCAAACTTATGATTACTTGGATAAAACATTGCTAAGATATAGATCAGGATATTTCCAGATAATTCATCGAGTTAGTTTGAAATCGTAAATGGATGATATCAATAATTAGAAATTCAATCACAGAATCATGTCTGAACTCTGGAAAATACTTGCTTATATACAGTGTGATTACATTGCTCAGGTAGAGTCATCAGGACAGCAGATAGACACAAAGGGGAAAACCAGGTAAAACCTCTCCTTTAGATCAAGAAAATTACATATTGCTTTTTGCAATGTGTCATCAGCTGACTCGAGTAGACAAAGTCGGCAATCCTTTCGCACCACAGCACAACCCAAGAGCATAGACTTGAAGTGAGACAGACTAGGATCCAGTTCTCTGCTCAACTCTAGCACAGGTATCCTGGCTGAATGAGCTTACCAATGCACACCTCAGTGTATGTGTCAGAAAAGAAGGTAGCAATCATCCTTGCACTGGATTTCCATGACCGTAATGTGAAATAATGTGTTTAAGTCATTGCTAAGGTATGGAAGGTCCTCACACAACCAAGTTTTTTTGCTACTGAGTTGGAAGCTGCCATACCTGCAAGTTCAGCATCTGATTCATTTCCAAATGAAATACTTGTTGACTAAGCCTAGGTTGGATGATATCTCCTCTATTTGACACATCTGCCTCAAAAATCAGAGGTAGAAAAAGCACAGAGTATGTTCTTGTATACAGCTTGATATTTTTATATCCGTCAACATCACACGTGAAATTGTCATTGGATCAAGATAGAAAGTAGGAGAACCCAAACTTTTGATACATGTCAGTACAGTTATTTTCTAGATTTTTGCTAGAAAAAAATAGCTTTTTGCTATTTTCTTGGGTGTTTTTTTTTTTTTTTTTTTTTTTTTTTTTTGATACTAGGGATTGAACCTGAGGCACTTACCACTGAGCTACATACCTTTCCCTTCTTACTCCTATTTTTGGCATACAGTCTTGCTAAGTTGCTTAGAGCCTTACTGAGTTACTAAGGCTGCCCCAGCCTCCTGAGTTGTTAGAATTACATGTGTGTGCCACCACATCTAGCTCTATTTTTTTTATAATGAAAAAATCTACAATTTTATATATTACTAAGAATTCTCTTTAAGGGCAGTGTCATCACATATGTAGCATTTGCGGAACACACCAATTTCATTTCCTAATCTAATACACAAACACAAATTTGCATAGAACTCAGCCTTATGCCTCTCTTAAGTTCCCTGGCTGCCAGTTCTCACAGACATTTGTTTGCTAATTATTCTTTCAAGTGGCAACTTCCTGAGTCTTCCCGAACCTAACCTGAGATCATAGCCACTTGAACTAGCTTTCTCAAGCACCTTCAATCTGATTCTTGTGGTGAGCACCTTCCCTATAATCCTCTCTGCTTGGGCATCCTTCTTCTTTAGTCCTAAGCATTGAACAAGGACTAATCAGTCTTCAGTGTGGTTAAAATGCTGAAACAGAAATCTATTCCTTTTTCTATTTCCATTTTAGTTAGAGGATTCTCTCTCTCCCTCCCCCCCCTCTCTCTCAGCAGGGAATCAGATGAATAAGTAGGTGTATAACATTTACCAGTGTCCTTAATTTGAGAGAACACAAAATAGGGAAGAGAGACCATTGTTTTTCACAATCTAATTATCAAGTGAGTTATACTTGGAGTTTTTATAACTTTGAGTCACTGACTTTATTCCTTGTTTTATATGTCATTCATCAGGAAAATCAGTCAATCTAAATCAGTTCAGTCATGGCTTCACCCTTACACATTGTATGACTCTAATGTTTTTAGGGCTTGAAGTATCTACCTGTGCTTGGTTCCATAGGTTTATATAGGATATAAATGCCTTCAGGTAAATGGATGGAGTTAGAGAAGATAATGCTAAGTGAAGTTAGCCAATCCCCCCCCCCAAAAAAAAAAAAAAAAACAAATGTTAAATGATTTCTTTGATATAATGAGGCTGATTCATGGATAGGGAGCGGGAGCATGGGAGGAATAGACCAACTCTAGATAGGACAGAGGGGTTAGAGGGGAAGGGAGGGGGCAGGGAGTTATTAAACATGGTGGACTGTGATGATCATTATTATCCAAAGTACAAATATGAAGACATGAATTGGTGTGAATATACTGTGTATACAACCAGAAATATGAAAAAATGTGCTCTATACCTGTAAGAAGAATTGTAATGTATTCAGTTGTCATATATAAATTAAAAAAAAATAGGTTGTAAATGCACTCATGAAGGGTCCTTCCCATAAGGCTCTATTTCTCCTTTCATGAAGGGGTGAAAGCATAGGCGGACAGGAGGAAAGAATGAAGCAAGAGGTTGTGTGGTCCTGAGAAATTCCTCATCACCCTGTTATTCTGACAGCAAGTGAAGAGCAAGATTGCCAACTCTGCTGAGCTGCCTATCAGAACTGTTTAAGATGCTGGCTTTCTTTAAATGTGTGTAAAAATACAGTGGAAACTTCTTTCTGAGGTCAAAAATATCTTCATTACCCATAGTAATGGGCCTTTGCTGAGAGTCAGTCCTTCCTGAGAGGCGCAAGCATGTCTCTCTGGGTTATTTTAAGACTGAGATTGATTTTGCTCTGACAGACCCTGGTGCTTGGCAAGCAGATCAGCCTATGAGATACAGGGCAAATATTCTTAAGCTGCGGGTGCATTTTGCTTCAGAAAACATGTCAGTTGATGTTAAAAATATATTCTTATTGAGGAGGAAGTGAACATGTGTGAGTTCATAGAGAAGCTCGTTAGAGAAGATGGGTCATCAAGGCCCACCCTGGAGGGAGGGACCCCATCATCACCCAGGGTCTAGTGTGGAGACTCCTTTCCCAAGAGCAGGTGAGAAGTGACCATTAAATTGTCTTCTGGGTTCAGTCTCTCAACCCTCTAGCTATTGGGCTCTTTGAGCTATTTGCCTGCCAAAGTCCATGGAAAATCTTAGACGCTTCTTTTTGCCTTCATAGGGTAGAAATACCAAGAAGAAGGGATCTGAATTTGTCACCATAATACAGTAGATGTGTAACATTGAGCAGTCATAGAGCAGTACCCTGATTTCGTTCAGATTATGCTTTTTCCCCTGCTTTCTGGTCTCTGGCTCTGGGCTCTGAATACATAGTGCTCTCCTTATTCATAGGATAGGTCTTGTATAGACAGGGGCTCTTCATGCTACATACGCACTGGAATCACCTGGAAAACAAGCTGTTAAAAAGCAGGGAAGTCATTTTCAGTTATTTATGCACTAATTATTATTATTCCTTTCTTCTCCTTTCTCTGAGTTTAAATTTCTCTTCCTAATTTTTTAGTTGAAAGATTATATTATCTTATAACCCTTTGAAAAATAGAGGCATTTATAGCTCTCAATTTCCATCAAAGCACTGATGTCACAACATCTCATAAATTTTGGCCTTGTGTATCATTTTCTTTCTTCTTGAAGTATTCTGCTAATTTGGCATTGATTTTTATTGACCTACTTATTATTTAGGAGTGTTTTGTTTAATTTCCATATACATGACTACTTTCTTTCATTAGTGATTTTGAAATTTATTTCATTGTTAGATAACAAATATTACATGATTTAGTATTTTTAGACTTATTGAGATGTGTTGTATAGCATATTACGTTGTGCATTCTGGATCAGGTTTCATGTGCCACGGAGAATAATATTTATCCTGCTATTGAGAGTATTTTTCTATAGATGCATGTTAGGTCTACAGTGTTTCTCAACTCTTCTAGTTCCTGGCTGATGTTCTGTCTAGTTATTTTGTCAATTATTGAAAATAAACATTGAAGTCTCCAACTATTGAAAAGTCTCATATTTCTCACTTTGTTCCATTTTTGCTTCATGTATTTAAGATTCTGTTGTTAGATGTATATTTACCTAGATTGCCATGTCTTATCAACATAGTCATTCTTTCTATCATTGTAAAATGTCATTTTGTATGGAAACATTTTTCTTGATGTACATTTTATCTGTTAATATAACTATTCATTCTCTTCTGGTTGCTGTGTACATTTTATTTTATTTTTTTTAAATTTTACTTTCTATTCTTTAACTTTCAAAGCCTTTTTGGAAACTAAAGTACATATTTTTAATAGCATATTTTAGCTTAAAAATATCGGTTCTGTCAATCTCTACCTTTTGATTAGACTGCTTCATCAATTAAAAATACAGTATCATTATTGATATATTTGAATTTATTTTTGCCATTTTGCTTCTTGTTTTCTGTATGTCTCATATAGTTTTGTTCCTTGTTCCTCTTTATTGCTTTGCATATATTAAGTACACATTTTCTAACCCACCATATTCTCGTTTTTTTTTTTCTTTACAGTATTTTAAAAATAATTTTAGCATTCATCTTGGAAATCACTATTTAATTTTGATTTCAGTTGTATGTCAGTGTGTTCTCCAAAAATAACTTTATTTTCTTTTTCTTTTTGTGCCATTGTCATACAAATTGCATCTTTATAAATTATAAATTTGTCAACATAGTAGTATAATTTTTTTTGTATTCAGTTGTCTTTGAAATTAGAAGAAACAAAAACACATGACAACGTATCTAGAGATTTACCAATATCTTTCCCTTTGTTCACGGCCTTTATTTTTTCAAGTGGATTTGAGTTGCTTTCTGATGTCTCTTTATTTCCATCTAAGGGAGTTTGGGTGTTTTTGTTGTTTTATTTCTTACGTTTAATCTTTGGTTAATATAATTGGAGGTAGAGTGGTGAGGAAAAAATTTCATCAGTGTCAGAATATTTTTGAATTCAGGATTACTGAAGTAATCTGAATAATTCTATAGTACCTTTAACTCTTGAAATAACAATGTTTAGAATATCATGGCAAACAGAAGGAATTTGGATCTGCTAGGGGGAAAATGGTTGGGATCATATCAAGCCAGTCAGTGTTCCCTCAGATTCGAGATAAGAACTAATTATTTTTCATGTTCTTAATTCCAAATCACTTTTTAAAAAGGGTATAAATAACTTTTTAATTAAAAATTACAGCTACTATGATCCTGGAATTGATATTGAAAAAATAACCAATGCAATTGAAAGTTTCAATTTATTCTGGAAATAGCTTCTTTGTCCAGACTTTTGACTCTCGTATTGGATGTTTAGCTTAATGAACTCTATATACCTCAGAAGGTGTGATAGACTGCCTTCTGAACCCTGGTTTTGTTTAGCATTTTAACTCTTTGCTCTCATCCCCATTTAAAACAGAAAATCAGCCAATTTGCTCTGGTCATAGCAAATGAAGCTATGGATACCATATTGAAGAGAAATAAACTTAACGTCGTAGCATTATCACTGCTGGGCCCAGATTGATTGAGTGCAAGTTTATGAATGAGGAACCCTTGAGCAATAATCAATTCAAATCTTAATCTTTCTGAGACTGACTAGGGCACAGTTTCCAAGGGTATTGGTCTTATTCTGGATGCTTAGAACAGCTTTTATGTTTAGCCTGGGAACAGTGAATGTTACTTTTTTTTTCCCCCCGTGTGTGTGTGTGTGTGTGTGTGTGTGTGTGTGTGTGTAGAGAAAACGGATTCCTCCAACATTTGCCTTTCCACACTAGGCCTATTGAACTTTCCCATCAGTTTCTGCTGTAGGAACTGATTTTTTTAAATCATTTTTCCCAAGAAGAGAAAAGAGAAATTAAGACATGGGCAAAATTCACAGGCCCATCTATCCTCACTCTACTACCAAACCAGTCGCAACGAGGCATCTGTGGACCTGATATTCTTCTAAGCTAATTAGAGAATTTCAAGGCAGGAAAAATCAAGAAGGCTTTGTCCTACTTTTATACTGACAACTTTCAGTTGTCCTGATGATTTGTCCTCTGGTATCCTGGTTGAATCAATAGGACCAATTTAAAATTAAGGGCATTGAAATAAATAAAGCAAATCGACTCTTAAAAAGGAGGATGTGGTAGTGGTGTTAATAAGAAAAATGAGTATCATAACTTCCAGACCATAAGAGCAAAGATCATGGGTATGACTGTGGATCCTACAGACATAAAATCAATAGTGTATGTTGAAAATTTTAAATAACTAAAAACCTATTGTTTACAAAAATTTTCATGGATCATTCCTAGGAGATCTGTTTTTGCATAAGGGTTCAGGTGTCTGTTTCCTTTTTTACTGTTTCTAGATTTTCATTATAGACTGAAAATCTGATGACTTATTTACTACTGCTGAAAACAAAATCTAAAATGACTCACCTTGTTCTTCTTAAGTGGCTCCATGCTGTGCCACTGCATCTTCTGACCATTATCGGCTGATGGCTGATGCAGTTCTTGGAAATGATGTCTCAGCCATGATAGACATATTAAAATGGATTATGTTTTCTTTATCCAGATGTTTCTCAATTTAGACTCTGTCAAACACATCAGGTACAAGGGGATTGACAGTATTGAAACAGATAAAGGACAGATGTCATGTTCTGAATTTAATTTAGCAGCAAAGATTGCAACCTTGGAATTAATTGCAAAGAAAGATTTCATTGAATGCAGAGGACAGAACCAGTCCCACAGGAACCAAACCAGGCATTACCTTTTGAAAAGACAATGATGAACTTCAGAAAGTCTTTTAAAATTGCATTCAAAGAAATTAGAAAGTGATTGATGGGGAGAGGGTTCCTTGGTGGATCAGGGGGGAGGAGAGGTTGCAGACAGAATAAAAAGTGAAGTAACACAAATAAATGTGGTTTGTTTTCTTAGTGAAACTTCTCTAGTTTTATTTTATTTATTTACTTTATTTATTTTGGGCATTACTGGAGATTGAATGCAGGGGTACTCTACGACTGAACACTAGCCCTTTATATTTTTTTACTCTAAGAAGGGCTCTCACTAAGTTGCCAAGGCTGGCCTCCTTTCTCAGCCTCCTAAGTAGCTGGGATTATAGTAGTGCAACAGGGTGCCTTAGTGAAATTTCTTAAAATAGAATGTGACCATCAAGGCTGCAGTGTCACATGCCTGTAATCCCAGCAGCTGGGGAGGTTGAGGGAGGAGGATTGCAAGTTCAAGGCCAACCTCAGGGACTTAATGAGATCTTAAACAACTCAGAGTGAGACTCTGTCCCCTAAAATAAAAGAGCTGGGGATGTGGTTCAGTGGTTAAGCACTCCGGAGTTCAGTGCCCAGCACAAAAAAACAACAACAACAAAAGAAAGTAACTGCCCTTAAACACCAGAAGTAGAATACTCTATAAATACAGCAATATTCACAACCGTGGTTCACTCTGAGATTTAAAAAAAAAAATACCTAGAGACCATGATGTTTAATAATATGCAACCTCTAAACAACAAGTATTATTTTACTATTTGACAGATGAAAGCAACAACATTTATACATAAATTATGTCATACGTATTTAGAAACACAATTTCATCATTTTTGTAGTCATATTTGAGATTCATGAGATTTTTTAAAAAATGGATAAAACATCACATCTGTTATTACAAAAAAACACATAAAGCTTCAGGTAAACATTTCATAAAAGTGTTTACATAGATTTCATGATTGCATAGCCTTAGCAGTTAAGGCCTTTACTAAACTTGGTTTGGGTGGGTGGGGGGAATATTTTGGCTTTAATGATTTCAATCCCATTTCCTCAGTGTCTGAGAATCTCCTCCCCCCAGCAGCAAGCAGCCTCTTTGCCTGCCTTATTCTGGCCTCCTTCCTGCCTTGCAACACATTGTTTTACTGCTTGTCATGAATTAAGACTACTTGGGCTCATTTCTCTCTAAAGGAGAAAAGATCTCCATCAGCTTGTAAGATCCTAGAGTGGGAACTCAATCATTTACTTCTCTGCGTCCCACAAAGTATTTTACACAGTGCCTCACAATAAATAATACAAATTCAATAAAAGCTTGTGAAATGGAATAGAGAGAAAGTTGCCATTTTTCTCTCTGATGTGCTTTTCTCCCTCTCTCCCTCCCGTCTCCTTCCTTCTTCCTCTTCTTCCCTCCTTTGATTTAACCAGCGAAGTCTTTCTATGTAAAGAGACTTCTTTGGGGAGTATTTTAAGAGGAGGAGAGGAGGCTTTCTAATAGCCAAAGAGATGATAAATTTTATGCTTATTCACTTAAAAAATCAGAATATAATCTTGGAATAAACATAATAATATAAATCTTGAATATAATCCTGACACTGGCAGCTTTTCCACGCAGACTTGGACAGCTGTGACCCCATGAATACAGACGGTGCTTGTGTATGTTGGTGCGCTGTTTGCAGGAAACGGTTACCTCGCGGTGAGCATTGAAAACATCTGGGTCAATCCTTCTTGCTCTATAGTAAGCTGTTACATCCCTGATTCTTTTGGAGACTTCAAAACCAAATCTCTACAGATTGTTTCTGCGTGTTTGTACGATAATGCTGAACAACGAAGCCATCCATTTCTGCTGGATTGTAATGTAAGTTTTATAAGAACAGAAACTCCATCTGTCTTGTTTGTTCTTACACCTTCGGCACTAGAACAGGACTTCACACATAACACACCCTCACTATTTATTTCATAGAAAAATGAAAACAAGTGTGCAGGAGAGGGCACCTTGTTTAATTCGGTGCTCCGTCACATTATAAAGTAGAACAGTGGGAGTAAGGACCAGAACGCCTATCTTCTGCCACATTATGTCAGTATGATTTGTGTGAGGTAATATAGAGCCAAATGTAGGAAATAGGATGAACGACGAAGATCAAAGTGTATTTTGACTGACATTTTACAAGGAAAAAAAAAGTTATGTCTTCCTCTCTCCTCTTGGTTTTCTCCTGCCTTACAGGAAATGAAGTGGCAAAGGTATGCATTGAGCTTTCTAAGCCCGTATCTATAAACAAACCAGTTGACATTTATATAATACTTTGACATTTAAGCCCCATAGGCAGAATCTTTCAGAAAAGGGATATTATGTGCTTGTAAATGAAAAACTAGTAAGCATGTCTTCTGTTGTCATTAAATCAATAAATAAATTATAGCCATTACCAAAAAGATTGTATCTTGAATACATATTTTAATAATACTTTTATTATTGTGATGGTGGTGATGATGATGATAATGATTGTGAAGATTTTATGTTTCAACTTGATGAGGCAATAGAACAGCTAGAGATTCATAAATTATAATATTAAGGGAAAGGAAGGAAAAGAAACTGAGCAGTAGAAAACGCATTAGGAAATGTACATAATACCCTAAATTGACAGATATCTTTGTAGTCCCAGAATATTAGAGTTGAAAAAAAATTAGGAGTCATTAAACACTACTTTCTCAAATTGCAGAAAATAGAGGTCAATGGCTTTATACTTAATGAATTTGTTTACCTATAATTTTTTTCTCTCTCAAATGGGCTCAAATTTAATCAGGTGGCTTCTCAATCTGGAGGAATATATGTGTATAATTTGGTATCATTTAAGGTATCTTTTGTTAATTGTCATTAATGACAATGACACCTTCTTTAAAGGTGTCATTTAGTGCTATAGATGGTTCATAGCAAGATCAAAAATATGATTGGATGATGGTATTATTAGTGTTAGGTTCTAACAATGAACTATAGATATTTGATATGATTATATTTTAACAAATAATTTTTGAAGCTAATTCATTTAATCTCATTCTTTTTATTCTTAATATCTCCCTTCTCTGCAAAAAAAATATGCTGGTTAAACTAATGGAAGAAATAGTTCCTTCACAGGTCATAAATTATCCTCAATACAACTGAAATTTAATGAAAGTCAGGGAAAACAGGTAAACACTCAAGGTCGAGAGATGAAAATAAAGTATGTTTTTGCTTTTGGGTTCTTTTCAATCAATGGTGATCACACTTCTGGACAAGAAACAAGCAAAGACAATTTACATAGCTTTGATTTAGACCCATCTTAGGGGTAAGGCTGTGATATTGTGGAATTTAATCATGGAGTCATTTGATTTGAGATTTCCATAAGTAACAGTTGAAGCAATTGAACACAGACAAGTAACAAGTATTGACATAAATATAAGTATTATTAGAAACACAGAATGAGGTTAAATATTCATTCTATTGTAATGATATAATATGCTTCTTAGAAATATACATTTCCATTATAATTGAAATAAGAACAATAGTTAAAGAGAGAAACCAAATTAGGACATTCAAGAGGGCAGGAAGAACATGAACAAGATAAAGAACCATGTTGGGATAGACCTCTGCTGATAATAGGTGAATATTTTGATATTTATGGGACAATGAGGGTTCAAGATGATAACAAATTGGAGTTTGGGGATCAAAGAAGGGGATGAGGCTGGGTGTGGTGGTGCACACCTGTAATCCCAGCAGTTTGGGAGGCTGAGGCAGGAAGATCAAGAGTTCAAAACCAGCCTCAGCAAAAGTGAGGTGCTAAGCAACTCAATGAGGCCCTGTCTCTAAATAAAATATAAAATAGGGCTGGGGATGTAGCTCTGTTGTCGAGTCCCCTGAGTTCAATCCCCAGTATTTCCCCCTACAACCCCGCAAAAAAAAAAAAAAAAGGGATGAAAGCTCAAAGTTTTGAATAATATAGAGGATGTTAAATTTTTTTCTGTATAAAATAAGAACAGTATTAGTGTAGTGTATAGTCTAATGTGTCAACATATCAATCCCTTAATTTATTTTTTCTATTCTCCATAACTGGAGGCTAAGCAGTCAAGCACTGGTAGGGTGATTCTGACACCTGCAATTTGCTGGTTCACCATGTGGGTATAAAGTACTTCTTCCAGGTATGTCTGAGGGAATGTATTTTATATGTCAACCTCGTTGGGTCAAAGAATGCCAGAAAGCTAGTAAAAAAACCGGGTATGTCTCTGATGGTATTTCTGGAAGAAATTACTGTCTGAAATGACAGACTGAAGAAAGATATATCTTCACAATTGTGGATTGTAAATCTGTTGATGACTCAAGAGAACAAAAAAGTAGAGAAAGGATGAATTGGCTCTCTGTGCTTGACTTGGGACATAGATCTTCTTCTACCCCTAATAATGTTGCATTTATTTAGTCCTTGGAACTCTGGACTTGGACCGAGTTTTACACCATTGGCCACCCTGGTTTACAGACTATCTGGCTATTACTAGGATGCACCATCAGCTTTCCTGGGGCTCCAGTTAATAGATAGCAGATCAGGGGATATCTCAGCTGCATAATCTTGTGAGCCCATATCCCCAAATAAATCTATTTATATCTCCATATTTGCATTCTATTGGTTCTTTTTGAATATAGAGTGTCACTCCCTTATCCATGGGAGATAAGTTTCAAGCCTTCCAATATAGGCATTAAACCCTGGAGAATACTAGATTCTTTATATACTCAATTTTTCCTATACTTAATACCCATGATAAATTTTTATTTATAAATTAGGCATGAAAAGAGATGAACTATTAAAATAGTTTAATTATAAACTATGTAATACAGGGATGTAAATGTGATGTATTTCTCTCCCCCTCCCTCAAAATGTCACATTATATTCACCCTTCTGTGATAATGTGGAGAAAGGATAATTATAATAATCACAATGCTTATGTAATGAGATGAAGTGGGGTAAATGATGTGTATGTGATCACCAGTACTGCAATACTGCAAGAGTCAGTCTGGTGACCAAGGTAGCTATTGAGTGATGTATACAGGAAGGTAACATATATAGCATGAACACACTGAAAAAAGCCATAATTCATATCCTGGGAAGGACTGAGCACAAGATTTTATGCTGCTTAGAACACAATTTAAAATTTATGAATTGTTTGGAATTTTTCATCTATTATTTTTGGACCATGGTTGACTCCAAGTGACTAAAACTGTGAAATGAGAAACCTTATGGAGCTACAGACTGAACCGGGTCTTGTCATCTCCCAACTGTGACATAAGGAACAGTAAAAAGGGAATGTATGCTTAGTCCTTGTTATTGCAGGCTTTCAAGTTGATGTAAATAAATTCTGTGACTATCCTGGAGTAAAACCAGTGAACAAAGGAAGAATGGATAACTGGTAGGAAATTGGTAATTTTACAGAGTGAACCATCAGTGATTCTTATGCAATAACTAATGGGATTAGATATGTATTAGGGGAAAATACATATAAAACCTTCAAAAAGTATTATTTAATTATGTATTATTTAAACTCTACCTTGTTCTAAAGGAAGAGGGAAGGTATAAATAATATATATTTTAAATTGCTGATTTGAAAATTTCCAAAGTATAGCATGTCTTTGAGTAAATAAATGTTTCATGTGGGCTAGGAAGCAGGGAGATCTGTGTGAACAAGGACTGGCTATGAAGATGTTATGGAGTAAGTGAGGCTTGACATAAAAACTAGCACAAAATTTGAATAGGTAGAAGAGAGGGATGAGGTCCCTGGGTGGAGAGCAGTGTGTTTTTCTGTGAATATAACAAGGCGACCTTAAATGTAAATATTAAGTATACTTATAATGGATCCTGATTAGTGTTTGCAAGGGCCAATTTCTTTTGGAGGGGTGAAGAATGAATCTCCATTAGTAAGAGTTTTTCAGTACATGTGGTTCATCCTTGGGAGTGGGGACCAGTGAACAGCAACCAAAGAATATTTGAATTGAATTATATCCAGGAACTCATTGCAGTTATGATATATGCATTTGTGGAGCTTAAAGAGAGGATAAAATAACATAAACATTTGAGTGGATGGTTTATAAAGGAAACATGTCCTTCCACCCCCAGGCTGAAATGGAAGTCTGACATGGATTCCATACTCAGGTAAAAGCTTCTTTGCTACTCTAATAATAGATGCTATTTATTGAGAGTTATTAAGTTCTAAGCACTCTGTTATGCTTATTTATGGGCATCTAATAAGTACTAGGCATCATGTCTCATTTAGGTTTTGCAATAACCCTAATGCTCAGGCATGCATTCAGATCCATTTTTTAAATGACAAAACAGGCCAGGGAAGGTTAAATGACTTGTCTTAACTCACACAGAGGTGACTAGTTGAAACATAAGCTCCTTTTGCAGGCTGTCTTCTAATATGAAGAAGTATTCTTGAAAAAGACAATTGTTTACTTAGGTGCTTTATCAGATACCACTGCCCTTACCCAAGGCCGGCTTATCTCCTTGAGCCCATTACTTCATTTCAAATCTTCTTTGAGGTGGATGTGGCCATGTGACAGAGTTCTAGGTTATGGAACATGAGCAAAATAATGTGGAAAAACTCGTGGAATTAGTGTGTAAAATACCCTGTGAATTGTGGTGCTTGGTATTCCTATTGTCCTGTGGCTGGTGGAAATTCAGACTGTCACTAAGAAAATGCTAAAGGCCACCTGTTGAAAATGGGAGACCATATCACCCTTGGCCCCAGATGAGTATGAAGAAGATCTTACCACTTCTTTGTTCAGCTGTTAGATAAATATGAAATAAATGTTGATATTGCTCGAGACATCTTCATTCAGATATCTATTTTTTTCTATACCATATGTCTCACTTTAACCATGTATCATGTATAGAATTATAATAGTGGAAGTTCATTGACCTCATCTGTCTATATCTTATTTACCTGACGGAGGAGTATTTGGTATCTCTCCTTCCATGTTGCAAAACTGCCTAGTGACTTAAGTCTATATATTTAGGATGCCATAAACACAGCCCAGAAGGGCCACATGTCAGGATTATCCTCAGCTACTTGGAGTAGCCGAAATAAAAAATCCAGTGTTGACTGTTTAGGTAAAATGCAGAATCATTCCAGGAGAGAGTATGCCATAATTTTTCCAAAGGTGGTTGTGTTCAAATGAATGTTATCTGGCATTTTTGATCCATGCAGATTTTTAATTATTAATCTAAAATGATGGTAAGATCAAACTACCTTACACCAAATGCAGTTCATAAAACATACGGGAAATGAGTATAGATGTGCCTGCCCCAAAGAGCAGAGTTTCTGTATGTCCTCAGAGAAATGAAGTACTATCCTGTCACAGGCAACCCAGTGGCCACTTGGTGAAGAAAACTTATGGCCTACAGAAATTCATCACTGGCCACATAGTTACACCCCTTCTACATACTTCTTAATTTCAAAGATACATTTGGTTGCCTCTCTTAGAAAATCAATGGACACTATTGATACTAAGATGTTAAGCAGTGACTCTATGCTAATAATAAGAATTAAGAGTTCATCATGTACTGATTTAATTGGCTACTCTCATTTCATGGGTGATCTTTAATCCCACTTGTACCCCTACGAAATCTTCTTATCAGGAAACTGAGGCACAGAGAAAATATAGACACAATAAATGGAGAAATGGAATGTAAACTCAGGAGGTTTTGAATCCAAAGTCCCCAGTCTTCATGCTTTCCTGTGACTTTGCCAAGGATGGTATTTTTAGCCAAGGAAAAATGCGGCCATTCTTCACACATCTTTATTTTGTGTTAAAAAAAAAAAAAAGAAAGTTCTTATCACCCAGCCCGCAATATGTGCGGGATTCCTCACTTATACAAGATTATTGATTCTGCTCTTCTCTGTTCTCTGTGGGGAAGAGACTTAAATTGGTACTTACAGACAGAGAAGAGGGCTTTGAAACCACCTGGATGTTATCTTGCTCCAGCTCCCTTCTGGAATAGAGTGCTTGCTTTGACTTTGGTGTCAGGGGATAAGGAAGACTTTATGTTACAGTATGTCTGAGTAATTTCTCTTTGGAATGCAGAATAAAAGGCACATCTTTACTGTGGCTTTTAGGGCCATCACTTGTCTGGCTTCTCTAACCTTCCTAGCCTAATCCTAACCAGCCCACTTCAAACAACACATAGTTTAATTTTATATCATTTACCATAAGGCTGGGAGACCCACATAACTTCTGAAATATTAGGTATGGTTGGGAAATAAGGAGCCTACTGGACAGTAGGAGGATGGATATATTTGTTAAATACGATTGTTTGATGGTCCAACTCTTTCCAAATTATTAACCTATTTTAAATACTAAACAATGGTTGTTATTATCAAAAACAAAAACTAATATGTGCCATAAGCTGAGGACTTTTATAAAGAGGACCAAGACTCAGGTTATTTTAATGTTATAAGGAGGACTTAGTCTTGGTCCTATTGTATAAGAATTAATATTGGGTGAAACAAACATCATTGTTTTGCTGTTTGAAGCATTATTAATCTGTACACTAACACTTAGGAATGTTGTCATCATAAAAATTTAAAGTCATGGAATATTTAGAATGCCCCATCACAGATAGTTGGCATATGATATATTACTCAACAGTTGAGTAAAAAATGAATAAAGACACAAATTGATGCTTTCAAGTAATCCTGTTTGTATAAACAAATCTTTCCTTAACAATAGTCCTCTATCTGGAGATTATTTTTATTCTTAAAGGTGGTATTTTCCTTTTAAAAGACAGAAATAAATCTAGGTGTAACATTTTGTGACCATCGTTCAAGCATATTTGACTTTTTTTTTTAATATTCTGTCTTTTGTCTGTTTCATTTCTCTTTACTCCCCACTGTTCCTTATAGAATATGGCTACCTCATAAAAAGATATTTCTAAGAATCTATTTGCTAAATGAAATATTCTTTAAACTGAATTTTGCATAGTTCTGGGCAAGGCCCCTGCTGTTTTGGTATCCCAATGAAAGGGCGGCTACATCAAAAATCTCTGAGTTCCTGAGAAATAACAAGTACATAGTCATAGGCATTGCTTAAGTTGGAACATGTCAGGAGCCTTCCCTTTGTAGATTAGTGAAACTATGTTTACTTCTCTGTTTTTTTATGTTTTTTTTTTTCTTACATGGCTTTTGATACTTCTTGCTTTTCTTATTGTTCCCCAAATATTGTTTCTTCTTTGTTTTTTGTTCTCATTATATCCATGGTTATCAAATTGTTTTTAGACATTTATAGATTTGTTTTACTGAAAATCAATTCATGAAAAGAATCTGTGAAACTTCTTAATTATACCCCAGGTACTTTGCTAGAAATTAGAGATAGTAAGAGGGGGAAGAAAGGAAGGTAGACAGGGAGACTCTGTTACCTAAGAGTTCCAAACATTGTGGAAGTGACAACTCGAGGTCAAATTATCAAACAAAACCAGTGGGAGATTATTGAACATCATAAAAAGCAAAAAATCACATTTTTCTATAAAATGCCAGATGATAAATATTTTTAGCCTTGCAAGCCATCTAAGTTTTTGTCACAGTTGCATAACTCTGCCATTATAGGCTGAAAACAGCCACAGGCCATACATAATTTAATAATCATAACTGTGTTATGATAAACTATGCTTATTTATACATGTGATTAGCATGATATATTGCCCATGGCTGCAGATTCCTAATCCACTGACATAAAGGAAAGCAGTCAGAATTGTCCACAGTAATGAAGAATGGAATAGTGAGTACAGAGTAATTTACTAATCACTTACTCTGTCCAAATTGCTGCAAAATTGATAAATCCATTTTCAACATATTATGAACTGACTTCAAGCACATAGTCTGCATATGAGTGTCATATGTCCCCAGGCCTCTACTATTTTACGTTTGTGTGTGTGTGGGGGGGGGGGGGTTTG
>NW_025999999.1:12767892-12858762 GCF_001458135.2 Marmota marmota marmota | reverse complement strand
GTGGGGGGTGTCTGTGTGTGCAAATAACAGAGAAAGTATGAAGAAAAGCATTTCTATAAATTCCAGGCATCCTTGTGGTTAGTTCACACATTCAAGTAGAGTGTGAATCTCAGAAGACATCCTGATGGCCCATTCTTTTGTACCTGGACTTACCAGATTCACACTGTAATTCCTACTTACAATCCTGACTCCAGGTGATCATGACTGGGCCACTTTGACTCTTGCAAAAATCTGAGTGTGCATTTTATTTATTTTAGATCAATAGCATTATTTTTCAACATAGTAGAAGCCTGTTTGCTTTTCCCCGGGCTTTTCAATGACATCAAGTCATCACTGGAGCACTGAACTCAGTCAGTGCTGTGAAACAGCACATACAGCACATAGGCAGCAGCTTTATGCATAATCTTATCTGCTTGCATGTTGATCATTATTGCCTGGATTGTCAGACTAATGTTTAAACTAACCATGTATCCTTTGCTACATTTTAGAGACCCAAAAGTCACTAAACATATTATGTATATCCAGGTGAACTGAAAAAGAATTTGTCATTATTTTTAGACGTGAAACTAACCCAGTTTTAGATACTTATCTTTCAAACAGTGCCTATCCTATCAAGCTTCTCCCAAAGACTCAAATGACTGACATCCCCTCTACCAAAAAAAAAAAAAAAAATCCCTCAGAACTTTTGCTTATTTACTCTGGAGTATGTCCCATTTTGGCTCCTATAACAACTTCCCACCCTGGTAGATTGTAGATGCCACATAGTAGGAATTATTCTTGCTTGCTCTCACCTCCTAATCGTTTTTTTAAATTTTTTAAAAATTTTTCTAAGTATTTTTTTTTAGAGAGAGAGAAGAGAGAGAATGATTTTTTAAAAAATATTTATTTTTTTTTAGTTTTTGGTGGACACAACATCTTTGTTTGTATTTGGTGCTGAGGATCGAACCCGGGCCCCATGCACACCAGGCGAGCATGCTACCTCTTGAGCCACATCCCCTGCCCCACCTCCTAATCCTTTGAAGTATGTAGTTCATCTTATAGAAAATACTCAGTGTATTCTGCTTAACTTTAAATGAGGTTAGGGAGGATCCCTGAGGCCTAAAACCTGGAGTCTAGTCCTTACATTGCTTTCGCAAAGTGAGAAAACACTAGTTGAGGCTGCTATTTCTGTAGTCTGATCTGTGTCTCTGTTGCCAAGCAAATAATCAACCTAACGCCAAATGTATCAACTGAAAGAGTCTTTATAATTAAGATTATTTTAATTAGCAATTGTGAAATGTGCAAAAATAGCTAAGGGTGTTAATAGGTAAATTGCAATTGTAGTATATGTGGTCTTTTCATTTTTCTTTTATATAACTTTATATGTTGGTGCAGGATGGATATATATATATATATATATATATATATATATATATATATATGTTTGTATATATATATATAAATAAATATATGTGCATATATGTAATATACATGTGTATATACTACATGTGTATATACATATGTATTTAATGATGTTGGAAATGAATGAAATATGTTACAGTAAAGGAAAAAGGAATGACACGTAAACCCTATAATCTAGTTGACAAGGTCACTTCTTATGGGAGCGTTAGTTAAATCTGAGACAGTTATACATGTACACTGAAATTGAATGATTATATGGATGAAGAAAATGAGGAACAGGGTGTTTCATTGTTGGAGTGTGAACTGCAGATAAGCAAAGAAGGAAAGAATAATGTGTATCGTTAAGGATTAGCACTGGAGATATCAATGTGACCTCAAATTCATTTTTAGCATAATATAAGTACAGACAGTTATGTATAAAATATCTGTAGAAATGTGTATATGTGGGTTTTTATGCACAAATGTAAGTCCTTGTTTTGTAAGCTGAAAGGGTGTAAAGGCACAACAACTCAGTAACAAGGAGAACATCTAGAATCTGGATTTTTTTTCTAATACTGTTCTCTAATAAAATGAATTAAGAAACCCTGGGAAAATGGCTGACTAGAACAGGAAGTAAACTAAATAAACCTAGAGAAAAAAAAATTAAAAATGCTCAAAATAAAAATTGAGTGCAAAAAATTAAAAAATGCTAAAAAAAGCATAACAATATGAGGCTGTTAAAGAGATATAGAAATCAACTGAAAGAGTTTCCGGTGACCAAAGTTAGAATGATTTAAGCAACAAAGCAAAGTATTACTGGTTCAAAACCTAAAGTATAAAGCATATCCATGAGTCTAATCTGATATAAACATATGATTAAATAAATAGGAGGGAGATAATAGGCAAATGTCCCCAAATTCCACACAATTTTTATAGATGATCTGCTCTAAAGGGAGCACAATTTCCCAGTCTTTAGATGTGGTCATATAGTAACTTCCAATAAGTACAGTATTAAAAGGAGGTAGATAGGGAAGTAACTTTACAGTAGAGAAACCAAATAGGCTGTACCTGAGTCAGAAGATCAAGGTCAGCATCAACAGTGATAAATCATGTTGACAGTTTGTACATGTGATGAGATATGAGGAAAATGATTCTTTATTGCTATTAACTTTAGTCTAATCAGGACTAAAATGAAGCGTAATCCCTGAGAGGGACTTTCCACATACCCATAACACTATCAAGGTCATCAAAAATTAGGAAAGTCTAAGAAAATATCCCAGCCAAGAGGATCCTAGATTCACATTAGAACTACATATGATATACATCCTGCACAGAATTATGGAACATAAAGTAGACAGTAGGAAAAGCTAAAATAATCTGAATAAATTATGAACCCAAATTGATAAAAATGTGTCAGTGTTGCTTCATTGATTGAGACAAACTGTAGTATTGTAAGATATTAACACATTTTCCTGACTATAGGATACACAGGGACTCTCTGTGTCATCTGCAATTTTCTGTAAATTCAAAATTTATTTTTAAAACACCCATCAAAGTTAATGTCTCTTTGGACATATGGACACATGTCCAAACATGGATTTGACCTGGCACAGACTTTCTTCTCAGATCTGGCTATGCTCTGGCTCTCAGACACATGGAATTGAAGCAAACTTTTAAAATCTCAATATGAAAGAAACCAGTATGCTGAGAAAATATAACCAAAACCATACTTTAAAATGTTATGCACATAAAAATTTGTTCTTGCTTTTCACCATTCATTAAAATATGCACAGTAGGTTAATCTTACCTTGCAGGTGTATTTTCCCCCTCTGGGTTTTAGTAATTGGAAAATCCAATAGCCACATTAAGTGATATTAATTCATTTTCAAATATTATTGCTATTACATAGATAGGAATTTCAAAGTATTGTTTGCTTCATCATTTGTTTTAAGAATTCATTGTACATTTTTATGTTATTACTTTAGTGTTTATTATAGAGATTTTATTAGTCCACCTTAAATTTAATACTTTCAACATGTCTCAGTTCAAGAAATTTATTAAGATTAACTATATTTACACCATTACTATGACCTGTACACTATTGTTAATGCATTCTTCTATGATTATGAAACCTAGGGTCCACTGTAATTATGTCTGCATTATATGCACATGTGATTTCCATCTCCTTTCATACTGTTCTTCATTATGGGATCATTTTCAGCCTTATAAGAAATAGAAGGTAACCAATTACCTACCTTTTTTATTTCTCACAAAAATCTTTGTATTGTCTTACATATTAATGGGCATTTGCTTTGCTTTTTTGTTTGTTCATGACAGTTCCCAATATTATCCCGTTGTCTTCTCACATCCATAATTTTGGATGAAAACATCCATCAACCTCTTATACTAAGTATATGAAAATAATTTTTCTTTACTTTATGACTTTTAAAAATACTTCCAATTTTTTTGGATGATGAAAATTTGACTAGGTGTGATTTACTTTATGTTTATCTGACATGTGCTCTGTTGAATTTATTTAATCTGTTAATAACTTAATTTTGGAAAATTTTTACAGATTTGTTAATAACTTAATTTTGGAAAATTTTTACAATTTTGTTAAAAGCAAGCATTTCATTATCATTCAGTTATTATCTTTCCTTTGGAACTAGACTTAAAAAATTTATTAGCATTTCACTCTGTCCTACTATTTATTACATTCGGTTTTGCTTTCATTGTTTTTATTTTACTCTAGTTATGTATTTTACTCTGTTCTTATACCTACCCAACATGTTATTGATTTCATACATTTTATTGTTAATCTTAGGATGTCCATTTTAGTCCCTTTTTGAATTAATTCCTCTGTAATCCTTCTATTTTTTAAATTAACCAATATCATAGTCACTTTTGTAATCTCATCTGTTAAACCCAATATCTATAATCTGTGAGGCTATTTATATAATTTTTATGGTGATTTGGTATATTTCACTGCCTCCTAACTTTTCAAATGTCTTCATTTTTATAGTATGTATAACCTTGAATATAAAATATAGATATTTAGTGATTTTTCCCCAACAACAGAGAAAGTTTTAACTTTATTTTTATAGGAAAATATGAAAAGCTTGTTACTTCAATACAATCAGTACTTGGAGACGGTCAGGGCTGCAGTGACATTTTCACTAGACTGAATATGTCTCTGAATTCTAGTGTCTTAAACATGAGTCTTCTCGTTTCTGCCCTCTGGCAGTGCCTTTGTTTTCTAGGTACTACAAGAGTGCAGGCAATCTCATTGTACCTTTCCAGCCAGGATTCTAGACTCCAGTGCCTCTCCATAACTCAGAAAAGTGTTTCACTGGAAGAACTGTTTTAATTTTCAGTTTCAACATCTATGATGTATAGAAGTTTCAGTATTTCCTCTTAGGAAAATTTTCTTCCTTGGATACATTTAATCCTTAGTTTATGCCCAGACTCTGAAAATGTACTTGTGAAAGCAACTGTGTTATAACTTCAGGTACCCTCTCTGAAGTTTTGGCTTCTGGCTGAAAAATAAATAAATAAGTAAGCAAATAAATAAATAAATTTAAAAAAAAAACTTTTTTAAAAAAAATCTACAGTTCTCTTTTATTATGTGAAAATTTTATCTACATTTTCTCTGAAGTAAGACTGATGATCTGCCATTAACTGTTGTTTCTACTGGCAAATGGAATTAGATGATGCTATTATGTCATGTTCTACTTCTTCATTGATTACGTAAGCTATTCTTAAAAATAATAACTAAAGTGATCATATCAGCAGTGTCTAACAGCTGAAAAGTAAATGGAGAAAGAAATTGCTTTGGGTTGGGTAGACAAACTAGCAAAAATTTACTATTATTATGGTAACATATGCTATGTCTATGACTTTTTTTGTTGCTTTGATTTTTTTCTATAATATGCAAGTAATTCCTGTTTTCCACCTAGCTTTAAGAGTACCTATAAAATTCATTAAGTTAGAAAAGAAAACCCAGAAATTGTTTAGCCTTATAATGAGCCAGGGGTTACACAATGTAGGAAAATACTACTCTTATTGAATAATAAATAATATTAATTAATAAATAATATTTTATTAAGAAAGTGGACTTACCTTTCAACTTTCTTAAGTTGGTTAAAGAATCTTAGTACAATATTTACATACAGAAAGCCTTATAACTCTTTTCTTAAACCACTATTGGTATAAAGTAGCAGAAATACAATGACTGGTTTCAGACCTCTGCCAGAATTTGTTGATGCTTCAGGATATTTTAAAAGACAGTTCCCCTAGGCAGAGTATGAGAAGAATCAGCATCTTGGCTCTACCTAATTTTCTCTCCTGTTTCTTTATAAAAATGATCTAAAATAGAGGATATCTTCCTAAGTGGAATTCAATGGAGTTAACATTTGAGAGTTAATAAAAATCACTGTTCTAATTCTGAGACACAGATTGTATGCTAAAGCCATGTATCTATCAAGGAAGGGAAGACCTAAAAATGAGAGAAGAAAACCTAGTGTGATCATTACTTGAAATAAAACAGTAGAATTACATGAAAAGAGATTATGCTGTATTCCAGAGAATTGTCTCTTTAAAACAACAAAATGTAAGTGGGGAATATGGAGTTTTTTATCCCATTATACTTAAACTAACACAACTTTCTTATTAGTTTGCAGAGCTGGTTGCTTAAATAAATTAAGAGTTATTCAAAGAGCTTAAGACTGCCTTTATCATAGCCAGCTCCCAATACATGTAGCTAATATGATTTAAGAGAAGTGATGTAAAATATGTAACTTTGTATTAAAAGTCGGATTGGTTGGTCTTGAACCTGATTTCTCCACTAATTAGCTGTTAACCTCCTGAATCATAAAGAGACAGTGCTAATTCTTGCCTTACATAGTCTCGGGGGACACTTAATACATGTGTACAAATGATGATTCCACATTATTTTTTGAGTACCTCTCCAGAGTTTCCCATTGACCAGTGCCTGCAGCGTGAGTTGAAAGTCAGATGAGGATCCTAGTCCCAGAGACTAGATGCGGGAACAGAAGCCCTCCTCTCCCCTGACACCAGACACCCCTGGGAAGGATGTAGGCTTGGCTTTGGGCAACAGAGCCCATAGTTGCAGCACCTACAAGGCCACTGGGAGGGTCCGTGCCTGAAGTGCACCTCCACAGTGGGACAACACTCCTGGTGTCCTTTCCACCTGTCCTCTTTCTGTATCAGCCCCCCTTGGCCTGTGGCTTTGGTGCAGCTCCAGTCCTGCGTGGTCCAGTTTGGCTTGCAAGTCCAACCCTAAGCTGGACCCAGCCCAGCCCATGCACGAGGCAGTGCCACCCCACCCCACATAACAGACAATAAAGAGTTAAACTTGGTAATTTGGACTCTCCTAGGGGAGGTTTCAGGGTTCCCAGAAAATTATTCATGTCTGGAATCTGAGGGAGTCCTTCTAATTTAAGTTTAACTTATAAATCATCTAGCTCAAAGAATAAGGAAACATTTGATAGCAAAAGCTCAAGACCATTTAAAAATGTAAAAAGGGTCTCCAGACCATCATAAAGCAGACAAGAAACCATGGAAATAAAAGATGGCTACATGTAAGTAAACAAAAATCAGTCAAGAAATTGAGAATTTTGTCATATGCAATGATTATCAAGTAAAGTAGTTCCCACTGTTTACATGTGAAATTTAATGACTAGAAACCATCCCAGAGAGGTAGATGTTATTAGGTTGTGCTGGTTTCTAGATCTTTAGTCAGAGCTATCACTAACTTTAAAGTAGTAGTCTGCATATTTTGAATTCCCTTGGTACACAGATAGACTGCACTAAAAACAAATAAACAAACAAACAAAACAAAGGCATTTAGTGTTGATGCTTATGTCATGAGAACATCTACAGGATCCCCCTCATCCTGCACCCTTCATTACATGGACTGTGATTTTATAACTGTTTTCAACATTGGATTAATTAGATACATGAAGCAGAATTTCCTTCCTTTCAGGTACTTAAGAGTTTGCATTCACTTCCTGCCTTACCTCGCGTAGTTTCCTAGCTGTGGCCACTATTATTAATCAACAATGAAATAAAGCAACAACAAAAGTGTAAAAGAAAAAAAAAGGTCTTCCAATTTGAATTTAAATCTTATTAAACTAAGTAACTTTCTTTATACTTCAAATTAAACCTTCTGACTTTAAAGGAAAGATTTGAAAACACGCATGTATATCTGACCAAGAAACAAAGGACTTATGATATTATTTAAGCTATAAAATATCACTCATATATTAAACCTCTGCATCTAGTTCATCTCTTAAAAGAGTGAGAGAAATATCTCTTTGGCTAATTAGTATGAAGACTTGGATCAAATACTTTCTACCCTCCTTGCCCATCTCTGGTTGCTACTAAGCATAGTAGGGCTTATGTGTGTTACAAGGTGGCAGTCACAGAAGTCTAGGATAATGTTAATAGAGAGGTGATAATTGCTAACTCTTTGAGTACCCTAACCTATTTCACTGAACTCTGTAAAAGTACTGAATCCCTAATAACCAATACTGCTGCCCTACCTTCCCTGATCCCCCCATATGCACAGATTATTTTTTCAGTATTTACCTACAGGATGAAGGGAGAAAAATTGATGTGATCCAGGTTTTTCTTTAAAAAATGATGTTCAGTTTCCTGAAGCCCTCCATAACTAGCTTCATGGGAAATTTCGCATGAACACTCATTCACATATGCAGATATGTACATGTTAGAGTTTGAGACTGGGTTATTCATCAAAAGCTCATATGTCAGAGTCTTGGTCCAAAAGCCGTTGGTGCTATTGAGAAGAGTGGAAACTTGTTGGAGGAAGTCGGTCCCTAAGGATGGGTCCTTGAGGGGCATATTTCATCTCCTTCCACACACATCCTGCCCCTTCCCAGTCTCTTTGCTTCTGCATGTTATAGTCCTCCTCTTCTCTCCACTAACCCCAAGGCCAAGACCAATTTGGGGACTCTCATGGTTTCAAACTAAGACTCCCTCTCTCGTTAAATAAAGTTCTCATTGTTTTCAGGGTCATAGGTATCACACACCCACTGAACTTGGCCAGTCTTTAAAACTGGAAGACTACTGATTTCCATAACATCTACATTAGAGTTGCAAATGTATGGTAATGATGAGCTGCCTGTCATTTTTCTCAGGAGTTCTGAGTGGAGCTCTGAATTCCTTTATCTGTCCTCCTATTCTACAGGTAGATGAACTGCAGTTGTGTCAAATGACATAAATTGGCCTGTTGGGAGCTGCTGCTGGAGTTAGGAGAATGTATATAGAATCTTTTGTCTAGAAGACAACATGTATGAACTATCACTCATGAGCAAGATATCTTTGCCTCAGCTCTACTCTGGCATGGTGGGCCAAGTTCTGATTTAATTTCATACAGGAGCACACAGTGTGATATGCATACATATGTGTATTATATTGAGTATATCCTTGCTCCTTAGATGTTCCATAGTGTCACACTGTTAATAGCTCATTAACTTTTAAAGAATCCTTATCATGTATGTGGTACTCATTAGTATTGCTCAGTGCATCTTGTTTTTGCATTTTTATACTGAAATTAGCTTAAATTTTTTTCACTGGTGATTCATTTATAAGAAATAGTCATCAAAAGGAATCATCTCTCTTTTTTGACTCCTCTTAATAGTTTTGTAACTTTGTGCTGTGTATATATTATGGCTGGCTAGTTATTTTCTCTGAAGTCCCTTCTTTGATTTGACATGACTCATCTCAATTTTCCCACTAAACTGAGGGTCCAACTTAAACCAGAGTTTTTAAGTTTGTTTTAATATTTTAGCTGCTGTCTGTGAATGATCCTGTGGAATAGGCATTATAGTTCTTATTGCACGAAAGAACAGCTGTTAATGACTTAGTCAAGAAGCTTGTCTATCAGTTTGGGCTCTTGAAATAAAACATTATAAAGTTTTTCAGTTTTATTGAATTTTAATTATTTTAAACTTCAGTATTTCTAGCCATAAAATACCCCTATTGATTGCTTTCATCTGGCAGCCAGCCACATGCAAAATTTAGATCTTTACACACCCTGTACAGAATGATTATAAAAACTGATACACTGAGCGAAAGACTCCCAAGAAGAAAGTAGAAAGACTCATTTCACCATGAGTGAGGCTATCCTTAAATCCAGTATCTTTTCTCTGGTGGTCTGCCGCCTCCTCAACCTCCTTTAGTGACTGTGAGTTCTGCCATAGACATTGCAGCTTCTATATCATATGGACTTGCCTTTGAAACCCCAGAACAGTGTCTAGTTTGTTGGGTTTCTAGACATGTCTATCAGAAAAAAGCAGATATTCTTCCTAAATGAGTCCACTGGGCAGGATTCTCATTGAGAGGTGAAGAAGTCTGAAAATTTAGGGCCAAAGACCTTTCGAAATCATGAATCTGTGTTTTCTAAGTATGGTACGTGTAATGTCATAGTGTGTGAGAAGATTTTAAGTGGTACAATAATGTCCTTGGGGGCACTATTTTATTTTACTGATGCTTTATTTAATTTCATTAATAAAACTTATTTTAATGGGCACCCTTTCGTTAATATTCACATGATGTATCTTTTTCCTATTTCTTTTGTGTCTTGTGATACTACTCATGCCCACACAGTAACATTGTATGGAAAGTGGCATGGGGGAATCTGTATCATTTCCAAATGTGCCTTTTAAAGTTACACACACACACACACACACACACACACGTACATATACGTACACGTATATAGTTTTTTTTTTTTTCTAACAGGGAGTACCTGTGACTGACTTTCTTTTCAGCAGATTAAACTCTATCACTCTATTTCAAAGTAAGAAAGTAATTCACATCTTTCCTACTTGGTAGCCTGAAAAACTAAATTAAATACATCACATGGAGTCAGGGATAAAGGGAACAAACAGGCGGCTTTGGGTGGAGCCTGGAAGTGCCAGAAACATGTGGACATTGAATTGCAATTCAGGTTTCTTTATTCTCAGTTCCCATGACAATCTAGCTTGGCTCGCTCACCCTCTCTCTCTCTCTCTCTCTTTTTTTAAAGTAGATTCTGACTCAGATTTGATCTAGGCACATACTGATGGAGATATAAAGGGTTATCTGTTGGTACGTTTTTCCCTGAGTTCACCATCTGGTTGGTAAGATAAGTCGGCTGGTTCCTTGAATAGTAGAAGAGTAAAAATAGTTGAATTAATTAATTTTAATTACATTTCTTAGGCCAGTCTTTGAGGCTCTGTCCCTAGGTGAGGTGCGCCTTCTCAACCAAGTTGCTTAGTACAAGAGAAAACCAGGGCCACTATAAATCCCTTCCAGCTTAAGTACCACAGATGTGTTTGTTTCCACAAATGACTGTTTGACATAAACATTTATTTCCCACCGAGGAATTGTTTTATGTTAGTCGAGCAGCTTTACAGGAGCCATTTTAAAGACTTCGACTTCACTCTATCACCAGTCTGTTCTCCACTCCTGTAACTGTCCAGGGCCCTTGTCAAGGGAGGGAGTCATTTATTCAAGTTTGATTAAATAAACAAAAGAATGGATGGCTGCTGCTTAATTGCTTCCTTTCCTCTGAGATCTCACTTTTTCACAGTCACCTTCCATGATGGGATCCTGAGGAGGAATTTAGGATTGGAAATGGGATCTTCATATGAAAGCCAAAGAGAGACAGAGTGATAAGGTGTAAAAACAGATATGCAATGCTTTGACAGATGCCATAGGACCATGACTGTTGATAAGTTAGCACAGTGGCTAGTGGAGAACCTAATCAAGAACGGAATTTAACCAGTAATGTGAAAACTACTACTGTGCAATTGAATGGATGCATAGACTTCTATTATTAATATGAACAGCTTCAAATAGAAACATTAGTCTTAGAGGTGGTTATTAGAACTTCTGTTCATATCTAAATGACATCAATATATCAAGAAAGGAAGCATGGGCTATAAGCAGTGGCACAGTGTTAGGGTTTAGAAGTGAGATGTTCCCCAAAACTCATGTGTAAGATAATGCAAAAGGTTTAAAGGAGAAATGATTGGGTCATGACAGCCTTAATCCAATCAGTGAACTATGGTTGGGTCACATCCCAGCCCATAGGTTGGCGATCTTTATTGAGGAAATAATTTCATTACTTTGGGCAGGGTATAAAAAGAGGTTTTTCTTGCGGGGGGGGGGGAGGAGTGGGTTGGGGTGGTTTACTTACTGCTAGGCTAAACCCTTCCAGAGATCTTTCTCTTCCTTCCTCCCACTCACCATTCCATATTTTGTTCTCAATTAACTGAGAGCGGCCCAAGGGCTTGTAGCTAGTCAGTGTCACAGCTGGCATTTGGACTTGGTCTATCTAGAGGGCAGCCCTTTTAGAATGAAGCCACTATATCTGACCATTTTAGCACCATCTACTTCCCTCCTTGACCCAAATTTTGTTAGGTGGGGACTAATGGAGATACCAGCTATTACAATATGTATTTTTTTTCCTTAGGGCTTGTCTCCATTTATGTGACATTATTTCTTTTCTCTGTAGCCCTCAATGGAGGCAGAAATTGAGGCCCATGAAGAGAACTCTTGTCACAATGAGTTAGCTCTTCAACATGAAGGGTAGATATAGTCGGGACTCAAACATAAAATAAAGTGTTCTGATTATCCTCCATCCCCATGAGAGGAGTAACAGTTGGAAGAGTGGTAGTGACCTACTGTAGTGCTATAAAAACTAGTTTGGTTCTCAAGTGGATACAGAAGGGAAGACTAGACACTACTCCTTGGGGTTGTGGCTTTGGGGTATATATTTGTATGTGGCACGTGGTGTCCTCTCTCTGCTTCCTGATCACCATGTGAGCTGCTTCCCTCCATCACACTCTTCTTCCACGATGTTCTGCCTCATCTAAAGCCCTAAGAAATGGAGCACGGTGTCTATGGACTGAGACCTCTGAAACCATGAACTCTTTCTCCCCTATAATTGATCTGGTCAGGTCTTTCAGTCACAGCAGTGAAAAACCTGACTAAAACACACAGCCATGTCCTCAAAGTCTTTGACAGTAAATCCCTTTGCTTTATGAAACCGGAAGCTGGGCTATTGATCTCTCCTCTACTTTGTCCAAAATGGGGTTCTTTTTTACTTTTGTTTGAAGTTACAATTGCCTATCTGATGGTTTGAGGGAAAGCATCTTCCAAGAAACAAATTACCCATTGTAGAGAAAGACTATCAGAGGCAGGCCCAGCTCATTTCTATCACATTAGGCCTCCTATGCAGTTTTCCTTCAATTTTACTTTTTAGATTTTAAATAGAGGCTTAGTTCAATGTAAAAACAATGTTGCTTCCTTTTTTGAGAAAGCATATCTAACATGAGAAGATTTTGCATTTTGCCCCCCTACATATGCATATATTAATGTGAGAAAGACCTCCAAGCTCACTCTGCTTTCTTAAGGAGAGCATTACTATTATGAAATGAGATTGTAGAAATCAGTAAAATTATATGAAGGGCAGTAAAGTAGCTCACTCATGTGAAGTCAGGCTTATCCAGTTTATGAGGTCTGTGCAATTAATTATTAAAGGGTAAGACACTTCTAGCAATCATGAAAGCATTCTATTAAGGTCAAGGTGGTTACGACTCAGGTTGGAATAGCTTCTGACCTTGTCTGGATTCTAGAACTCTATTCCATGATGAGGGATGAGGTTAAGGACTATTTGCTGTATACTATCTTGATCAGATTATATGAATCCCTGTAACCCCTTTTTAAGCCATTTTCTAATTATCAACTCTTACTTGCTAGGCTGTCTTCACTCTTTCCTTCTAATTGGTAGACAATGATCCTGATGTATCCTAGCTTGAACCAGAGACTCCTGAACTGGAAGTCAGGAGACCTGGCTAAGGGTTTGGTTGTGGTTTGCCAGTTCTCTGACCTAGAATTGGTCAGTTGTCTTCTGTGAACTCCTCTCTTCCTATCTGTAAAAGAGGAATATACTATTACTGCTTCCTCAGTGGGTTGGAGGGCGTCATGGGCTATGAGAGCAACTGACACAGGAGATTCTTGGCGCACACTAGGTGCCCAGTACTTCACAGTCAAATCTCGATGCATTTTTGTAAAAATTGAAAAGACTACTTTCAGACAATGCTTTCAAGTAGAGTTCTCATGATTGCCAATGGGGCAAATCTATGATTCTCAGTTCATTTCTGACCTGTATGTGTGATCTGGGACTTCAAAATGCTTGGACTTTGTATATGGAATATCTTTTTATGTTGTAGAAGGAGCATCAGAATAGATTCCAGAAATTATGGTTTTCTCCTGGCTCTGTTTCATATTAGCCAGTGTAATTTTGAAACCCTTACAAATCACTCAAATCCTTTTGAACACTGATTCCTTGTTTGACAAATAACCATACAATCTTCAGTGTGGTGTGGTTGTACCCTGAGTGAAAATGCTTGAGTTGACGTCCTAGAGCTGCTTTGTGCTACACAATCTTGGACAAAGACATGGGCTAAGCATACCATGTACCCTTTGTGTAATAACAATCATAATAATCAGACCTACCTCATAGGCTTTTTGTGAGGAAGGCATGCATCAACAGGAGTAAAACACTCAGCAGAGGACCTGGCAATAAGGTACTCAAAGCATATTTGTTGGTTTGATTTCCTTCTCCTTCAATTAGATTTCCCAGAGCAAAAATCTCCGGAATACTTTAATATACTGTTGAATCATATCCAAACATAGCTCTCTCTTTACTGAATCCCTTGTAGAAGATCTAGGAAATCTGTCTCATGATGTTTTACTTGTTTTGTTTTCCCTCTAATAATCTGTGTGGCAGGGCAAAAGACTTTGAAACACAAGTACTTCAGGAGCAGAAGATAAATTTCCAGGAAGAATAAAGGAAGAAAAAAGGGAAATAAAAAGGAAGAGAATTGGCAGAAGGAGAAAGAGGAGCTGGACGTGGAAGAAGAAAATGTTGAGAAATTCACTCCCAGATATTCAGCTGTGGATTTGTGGATCTTTGGCAGGGATGTTGAACATGTGACTTCAGGGTGCACATGGCTTAGTGCAGAAGCTGATCCAGTAGCTGATAGTTTCTCCTGTGCAATCCATACTATAGTCACTTGAGAAGGTCCTTTCCTTCCCTGTACTAGCCTCCTTAGATCTTGCCAGGCTAAGGAGAGATTTTGCATGGAGAGACTGAAATGAGAGGATCTCCCAGGGACCAGTGCCCTAGAATTGGAGTGTGGTCTCAGGAGTGTCTTTTTCCTGGGATGTTATGGTCTTAGATGACATCAGAGATCCTGGAGAGAAAAAGGAGGTGTGGAGTTAGAGGGATCAGTGGAAGCTGCTGCCATTCCTTCCCATCTGTACTGGGTCACAGCTGTCTTCCTTAATCTTTCTTGGATTTATTTTATGGATTTTCTAGCTTTGTACATGAAACATTTTTCTTGAAAACAGGAGCATGGAACATTGATATGGAAGTTGACACTGGTTTGGTTTCTAAGCTTCTGTATGATTTAGGATTCAGTGATTTAATATCTCTGAGCCTCAGTTTCCTCGTGTGCTAACGGGAATACTCACACAACCACATTATCACAGTACTGTTATTAATATAAAGTCTCAACTTTGTAACTTGGGAATCTTTGAGATAGAAGTAATAAAGTCAGAAGTCATCTTACACAGGTCTTATGATACTGGGATCCCTTCACTTATTGGCATCCAGAAAGTGAATCTCTGGCTTCTGAATGAACTGATCTGGCTGGGGAGCATCTTTCCTCAGAAATAGCTTATTTTTTGTTTGGGGAGCTAAAATGGTTACAAAGACAAGCAGGGCACATGGTTGGTTTTTAAAAGAAAAAAAAAAGTGACACTGGAGGTTTTCCCCAGAATAGCTCCCAGAAACTAAGAACCAAGATTCCTCTGTGATGTGAGTTCTGATGAATAAATTATGCTTTCCTCAGCACAGGTTGATTGCTTCCCTAGGACCTTCATGCTGCCATCTCCAGGTCACTACTGGTGGCACAAGAGGAAGATGTATGGATAATGTTACTAGCTGTGTTAATCGTGGACCTCATGTGCCCTATATAAATGATGACTCACCCTATCTTGGTTCCTATTTATACAAGTCTTCTATACTTTAGTATTGAGGATCCCTTTTTGTTAAATATGAGCTTTTGGTAGTTAATTGTAGTAAATACAATTAACATAAAACACCATCGACATAAAATATTTTTTTCTTTTCATTTTAATATATTTTTCAAATCCCAGAAAATTCAAATCCATTTGAGTCTTCAGTTTTTGTTCCTATATAGATGATATAGAAATATCAATGGATTCTTTTGTGGAGAATTAATGGAAAAGTATGAGGATCATGATTGTGGCAGGTAAGGGAACCATCCCAAAATTCTCCTTATTTTTCTCATTTGTCAAATTCAGAAGTTCAAGTAAACCAGCTAAAACAATAGGTCATTTGAAGATAACGGTATCTTCTTCTGTTGGGCCATCATTAAGAGAGCAACCTTCTCCCTCAATCATTATGGGATACTCAAATTCTGCAACTAGAATTTGTCAGTGACCAGGTAAGTAGAGCACATACCTGTGGCAGCTCCACTGAAGCCTATGTAGCAGAAATAGAGATACATGACTTTGCACAAAATGCAAGATGGACATGTGGGGGCTCCTGACTATGTATATTAACAGAGTGTCTTAAGCACCCTGTGTTCCACAAAGCATGCAGGAACTGAAAAGCAGAATCCCATTCTGCATACAGGTTCTTCAACAGGAAAGAAAAAAAATGAGATTGATACTCCCTCATTAGTTAAAATGATCACACAGGAGAAATCAAGATCTCTCCAAAGCCAGCAGACCAGCAGCCAAAACTTAAGTTGGTATGATAAAGATTCTACTAGTGTGTGCACATATGTCCAGAGTGGCAAAAGAAGGGACCCAGGACCAGGGCTTACAGGATCACACAGGTGCTCAAGGTTACATCAGAGCCAGGGTTTGTGATGGGGTGGATGCCCAGAGACTCAGCAGACAATGTGAGACCTCAATCAGACAGAAGCCTTATGGACACTAATTCCATTCCAGAGCAGGCCATCAAAACTCCTGGCAGAAAACAGATATCTGGCAGGAAGTAAAGGAGAAGAGCCAAATAAACAGTTACTCCTGGTAAAATGAAATTTAAAAGTCTCTGTATAAGGAAGTCATTTGCTTCATCCCCAAAATATTTGTGTACGTCTGTAGGTAGGAATTATCCTCAGTTGGGGATGGAGTAGGCTTTTTACTGGTAATAAACGAAATTACCTCTGAGGAAAAAGAAACAGTGAGGAACATTCCCTTTGGCTTTCTCCTACTAGAGCCTTGGCATGCTTCTTGCATCAGGAAACTCTTCCTGCTAGCCAGCTCACAGATGGTGGCAGAGCAAATTCACATGTGTCTCTGGGATTTTAGATCCTTGATGCTTGTGATACCAGCCCCAGAATGTGCACAGTCTGTGACCTGCAGTGCCCTTTCAAAAGTAAAGAGGTAACAGTAAATGCTGTGGCTGCCCTCTGCCCTATATCTGGTAGGTCTCCTGACAATTAGCGAATGTCTTATAGATATGTGTGTTGAAGAAAAAATGCAGAAATAGGCCACCAGGAAGATACTGGTAGCTCATTAGAAAGACCAAACCTATTTCCAAACATCATTGACTCTTCCCCAGGGAGAAACACAGCAGACAGACTCCAGAGGTCTTCTTTCTTCTTCTTTTACACATACTTTTTCATTTTTGTTGCTATTTTCGGAATCTGAGAAGTTCCACACCTCCCTAGTAATTTTGATAACTACTTTGATCATGTTTTCAATTTTAATTGTTGCAAATAACCCCAAAATCATGTTACTGCTCCAGCAGGGTCTTGCCCCCACCAGAGGCCATGGGTCCCTGGCCCATGATGACTCATCAGTCCCTTCCCAGGATCAAATTTCAGCTGCAAGTTAACATTCTAGACATCTGTACTGTCGGAAGAGTATATTTATGATTGGTGAATTAGGTATCCAAGCCACGTGCCTGCACAGTCCTCTGTCTGGCATACAGAGCTGTCGGGAGAGCCATTTCCAGGCCTGGGAGCTGCAGTACTGGAGCAGCTGATTCCGATGGAGCTTCCTGAAGAGTCTCAGTGGAAAGTTTTTTTTTTTTTTTCCTTCTGGAGATGACAGTGTGCAGAGACTTCAAGAATCCTTGCACTTCACCTGGGTTTGCTATACTGTATTTTTGTTTTCATTATAAAAAAAATAAGTTTGGGTTAGCTACTTTTAAATTTTGTAGTGATGGTTTTGTGAGGTTTTTCATGTGTCAAGTGTCATGGAAGTATCCAACAAAAATAAATTGACATGCAATTTAAAAATAAAGTTAGAAAGGAAAAATAATATGAACAATATGAGACAACAAATTATATGGAAATGTATTGTAAAAATGTTTATATAGCTATCCTATAGCTTATGTATCCCTCCTGGTTTTTTCTATTTATGGTTCAACCTGCAGTATTTTAGTATATATGTTAAGACTTATTCATATATCTATTTTTGTCTGATTATACAAATTGAATATTTATACAACTTGATTTCTCATTATTTGGTTAATTTTTCTGTATCGTTACAAGTAGATTTGTTCCATTTCATGACTTATTCCATTTCATGGCTATATACTAATCCCATTATATAAACCTATTCAATTAATTTATTTTCATTAAACTTTGAATTCTAAAACATTTAAACATTTTAAATTCTAAAACTTTAAAACATGAAAAAAAAAATCTATCTTTGGTCATTCCCCTAATTAAAGTCAGCTCTATTGCTTCTTGCTCCCACAGGAGACCCACAAAGAGAGATTAACTAGTCTGTAAATCCAAATACCAGGAAACATGGGACAAACTGATTATTAAATAGCATGCTAGTTATGCTTTAAAATACTCTGCTCAATGTATTTTTATTTAATCTTGATCTTTTAGGTATTTCTAAGTTAAAACAAGGTTGTTAATCTGGAAAAAATATTTAAAAAATACTATACATACTCTAGCAAGTGTCTAAAAAGTCTGGAAACACAAGGAAAATCATGTACTGCAGATCAAATGTATTCACCTATTCACCATCCAGAATTGTGGTAGCAGGATGGCAGCAATGCTGATTATCCTAATAGAAAGACTTTGACCTAAGGGCTTAAAAACAACTTGGTTACGTTTATTTAATATTTTCATTTTATTTTAATTTCTTCTTCCAAGAATATGATCCCAGCTTCCCATTATGGGTGGAGGGAAGGTTCAGAACTAGTTTTCAGCTATATTTGTAACTAGAACAGGGAAGAATAGGAGTAATACTTCAGACTTGCAATACATATTTGATTCCCTAGAGATCAACATCAAATGATGGATATTTTTTCATTCTTTCTCTGTAAACAATTGCTTGTATATCTAATACGTTTCGGAAGAGTAGACTTAGACTGAAATGTTTCTCCTTAAATGGACACACGGCAATCATGTCATGCCTCTGTCACTCTCCCTTCACCCCAACAAGTCTAGGGACCTCCTCTTTGCAGTAGCAGTTTTCTCCTCTATGATACCCTGAAGGTTTCCCTTTCTCTGGAAAAGAAACTATAAATTGCAGCTGATTTGTAGATTAAACAGACTGTAACTCAAGTGTGATGGTAACGCCACTGTTTGTTCACCAGGCTATTAAATGTGTCACTTTCTATGGCAGCCTGAGAGCACAGTTTGGTTTAATTGGTCAAACCCAAGAAACAGAAATTTTCAGGTGTCTGGCACCTACAACTTCCCTTCTATCTTTTATTTTTCTTTTTCCTGGGGAATAAACTCGGGGGAGCTTTACCACTAAGCTACATCCCAGTTTATTTTATTTCTTTAATTTGGATTTCATTAAATTACTGAGGATCTCACTAAATTTTGAGACTGGCCTTTAACTTGTAATTCTCCTGTGTTTGCCTCTCGAGTCACTGGGATTACAGGCATGAGCCCCTGCACCCAATTGCCTAGAGCTTCTTGCTTGGATTTTCCTTGGGTTGGCATTTAAGTTAAGAGAAATAAACTAGGCAATTGAGCCTCGTAAAGACCGTGGATATCAGAATAAAAATGTAATTTTACAAGAGCACAGAGGAAAGATTATGTATAAAAATGTGGGTCAAAATAAATGATGTTTTTTACTTTTATATAAATGATCCAAATTTCTGGATGAAAAAAATAAGCACTATACTAAAGTTAGTATCTACCCCTAGGGGTTACTCATTATTTATTTGATTTTTTTTCGGTATCCTTGTTGTGAAGTTTATAGTCAAAGAAATGAATTTGACAACAGGGCTGGCTCAGATCTGGGGGTACATTTCTTCAACACATCAATCACTGAATTCATGGCAATCATTTTTTTATCCCTCTGGTAGAAACTCCCACCCATGAAATAAGTGCCAATGAAAGGTTCTCCCAACCCTTCTCAATGACTGCTTTTCAGCCAGAGAAACAGAAGGTTAGTTTTGTTCATTTTTTGGTTTTTGTTTTAAATTAGAAATTGCCCAGTTTTTAAATGTTTGTTTTGGTTTTGCAGCATTTTAAGAAAACCAGCTTGCGCAAAGATATAATCCATCACCTGAATTTGGCCCCCAGTCACTAGGTACATTAAAACCTTCTTGAGGACATTTGGTCTACTTCTATTCTCTATCACCCATTATGCTAAATGCTTCTTTCCCAATGAACAGCTCAGTATCACAAAGTAGGCTCAGTAAAATGGAAGTAGTCTATGGTGACTATTAAGAGTCATTCCAAACATTGCACCTTAGCAAGGAATAAGCCAGTTGTAATAATAGCTTGTTCAAAGCAAACAAATTCTTTTCAAGTCAGAATGTTCTGTACTCTGACTGCAATATTGGTTTTGGAGATAGTAAGTTTTGGAGTCAAAAGGAACCGTACATGTCATGTAGCTAACGTCCTCCTGTGGCAAATGAGAAAACCAAGATCAAGACTAACGATGGAGTCTGTAAATTCCTGCTATCCTGGCACTGTGTACAGGACCCTTTCCAACAGAGGAGATGCTTATCCAGCTCCAAAATTCCCCCCAAACCGCCTTGCAAGCAGGTACATTCCTTTCCTCTAATCCTCCTCCTAGAAGTCTCTATGCTTCTGTTTGTCTTTCCAAATCCTTCCTCTTGAGTCTAGTTTACGATTCAGATGTGGGTTTAAAGTTTTTCCTGATTGCTCCTCTAAATCTCTTTAGCATTTTCTCTGCTTTTTGAGTCTTAACCAACAATTTCATTTAATTATCATGTAACATTCCCCCTTCTCCCCAATGACAATTCTAGCTCTTTGTACATGAAAACAGGAAATCTCACAGGGTCTGAAAGATAGGAGATACTTAACCATTTACTGATAAAATTGATGAACTAAATGCCTAACAAATTGTAGAATAGTGGTAAAAGTATGCAGAAATGTCAATAGTTACTATCTGTAATCTTGCACATAGAATAGCTTCGCTGAACTCCAATTCCTTCATTTGTAAAACAGAATTAAGAATTGTACCTACCTTTGAGGGTTGTTGTGAAGATTACATGAGATGAAGAGCTCAGGTTCAGATCTGCCCTCTTGAGAAGAGGATGAGCTAGTTGAGAGGGTGCTTCTGTTTACTAGAGGCTTCACAAGGGTGAAAACTCCATATCTGGGGTTTCTTTCTCATTGTGGGGAGCAGATTGATAAGAGGAAAAAGAGCCTCTGGAGGCCTTTGATGCAGAACTAGCTTAGTGTTTAATTCAACAGCACATAAATGACCCTGAGTTAGGCAGGAAGAATTTTAATACAGCAATTATAATCACTCACTGTATTTTTACATTTTATGATCCTTTAGGGTTTGCAGAGTCTCCAGAGAAAAGTTTATGTTTTACTCAGATTCTCAGTTTCAGAATGTCCTGGAAAGAGTTGAATTAAATGAGTTTAGTCCTAGCCATTGCTTCTTTTATTGGAAGTTTACAAGGAATGCAAGCATAATGATATGGTTTTTGCATAGTTATAATTTGATTTAGAAGAACAGCATCACCAAGCTTAAATCTCTGACTTGTTTACAAATTACCTTTAACAATATATTTTTAAAAATTAAAAATTCACCTTTGAAAGACCAACCTCTTTTTATTTATTTATTTATGTATCTATGTATGTACGTACGTACGTACCAGGGATTGAACTCAGGGCACTCAACCACTGAGCCACATCCCCAACCCTATTATGTATTTTATTTAGAGACACAGTCTAACTGAATTGCTTAACACCTCGCTTTTGCTGAGGCTGGCTATGAACTTGAGATCCTCCTTTCTCAGCCTTCCCCAGCCTCTGGGATTACAGACATGTGCTACCATGCCTGATGAGAACAAGCTCTTTTCAATGAGGGAGCAGAAAAACTTTTCCTGTAAAGGAAACATAAATATTATAATGGAAATTTTTTAAGTTTTGAGAGCCACACAAAATAAAAATTTCACAATAGGAACTTTGGTTCAGTAAGAAGTCGATTGTGTTAGTTAATCATCACCTTTTCTGTATAATGCTTGGTCTCTTTCCTAAGAAATACCCCAGTGCTCACATCCATCTTTGACTTTGTCTCTTCTGTTTCCTAAGCTTTCTGAGACTTGTGTCTGGGGATGCAGGAAACATTCTGCATGGAGCTAGTTCTCCTAGCCCTGTGCAGATGCCTTGGTCTGGGAGGTCATGGTGTTTTGTGTGCAGCTGATAACAGAATAGAGCATGAGTGTTTCTCTGACCCTACATGAAACAAGTAGAGATAGTAAAGAAAGTACTTCTAAAAAAGTCTGCTGGCGATGTGGAGGTTGTTTATGGTAGCTAGAGATAAATGTTTAGGATCGAAGTAGGAAGCACATGCCAAAGATTCTCTCTTGAGAGATTTGCAGAATAATGACAGATGATAATATAATAGCTAGAGAACACATAGGCAAAGTCCTTGGTCTCTGAAACTAACTCCTTGGATATTTCAATCTTTGAGCTACTATTTACTATGTGACCTTTAGGGAATATTTTTTTTTCTTACCTCAGTTTTCTTATTTGCAAAGTGGGGATAATACTGGTGTATCTCTAAGGTATAATATGAAACTCCTGCTTACAGAGATATCTGACATGGAGTTAGTACCAAATAAATGTCAGCTAGAAGCAGAATGATTCCTGAAGCACTTTTTATAATTATTTTGCATCTTTGGTACAATCCTGAAGTCAGCAGAATAGGGATTGTGGTGGATATTCTACAGGCAAGAAACTGGTATTTCCAAAATTTAGTGGTTGGAGTACCAGGACTGACATTAAACTTTCCTGACTCTGACTAGAATATTCTCTCTCCACATCACTCTCTTTATCCACAGAGTTAGAGGAAGCTGGGACATGTTTATGTGTAGTGGTGAAAGCTACTTGTCTCTGGCCAAGAGAGATATTTTGGTAGAAAAGAGGCATCTGAGGAGACCTTAAGAAAACTACCTAGCTCTGACTCTCAAGGTCTTCATGATGGGCCATGTCAACTGCTGAAGACTAAAAGAAAATTACCAAGAAATCAAACAGGAATTTTCCAAATAACTCCCATTGCTGAGTGTAGCCTCTTTCTGTGCCCTGTCCAGCAGAGAATAGTGGGGAGAACTAGGAGAGAACATCTTCCAAGAGATCAAGTTGACCTGCATACTGTTAAAAAAAAAAAAAAAATCAAACCAGGGAAGACCCTCATTTGCTTCTTCATCATAAGTGCTGAGCCCAGAATTGTGGATTCCATTCAGTTGTCAAAGTAGGAGGGATGCAGAAGGTCACTGTGCCAAGACAGGGCCTAAGTATAATGGAGGTAAATTTCATTATGAGAGTTTTGACTCTGCCAGGGAGACGCTTTCTATAGCGTGCAGGGGAAATGGAAAATGCATCAGACAGGATCCCCGCTCTTGCAGAACTTGTCTTTGGTGTGTGCCTGCCCAAACATAGCTATGATGTCAGGCAGTTTAGGTTGTAGGTGATGTAATCACTTGGTTTCTACTACAAAACCTCTCTAGGGTCTCCCTGGTGGGGTTCCAGCACAGTACTCTGTCACCATGGTATATCCTTTATGCTTTGCTCAGGCTGCCCAAAATTTTCTGAGTCTATTTTGCGTCTTTGGTGGCTACATACATCTCCTTATTAGGTTAAAAAGACCTCTGCAACCTCAATTCTAGGCAGGTCACATTAGTAGGAAATAGTCACGCCTCTTGTTTTCACCTCTGGTTCTTCCAAGTCTCTACCTTCCTAATACTTGGTGAATTTCTCTGACTCTGCCAAATTATTCCTTATATCACAAAGCCTGGTACTAGAATCTTCTCTTCATAGAGGAAAAGAGAAGTGGGGATGACCTACAATTATAAACACTCTGTAGATACTCACTAGATAGAATGTCTACTATTTCCTTAACAAAAGCTCCTTATCAAGAGAAGAACATGACTCTGACCCCTGGATTGTCCTGCATTGTTATTTGCCCTCTTCATATAAGGGTTTTGAACACCCCAGCCTCAGCCATTCTGCTTGACTAGCTCAGTGGAAGTGCAACTCCAATTAGATTTGAAGACCTGCATTTAGTTCCCAAGTGGGTCAACAGTGTGATTCATTCCGTGGCCAAGTCACTGTTACCAGCATCTCCATTGGTGTCTGGGCTTCTTTCCCTACCCCTCCGTTCCTTAAATCTGAAAAGTGAACTCTTTAGCTTCCACCAGCAGGAATAGCCATACATCATGGGAGGAAGACTAAGTGTTTCCTTTGCTAAGGGAATTTTTAGGCTCAGGTTGATCACTGAATTGATTCTGGGCCTTTTCCATCACTCCTGTCTCCTTTTTGGGCTTCATGTCTAGGAAAGTTTCTTTTAAACGTGGGAACTGAATGTCATTTCCCTGTGGAGAGAGCATGGCTCTGAAATCATACAACAGGATTTGAATACGGTTTCTATCAGTTTTGTCACTTTGCATAGTATGATGGCTCATTTTATGTATCAGCTTGACTGGGCCAAGAGATGCCAAGGTAGCTGCTAAAACAGTATTTCAGGTGTGCCTGGAAGAGATTAGCATTTGAATTTGTAGACTGAGTAAAGAAGATCAGCCCTCACCCTCTGCAGATGGAAATCATCCAGTTTACTGAGGGCCTGGAGAGAAGGAAGAGGAAAAGGAAACGTGAATTTGCTTTGAATTGGACCCTCACCTTTTCTTGCCCTTACACACCAGTGTTCCTGGCTCCTGGACCTTCAGACTGTCACTTACATGATTGGTTACTCTGGTTCTCAAGATAGAGGATTTAGACTGAAACTTTACCACCACTAGTTTGTCTGGGCTTCCAACTCAAGAAGACCTCTCAGGGCTAGGGTTGTGGCTCAGTGGTAGACTGCTTGCCTAGCATATGTGAGCCCCTGGGTTCAATTCTCAGCACCACATATAAGCAAATAAAAAAAATAAAAAGGTCCATAAAAAATTCTCAGCCTTCATAATTGTGTAATCAAATCCCTCATAATAAATCTCTGTCTATGTATCTGTTCATATTGTATTCTATTTCTCTGTAGAACCCTGAATAATGCATGTAGATTTAGTGGCTTCTCTGAAACTCACTTGCTTTATTTCTTAAAAGGATTTCAGTGGCTTAAGATACAACCTTGTAAGTATATTATGAAGAGTAAATTTAATACATTATGAAGAGCACCTTTTATAAAATAGATGTTTAGTAAATGTTAGTTTTCTCTCTTTCCTTATCTGACTTTCTATGCTTAGGGCCAACTAATAGTAGCCACATTTTGATGCCAGATGTCTCCCTGTATTTCCATAATGTTCTCACCCTAAGATGACACAATTTCATATTATCCTTCCTAGTCACATACTCTCTTGTCTTGTAATTCTGGTGGTGATTCTACCTGGACCATCAATTCCCACCGTGCTTTCCCATACCCCTATGCTGTGACAATCTATTCATGCAAAAAGGAAAAAAAAAAAAAAAAAAAAACCTCAAGTTAAACATGTTTAAAAATGTGAAATCATATAATGACGACTTTCCTCAATGGAAGTTTATTGTGTATATCACTAAAAATTAGAGACTCTGGGTCTGGAAAATGTTTTAAATTTCTCTCTCTGTAGGTTCTATTTCACTAGTGGCTTTTCTAGGTTAGGGAAAAATAAACATTTTTTTCAATTTACATATTTATATGTGTACATAGTTCAAGTTGTAATTCAATTTATATATTGAAAAAAATGTACATTCATATATATTTGTGTATATATGTATGTGTATATATGCATTTGTGTGTATATATAATTATATACATATACATATATATGCTATATGTTTGTATATATATATGTATATATGCTATATTCTAGGTTTTCTCACTTCAGTTCTCTTAGCCAGGTTCTATATATCTATAGATAAGCTGCTGAAGCCTGATTCGAAACACCACAGAAAAATATTTTTGCAGCAAGAGACACTGTTCTGATGGCTCCTTGCTTGGACACAATCTATTTGGGACACTTATCCCTGAAAAGTCTTCCTTCATTTTCTCCCTATTAGAAAATACCAATTGTTTGATTAGACATCTATGGGTACCAATGAGGTGTGCCTATGCTCCTCTTCTTCCATAGTTAAGCCATCAATGGAAATTCAGAAGTTCAAAGTTTTGCCAAGCAAATAATAGAGCCCAGAACCCTACAGGTACATTAATGCAATAAGCATTAGATTCAAGGATTTTAAAACCTAAGCAAATTTAAGAAGGCACATAATATGGGAAATAACTTTTCTTAAATCAGGTCACTAAAATTATGAAACACCCATATTAGACATCGGATTTTGGAGACTGATTTCACAAGAAGTAAGATCTGTTTAATAACAACAACAACAACAACAAAAATGTTTGGTCGGGTGCAGTGGTGCACACCGGTAATCCAAGCAGCTCTGGAGGCTGAGGCAGGAGGATCGCAAATTCAAAGCCAACTTTGGCAAAAAGCAAGGTGCTAAGCAACTCAGTGAGACCCTGTCTCTAAATAAAAAGTGCAAAACAGGGCTGAGGATGTGGTTCAGTGGTTAAAAAGTGCTCCTGAGTTCCATCCCTGGTACCCCCCACCAAAAAAAAAAAATTTAAAAATGATGGAAGGACATGATTCAAAACAGAGAATAGCTATAAAATGGAGTAGATTGAGGCCTATGAAAAATGGAATTTGTTTTTCTGATTTGTATCAGTTTTGGAGGGCTTCTTTGGGAGGGAACCTGTCACCAAATTCAATTTCCATTTGTTTCTGCAAGGGCAAGTGTATTGTTGAAGGGCACGTGAAAGTCAATGCCAGGAAGGGGATATCCAACCCACTAGGCACTCAGTCTAAGGAATGTGGCTTGGACTCTTCACATGTAACTACTGCAGTATGGATGTTAGCAGTGGAAAGGATCCAGCTTCCCTGAGGTTGTCCCTATGTTGAGTGCCAGGTATAAAGTACACATTTAGTACATACTTTTTGAAAATGTTCAGTGCATATATATTTCCTTCATTTGGTCGTCAACACTGATGGGAAGTTTTCTCACTTTAAAAATCAAGTACCCATTCTGCTTGAACCTTAGGCCATCTACCACCAGTTCTTCAAACGAGATTCATCATCTCATTATTCTTTTAATTCTCACCTTTACTGGGTGGTTCCTCTCTGCCTACAATGATTCTCAGCTTTCTTTTGTTCTACAAAAACATTTCCTTTCTAACTCACTGTTGTTCAGTGAAACTTATGTATTTGAGCATCTCTAGATGTCATGCTCTACACAGATATTATGGATGCAACTATGAATAAGGTGCATACAGTCTGTGTCATCACTAAGCTCACAGTTAAGCATGACCTGGTGTCTTAAATTTCTTTCAGTATTGTTCCTCTGTTGTATTGTAGTGTTTTTAAACAGCATGATCCACTCAGATGTACTACTGTTCTTTATTTATTCTTTTCTATTTATTCCACTGCTATCTGATTTCCACCTCATTGTTCTATTATGTTTTAAAGGTCACCAGTGTCCTCTTAATAGGATGCCTATATATTACAGTTTACTGCTGTTACTTTGGCACATTATTAAGAGTACTCACTTTCCTCTCCAAAGTATCCTGGCATGGGTAATGATTTAGAATCACCTGTTCTTAGTTATCAATGGCTGAGACCCCTACTCAGTCCTCAGTCTCTCTGACCTTTCTGTCATATTTTCAATGTGAAAAATATTGGTAAATAGACCACATTTTAATGATAAAGCAATGTGCTTTTAAATCATGATGGTTTCACTTACTGTGTGGCCATAGAAAAGTCACTTAATACCCTATATAATTTTTTCTTCTGTAAGATAGGAAATGATAGTAGTACCTTATAGAATGGATAAATAAGTTCAAAATAGAGCTTGTGATGTAATGGGCATAGTGCCCAACATAGTGAGAGTCATTCCTCACCGTCTTGTGCTTCTGGAAGGCTCTGTCCTTTGGCTCAGATGACTTTCCTCAGTCTTCTTGTCAATGTGATGCATCTTTGTCCTATTGTGTCAGCTGCCACTTTCTGTCAGCTCATCTCCCTGTCCTCTGCTGTCCTTGGGTGTGGCACTTTGCCAGAACAGCATATGAGAGCACAGATGAATGTGTCTTAGGTTCTGGTGAAGGCTGGAGGATACAGAGTAGGGAGCACCCAGCCACATGCTAAAGTGGAAAAGGCCGTTTAGTTGAGGTGCAACTTGGAGGAAAGGAGACACTGAGACTGAGAAAGTCTACAGGAGAGGGTGTGCCATAGGAGAGGACCAAGGCAAATGGTGGCCATGCCCATTTTCTACTTTCCTTGAAACAAAAGCTTCTATACTGGGGATGCTCAGGGTATAATTGATCAAAACAGGAATCAATATGTACCTTAGGGTTTGGTGTAGATTAATCTTTCATAGTTAACAGAAAGAGTAAGGACGTTGGGTCACATAGGTGTGGGTTCAAATCAATGTTCACTGTGGATCATAGGGCACATGCTAACACTCCTGGGCTTTGGTTTTCTCGTTTGTGCTTAAGAACAGAGACTTGGAGGGGGTTTGACTTGGGTCTCTATTCTGACTCTCCTAACTCATAACTCTGTAATCTCAGGAGAGTTGCTCATCACTCATTTCTCAACTGTAAAATAAGGATAATAATAGTGCCACAACTTGATCATAGTGAAGTTAAATGAAACAGTGTGAGTAAATGCTTGACATATTTTACATATTCTGTATGTGTTAGATTCTATTACATTGTAATTATCGTTATTACATCATCAATTGTGAAATTCAATTTTTTTCTCTACAAAACAAAAACAGAAACACCTTCCTAAGGATATTAGGATACATTTATTGAGCTACCATTTGTAAATGCTGGGTATCTATAACAGACTCTAGATTAGTCACAAATTGAAAGAAGCTTAAAGCAAGCTATAACTAGGGCTGATTAAAAAATATTGTCACCAATTACATAATTATTTGCTTTCCTCCTCCTTCCTATTTCATCTTTCTCCCTCCTCTTATCCTCCTAAAATATAAACTCCAAAAAGCTAAGGGTTGTGTGCATTCTTTTAGTACCCTACTGTGAGGGTCAGGGCCATTGCACTAATTTGAGTGGGACAGAGACTAGCTTTGGTAATTATGAGTCATGGTGAAGAATGTGACCCTGGATTTGACCCTAGAAAAAGCCATGGTTGTTAAAGCAGGGTTAATTTGAACATGAATATATGTCTTATGCTTATTTTGTTTATTACCATAGCACATGGGGCTGAGATCTTTCCAGGAGCCTAATTGGCTATTTGACATGAGGAATGGCAATTCAGGGTTCCTTGTTTTGTGAATAGAATGTTTGGTTTCCTCTGTTCATACTGAAGTGTCTCACAGGAGAGATCCATGTGATGGGTGAGCAGGCCCTTCTGTGGTCTAAAGGACACAACCTGATGGGGTAAATTGGGTTTAATGATTCACTGTTGGTCATATTTACTCTACAGGACTTCACTTCTCATCAAGATGTTAACAACTCCTTGTAGTCTGCTCTTCGAAATTTCTGCCTGTGTTTTAAAAGTGAAATAAATAGAAATATTAAAATACAGGCAAGGGAAGACATATTATTTTAATAGAAGACCCACAAAGAAATGCAAATTTTATCCAAATTTTGGACCCTGGGAGAGGCTTGCCCTTGGAAATGAGGATTTATTAGAAAAGGCATTCCCAGAAATATAACTGGAATTATGTCTTTTCCAGCTTTTTTAAAAATGGTATTTTTAAACTTATGCATAAACACACATAACACATTAAAATTGTACATGTTAATAAGGTACCATGTGATTTTGATACATGTATATATTGCTTAATGTTTAAATCAGGTAAATACATCTATCACTTTAGACATTTATTATTTCTTTATGACATGAATATTCAAAAACCTTTCTTCCAGAATTTTGAAATATAGTACATAATTATTATCTATAATCTGTGTACAATGCAATAACATCCCAGAACTACTTTTTCCCCTTTAAAAAATCATTTTTATTGGTTCTTTTTAGTTTTGCATAACATTAGAATTCATTTTGACATAGTTAGAAAAGCATAGAATAAATTTGCTCTAATTCGGTCCCAGGTAATTCCCCTTCCTCCCTCTACTTGTTCCTCTCTCTCTACTCTACAGATCTTTCTGCCACTTACATGTTTTTTTTTTTTTTAACTAGTGTCTTCTGGATGTACAAGATGGTGAGATCCACTATGGAGGAAGGAGAGGATAAGGGAAGAAAACCGGAAGGAATCTGATCTAATTTCCTAGGTACATATATAAACACACCCTGGAACTTCTCCTTACCCCCCAATTGTAACTCTTTCCAGTTTTATTTATCCCAAGTTGTGCAGTGTTTGACTGTGTATCACCAAAGTCCTTGTGTACCTATTTCTGTCTTTAAAGTCAAATCTTGGATCCTTTTCAAGTAAAAGTGAATTTTGTATAGGATGTTTATAATTGTTAAAATAATAGGTTATTTTGCTAAAATAGCTTTTCCCTAATCACTGACAGTTACTTGTGCTCTGTAACTCCATTCATTCATTCAACAGGTACTTGTCAGATGATGTTCTAGGAACTGAGGCAATGGGGTGTACAGAGCTCCTGCCCTCACACAGCTGTTTAAGGATGTTGTTCCTGAGCACTCCTGGCCCTCACCTACCTTTTAATCCTCCTTTTCCTTTCCTTTTCTACTTTGTCCTCTGGCTTCTCTGTTTCTTTTCCCTCTGTCTGGCATCCCAAAGAGAAATGAGTGTCCTATAAACAAAATATGATCTACCAAAAATATTATGAACTCTCTACTTGTGCAGCTATGTTAAAGAGGTCTGTCTAATCCCTGGAAAGGAGCCAAAATGGGACATCCCCAGAAAAGCCAGACTTGTGGTCATGGGAGCAGATAGAAGGGAGACTTAAACAAGAGAAGTACAAAAAAATACAAATCATAACTTTCATGTGCTAGCTTCTCGATATGTTTGTTGAAATGAAGTTGGTTCAGATAATAAGAGGAGGAGATTCACAATTGGTTGTGTCCCAGATATCCTGGGGGTATGGTAGGTTTGAAATAGATGTCACAAATACCAGTTGGTAGTGGTTCTGCCTCAAGCCACACCTTAATGCCACCACCAAGGAAGGGCAACTGGACTGAAATGCTATGGCAACAAGCTAGGTTGTCATTTATCATGTTCTAGGAAAAAAGCATAGGACCAGGTAAGAGGTTCCAGCCTAAGGACACTGTCAACTAATTGAGTGGCTTGTGCAAGTCACAGCACCTCTTAGCCTATATTGTGCCTCTTGAAGGAAAATTAGAAAAATCTATTATATTTCAAGAGGTCATGTTGAGAAAGATAAGGCACAGGGGTAGAAATGCTTTGAAAAAAATGATAAAATCTCTGCATAGTCTCCAAGAGCACACACCTTATAATTAGTCTTATAGTATTAAAAGTCTCCAAGAGCACACACCTTAAAATCAGCCTTGTAGTATTAAAAGCAAACACACACACACACACACACACACACACACACAGTTGCTATTACTTAAAATCATAATTTTATTTCTTCTTCCCAAACTGACATCTCTCTTCCTTCAACTTCTTCACCTTGGTACCCCAGGTTTATTTCAGAATGGGCAGAGTGTCCTTGAAGCTCCCACTGGGAGATGCATTGCCTAAATCCTTTGGGGAAGAATGCACAGCCTAGTCAACAGAAGCACAGTCAGCACCTGGTTACAGATCATTCATAGTTTGCCTCAGCTGCAGAGAGCTGCCTGACACAAGAGCAAGCTCTCCCAGGGTGGCCTGTGCCCACTGACGGATCCTGGTGGGAGCAGGAAAGGTCCTGCCCTTTCAGACCTCTGTGGGGAAACTCAAGTAGGCTGCACACCCTCAGAGCTTTCTGCAGGCTGGTGGAGTATTTGTGGAGCTTGAATCACTGTTCAGCTTTTCTAACCCTCCATTGCACAGGTGTTGGTTGCAACACATATTCACTCATGCCCAATTCTCTCTCTGCATCTGCAGCACTTACCATCACGATTAACCTTTGCTTGAGTAACAGGATTGTCATTACATACCCCAGGCACCACCCATCATCTGCATCCTCCCTTAGGATGCAGCTCTTGCTTACAGAAAAGGACATTTTACAGGCTTTGATCATGTCTGATCGAATGCACAAGTTAACCCTCAGTATGCCAGGAGTAAGGATTCTGCATTCAGAAGAAAACGGTAAAACAAAGGTTGACGGGATTTTTTCCAAGGGTCACCCATTCTCTCTGTTTAGTGATGTCATCAGATCAGAGTCTATTATACTAACGATTAAGAATGGAATTCATGAAGTCAAAGAAAGAAACAAAGTTATTAAGGAAGGAAAAAAATCCAGCTAGCATTTTTATTTTTAACTGCAGACTGTCCATGAGGAGGCACATGATGTGACGAGGGGCTCTTTGGAGAGGGTGTTAGCTTTTTATTCCCTACCCTTTCACTGGGGTTCCAGCTTGCTAAAGTAAGAAGAAGGTGGTCCCAGGGCTGCTGTTGAACAGTCATCTCATTCTGGGAAACCTGGTCTCCCCTGGGCCTCAGTTTCTCCATCTGAATGAACAAAGAAGGGATCAGGACCAGTGAGAGTGCATTCAGCTTGCCTCCAGCTAGTTTCTCTAACTTTTCATTGTTCATCAGATTCCTGTGCCATAATTCATCCTCTCCTATGATTTCAATAGGAGAGTATCAGTTATTATTTTAAGTACGTTATGAAGCACATTCTTAAAGCTGTTTTCTCTATGTCGTTGTCTCTATTCTCTCCGCATAAAAATTCTAGAATTAGGGAGTCAAAGAGTGTGCAGTGTTCTAGAGAATTTTTAAATTTATGTTGTGGAATTGTCCTAGGATGCAGATTCATTTTTTATTTATCCTTATGCATTGAGAAATCTCTTTGCTTTTGTAACATTATTAAGTAAGATAAAACCATGTTTTTCTGGGTATCTGAACATGTGTTGTTAGGGACAATTTCAAAGTAAGACAGTGTAATACTACCCTCAGAATAACCTTCCAGGTGAAACAGTGGTAAATTGGAATCATATTCAAGCAGGTATCAATCTGACCCAGAGTTGGTTTACTGTGTCTGATGTATGTTTAAGGCATCATTCAACAGATGATCACTCAAACAATCTTCTCTTTTCTCCTACTTTTGAAAACTATGGAAATAATAGAACTTTTCCTCTAAGATACATCTGCTTATTTAATATACATATGTACAATTAAAAAAATGAGCATGTCTCCTTTTTCTCCCTCTCCAGAAAATAGCTCCTCATCAAATGAGGCTGGAATTGGGTAACCATCTTCCATCTTCACCATTGTGACAACCACACTTGACACAACCATACAATGCAAAAATAAACAGATGAATCACAGGCAGATGAATCACAGGTGTTGAGGAAGGAGGGAATACTTGGAAGAAGAAAAAAAATTTTCAAGCTTTGAGATGGTTAGAGGGAAAACAATAAACATTTATTATTTCTATATGCTAAAAAATTGTAGGTTAATTGAAAAACAGTTGGAAAAATATTTAATGAAAAATAGTTAATGTTGGTAGTGAACATTTTACTCAACCGAAACACAATACCCTGCTTATACTGATTGTAGAGAGCCCAGTATAATAGAAATATTGTATTCATAAGAATAGTACTGAATGAATCTGTGTTTGAAACATACTATTGTAAGCATTATAATGCTATGAAATTTTAATTAGAACAACTCTAGTATCAATTAAACAGCAACAGTTGAATTTAAAAGATATAAATTTAAAATACTTTCAAAGAGAGAAAAAAATGCAGATGTGCTTCTGGATGTTCAAGGCTGGCTTTAATAAGCTGAATTAAACCTTCCTGAGACCCTACAGCTTAGACCTCCTTGTTGGGGACCTGATGATCCAGGGGATCCTGGATACAGTTGGGCCTCTGAGGGCTATGTGTGGAACAGCAGAAGCAAAGGGACCACTTGGAAGAGTCTAGAAATTAATCTCAACCTTAGCCAATATTTACCTGTTATTATTCCTTTATTTTAATCAAGCTTTATATTTTCAGAGCTACCATCCAAGTTTCTTGAGCTCTTTTCTCATCAACAATAATATAGTATTGATAAAAAGAATTGGTTCTTTAATTTTTTATCCATGTTTTCAACCATCTTCTTGAAAATGTGCTTCTACCATGTAGACCATGCATCTATATATTTTGGGAAATTTCCTCTGTTTCTAAGCAGTATTTCCTCCACAGCTGATTTTCTCTGAGATTGCATTACATATTCTTGATGTACTTTTGGCAATATTTCAATTTCAGTTGACGCCTCTGTATCTCACTTTCAAGCTGTGAAATTTTCATATTGCAAAGAGAGTTGCTTAGTTTGGGAATGTGATTGTCCTGCAAACTCTTTGTTATTCGATTTTCTTCACATAATTTTTTGGATAGTTCTTGGTTTTCACCTGGAAGTCTTTCAAAAGAAACATGTAAGTTAACAGGATCAGTGTGAGCTTTATTCAAATCATCTTCCGATTGGTAGGAGATGAGGTTTACTTCATTCTTGGCTTAGATCTTTTTCTCTCATTCCTGTTACTCTCATCCACCTGCCACTCTGACTAGATCATAGGCAATGCATGGTCTTCAGCGTGGTCTTGGTCAGAGGTTTAAATTGCCATCTTTATCATCCATGACCTGGTTTGTTTATACCTTTGTGTTTTCAAGTGTTATTTCCTGTGCTTTAGTTCCCTCTCTCTTTGCTTTAATCACTCGATTTCTCAGGCAACTACTTCTTGACTTTCCTGAAGTTGAGTTCTTTCATTCAAACCATCTATTGTTTTATTCTAAAGTTTTTTGAACCTTATTCTGAGACATTTTCAAAATGTGTTTTGCATCACACGATTGAGATTCGAGGGATTCTGGTGCCTCTTCAGGTGACTGTGTTAGATTTTAAAGATAAGTCATCATGGGTCCAGGAAGTGACACTTTAAGGAACTCTCTTCTTTTCCTTCAACAAAGTCCAAACTCGGAGTTTGTGATTGCAGTTATCAGCCTCATCTTCTAAACCTACGATGGGCTCACATCCTGAGAAGCCCACAGTAAGTCCAAAATAAGAAAAGTAAACCATGCATGTAATGTACACAGCCAACCACAAACCATAGCTTAGCCACACAGGACACTGTAAAGTATGGGGTGTTTGCTCTCGTCATCTCATGGCTGACTAGGAGGGAAAAGATGAACATTCCAAGTTCAAGTATGGCTCTATGGAATGCCTATTGTTTTTTTATCACAATAAGTCAAAAACATCCTAATTTGAATATTTTTTTTTATTTGGGAGTTGTCTATACTTCAACCCAGACAGAAAATATTTTGGTTTGTTCTTCTTCCTTTCTTAAAGTATGGTAGCTCTCTACTCTAAAACAACCATAGGAGAATATAGCAGCATCTTTCAGGAATCCCAAAGAGAACTTGAGCTTATCTCAAGCCTTCAAATATCACCAGCAAAGCACCAAAGAGTGGCTTCAGGAGCAGTCTGCTGGACTTTGTGTGTGTGTGTGTGTGTGTGTGTGTGTGTGTGTGTGTGTGTAGTAGGTAAGCGGGCTTTTCATGTTTCCAAAGAGCACTGTGACTCTGCCTCTGAATGTGAGTGTCCTGTGGGCTACACTGACCACATTCAGGGAACCTTGTGTAGTGTTCCATCTCTAATATAAAGAAGTACCTGTCTACAAGGACAGAGCAGTTGGGCCCTGAGAGGACATACAGGTTCTTTGAAACAGTTCTAGGTTTGCTCTGCTCAGTCCCCAAATAGTACGCAATATCATCTAGATAGTGCATTTGAGGAAATAGAAGGGGCTGATTGCAAACAGAGATCATCCAGGACCTAAATCATTCTAGGTCCCACTTGGCCCCAGGACAAATCTGAAAGATCCAAGAAGCTCCATGCCTTTTCCCAGCTCTGCACACAAATGCCACAAGGCATAGTGGTGACATGTGCTTGCATAGAGGACATCTCCAGCAGAAACTCATTGACCTGATCTGAAGTTTCTTTCTGCTGCAGAGAAACCTGGTCCTACCTACAGATGTCATAGGGATCTCCCTTCTCTTAACATTCTGTCTTCCCTTTGGGCTCAGGAAATGCAAGCAGTCAGGAACAGAGGAATGAAAGGTCCCACTGAAGATATTCCAGATGCCTAGATTTCAATTTAAAGAAATCGGGAGAAAGCAACTAGAACTGGTCAGGTTTTAAAATGGCAATTCCAATAGATAGATAGATAGATAGATAGATAGATAGATAAAGGGTATTTTGTGGAGTCAGCGTGTTTATATTCAGTTCAGGTATTCCTTGGTGGGATGATTAAGTGACCCTGGCTCCTTCTCTCATGGGGGTTCTGCCATCTTCAATTCATGGTCATCTCATTACTCTGTGGCACTCTATAGTCACCAAGTTGTCTTCAGTAGTATACCAGCTTTTTTCTATGTGAAAATCATACATAGTAGAAGATGACTACAGAATGTATATTACTTATAATCCACACTATTTTTATTTGATATATATTTAATTATATTTCTATGTCATGTTTAATAAAACCATGATCATCATTATTTTTTTTCTTAAGATTGGATTTTAAATCCCTTAGCAAAAGGAAACTTTAAAAAAAACCCACAGCTTTAAAGGACCTTGAAAACATGTAGATGTATATAGAAAAAATTCTTGAATATTGAAGCCTTCAGTTGAGACTCAGCTTATGCCTGGCCATCAGTTAGCTATATTAGTAAACCCCAGATGCAATTTTATGTCACTTTTTCTTTTTCCTTTCATTTTTATGGTATATTTATTACTAGTGGCTGAGTGAATAAAGTCTTATGTATTTCTGAACTCCACTTTTTAAAAAATTCTTTGTCTGTTCTTTTACTCCTTTCTTTGTTCCCCTCCTTAAGAATCTCGGAAGTGTTCAAAGTCCTTTCTGGATCCTCTTGGCAGCAATGCTAATCCTTGCTGTCCTTTAGCCCATTTGTGCCTATATATGTCACCATATGGTAACGTCTACTCAAGGTTCCTTGCCACCATTTTTTTTTTTCTCTTTTGAATCACTTCCTTGGATGGGCCTTTATATCCATTCCTCTTTGGGCAGTTAAGGAAGCCCAAGTCTCCGTTTAGAATCTAGGAGCTCACACATTCTAACATTTATTGAAGGCTCATTCTGTGCCAGGCTGTGTTGCATCTGTTTGCCCTTTTGAACATTAGTTCCTTGTTTAACTCCTCCTCACAGCAACAATGTGAGGTTGGTACATTTATCTTTTTTTTTTCCAGATGGTAAATCAAGGAACAGAGAGAAAGTGATTTCCTAAGAGTTTACTATTAATATCTAAAAGAGCTAAAGTTTAAACTCCAGTCTTCCAACTCAGATGCTCCCTCTCATCAGTGCTTTCAGGTTTGACTCTTCCATACCCATCCTTTCAAAGGTGAGCTGCAGGTGCTTGTGCCTGGTATGGGTGTGTGTTGTGTTCATGTGCCCATGCACATATTTTCACATCTCTCTCTCTCTCTCTCTCTCTCTCTCTCTCTCTCTCTCTCTCTCTCACACACACACACACACACACACACACACACACACTCACAATGTCTTCATCATCTCATCTGAGAGAATGCAATTTTTGGTCAGGAAAAGGACTTTCCCTAGAACAGTTCAGTGTCTCTCCAACAAATAAATCATGGCCACTTCCTCTGACCTCTTATGGGAGTCATGCTCTCTCATTCCATCTTTTTATAGGAACTCCAGCTGCGGTTTATGAGCATCATCATTTCAAGAGGTAAGAGCAATGGTTTATGCTAATTAATTTCCTCCTTCTACCTCTTCAGGGAGTGTAGTTTCAGTCTGAGAAGGGACCATGTAAAACTGACACCTTCTCAGTCAACATTACTGCTCTCTTTTATGTCATGACTCCCCCATCTCAGCGAGTTATGGGATCCATTCTCAGCAGTATCCCAGTGAGACTGTCATGATCAGTTTTGTTTTATAAATTCCCATGAAGATTCAGGTGGGAAAATACTAACGTAATTGCTAAAAGTTTACTGGAAATTAAAAATACCTTTTAATAGCTTTTTCGTAACCAATAAGAATAAATTGAAAGGCAGACAATAGCAGGACAAAAGAAATGAGCTCTTTTGGAATGTGGATTTGGGGTCAAGAAAGAGAGATGATTGTGAATGATAGCTCTGGAATTTACTGAATATGAGAATGGTCTGTATCACCACTCTGTTGCAACCTCAGTTTTCTCATCTGTAACATGCTGATGATAATACTTACCTCATAATGTCTCATGGAAGATAAAGTAAGGTATGTACGTAAATGTCTAGCATAGTGCTAGCACCAATCATGAGTGATAATTAATAACAACAGCATCTATATGGGCATCTTCTCTTTTACAGTTTATCAGGCATGACCTCAAGCCATTTTATATTCACGACTGAGAGGTATATGCTGCTCTCTTTGCATATATGAAACACAAGCAAGCTGGCTGATTTGTTGGGATTATTCATACTTTGTTTCTTCTTTAGCACCAGGAGAGAAGAATCTCTTAGTTTCATGAGACTGAGGGATGAGTCTGAGCATAATATTTGTGACAGGTTCACTGTCTGCTATACAGAGTAGAATATTGTATGGGAGAATGATCTTTCCTGAGTCTCACAGCTCATTTCTGGCCCTTGACCAAAGACTGTTAAAAAAAAAAAAAAAGAACTTGGTACACATCATTTAGTGTAGGTCAAGTGCCTCATGCATATTTTAGGTCTGGATTTTGTACCTGATTAGGGCATTGAGTCTCCTGACTTTTCTGATAAATGAACAAAGAATGGTAGTTTTCCAGTTGCTAATATGCAATAGGAACTCTCAGAATATGTGTGTTGACTGTATGTGTGAGAAACTGGAGAAGTCAGATGCCACCTTCAACACTATGGTTTTTGTTTCTATAACAGGGAATAGGTTAGGCATCACTGCAGTGCAAGTTCAAGGCTCTTGGCCCTGAATTATAATTCAACAAATATTTAAGGAGGCAATTCTCTCTTCCAGACACTAGTCTTAGGCCATAAGAGTCACTTTGCCTCTCCATAGGGGAGAGACATAGCATATGGACAGATTACAGCATGAACAAGAAAAGAGCGATTCCAAATGAAAGAAGTTTTTCAGTGGTAGAGAGTTCTTGAGGTTCAAAAGGAGATTCTCCATAACATTTCTACAACTTTTTTTTTTAGAAGTTCCGTTTCAATGGCAGAGCAGGGCTTATGGTTAGGCTGATCTTTATGAGTCACTGTCTTTTTGAGGTGGGGGGATGAAGAATGGAATGTAAATTGAAGGCCTTGATCTTATGAAAGATACCATGGGCCCAAGAACAGAAATGGAAAATGAAGTGTCAACTTCAAAAGCCTTTTATTGAAATTCTGGTGTCAGGTGGGATTGTGGTCTTTTCTGATGCTCAACATGGAAAAGATTTGTTTTATATTAGTTGATTGTTGGCAGAATTTAATTCTTGCAGACTGTGAGCTGCTTTCTCTGCAGAATGTTGGCCAAAAGCCAATCTTACCTCCTTGTCCTAAAACCTTTACAATGTAACTGCTTGCTTCCTGATGCTCCATGATGGGCATTATAATCTTATGTAATATATTCAAGTATACACAATGATGTGCATCCTGTCAGTGCTGCTATATTCTATTAGGTTGAAGCAAGTTAACTGGTCTTGACTTCAGTCAAGGGAAGAGAATTATGCACAGGGGTGAATACTAAGAGGTAAGGAACATGGAGACTTGCCCACTATCTGTTAATACCTACCAAATTATTGAACTTTGGAATCTTATCTTGATTTAACAAGAATGTATTGAGGTAGTTTTGTTTCAGGATCTGTGCTCAACATGTTAAAAGTTCTCAGTGGTGAGCAAACCCCAGTACCCTTTTGAGAAGATTGTATTCCCAGTCTAGTACAGAAAACGGAATGTAAATAAGTAACTCTAGAGTGAGGCAAATGAAATAAAAATTAGGGAAGGACAGTGATTGTTGAAACTGAAGATGAATATCTTTTGGAGGATAGAAGATTTTTTCAACCTTCTTGCTTATAGGGTGGCTGGGGTTGGACCAATGAACACCAAGGGTGGTGAAATTGTGATATGGCACCCTAGAGATTTCAGTTCTGCTTTGAGAAGTTTAGTTTAATCCCAGATATTGGCCTTTCAAAAGTTGGACCTTTTATTTTCTGAAACTTAGTTAATATTTGTATTGATAGCAAAGACACTCTTAAGAAGTTAAAATGAGATGGTGTCAGAGAGCTAAAGAAGAATTAAAAGCTTTGGCAGGAATTTGCTGCTAGGCCAGTGTCCTGTGAGACAGCTAAACTATGTAGCGGTGACAGCACAAAATCCCTTAAGAAATTTCTGAATAAATTGCTTAAATCTGTATTCCAGTTGCTTATCACCCTCAGATACAGTAGTTAACATCCCTGGAAAGTGAACACAGTTGAAAATGGCCTTTACAGTGCAGATTTAAAATGTGTAGTGACCGTATGTTAATCTCAGAGTAGTTGCTTTGCTTTTCACCTGGGAAAAGAAGCTGAACTTTCTCTTAATGAATCATCATCGATCATCGGATGCTTTGAGAAAAATATTAAAAGGATGTGATTTGTCAGGAAAAAAGACAAATGTTGCTGTTTTCTTGATGCATTTTCCTCTGTGAATATTTCTCCATGAACACAAGTTGCCAGTTATCAAAATGGTAGCACCTTTTAAAAGTATTTCTTTATATTTTACTTTTTTAAAAATTTCAAAGTTACACAAAAATTCTAAGAGCAAGAAAACACATTCTCTGTACTTTGCACCTAAGTTCTGGAACTCTTGACGGTTATCACTTTTCCTTTGTACTTCTCAATATCTACCATATATAAGTATATAGGCATATGTGTAATGGTTCAGGACCATTTGAGAATAAGTTACAGAAAAAATGTTTTGCTACTCTGGATACGTTCATGTGCATTTGCTACATCAAAAATGACATTTTCCTACACACAACCAGTAAATCCTCAAAATCAAGAAGTTGATTTTAATATACTACAATAATACAATCCACAAATTCTATTCTAACTTAATTTTATGACTAGTATTTTTAGAAATGATTCAGTCCAAGATAATGTACAAGTGTGTTTTCCAGTTGGGATGTTTTAGCTTTTTGTCACTGTGACCCAAAGGCCAAACAAGAACAACTTAGAGAAGGTGAAGTTTATTTGGGGCTCAAGGTTTCAGAGGTTTCAGTCCATAGGTGACCAACTCCATTGCTCTAGACCTCAGATAAGGCAGAATATCATGGGATAAGGGACCGGCAAAGAAAGCTGCTACTTTCCTGGCAGCAAGCAAGCATAGAGAAAGGGAGATGGGAAGGGGCCACAGGGAAGAACCCTTCCAGGACACACCCCTAGTGACCCACCTCCTGTACCCAGGCCCCACTTGTACAGTCACCACCCAGTCAGTCTGTTGAAACTGCATTGGATGAATGAGGTTACAGCTTTCATATTCCAACCATTTAACCTCTGAGCATTCCTGCATAAACACAGGAGCTTTGGGGCCATACCTTATATCCAGGAGCCATACCTTATATCCAGGGTACTTTCTCAGTGTTTTTCTTGTCTTGTATGATTTTTTAAAAGATTACAAAGAAATCGTTTTGTCAAATATTCCTCAGTACCCAATGTTGGTGCCGTAATGATTAGAGGCAGATTATACATTTTGTCCAAAATAATCATGGAATCGAGGTTGTGTTTGTGTTGGAGCCTGAGTTCTCTCCCGTGTGGACTTTTCCCATCAGTGTTTGTCAACATTGGTGTCAGTTGGTTAAGGTTTTATGTATCAGATTTCTCTTCTCTACTATTCTCATTTTTTTCCATTGAAATTAGTATTTTGTGAAAACATAACTTGAAACTATGTATGAATCTTTTGTTACATTTATACGTAGTTTAAATCTATTCCTCCTATATTACTATTTGGCTTTCTAATCTAAAATAGTGTTTTGTTTTCACTTATTTAATCGTGTGTTTATTCATATCAATCTTGGCTTGTAGATTTTTTTATTTAATGGGTTTTAATCTCTTACCATATCATTTGTTCTTATGCTCAAAGTAGCCACATTGACCAGTGGAAGACTTCAAGCCAACTTCTATATCCCTTTGATACTCTCCTCTTATTCTGTGAACAGTTTACCTGATTGTCACAATAAGATATTCTAGTTCCATTTTGGACAACCACTGTTTCTATCTTATGTCCATTCATCTAATAATTATTTTTAGAAATGAAGATTTGAGTGTGCCTATTCTCAGCAGCTTTTCATTAGATAAAGTCTAAAGTAATGGATGTGCATATTGTACACACACTTTCTATATCTACGTGTATGAAAAGAGAAAGTTATGAGTCTACATCAATACTTCCAATTTAAATCCAACCATTTAGGCTCTACATTTGGTATTTGTAATTCTCTTTTCCAACACCTAGAAACTTGATTCCTGTTAACCCAACATATTGATTTTCTTACTTTCTTATTCCCCTGTGTGTTATCACACTGATTCCTCGCCAGGGCAGCCACCTCTCATGGAAGGGCTTTTGCTGTACACTGAACTCTCGAGGTATAATTTGCTGAAATACTCACCTTGCTAATTAATCCCTGAATCCTGGTGGCTCACATGAGCTCACTCAGTTACCTTCTTTTCTTGGCTTCCTGGCCCTCCGTGCCCCTGTTCCCTTCAGATGCCCTCCTCACATCATCCAGTACCACACGTGGCCTTTTTCCTCTCATATCCCTAGACTTCACCGATGCCTCCAACAAATACCCAGAAAGGAACTGGAATAAGGAGAACACTTGTGATAAAAACTTTGACTTAAAGATATACTTGGGCTTTGAATCTAACTTTATAGTACTGTCTTGCTTAGAATATTTCTAGAATATAAATTTGAAATTGCCAGTGGAGTTTCTGGCTAACCTTCTCTTTTATGAGGAAGCCATCTCCTCATAGGATAGTCGGATTCATAACATTCCTATCTGCTTTCAAATGTCTGACATGTCCTCTCAAATATATTTGTAATTTAATTCTGAGATGGTCAAGCTTATGTGAGAGGGTGGCATGTCACTATCCAGAGTCTTACTAGCGTACTCCAGATGTCTTTTAAATAAACTATGAAAATCCACATAGTTTCAGTCATAATTTTTGAGGCTTTCTGTTATTAGTAGTTGAAAACATCCTAAAGGAAATCCATTTAAATTGCTTGTTCTTGAGATGTACAATCTTTATATCATATTTTTTGATTGAAAAGCTTCTTTGATTGAAAAGCCTTAATGTACACTGTGGGTTTTGCGAGTAGTGTTTGAATATTGTGAGTATTGTATGAGCATGAGAATTCTTTTTTATTGATTGTTGTAAAACTGTTGATTTTTTTTAATTTCCATTGTTTTGGACTTGGTCAAGCATGATACAGAACATGGGTATCTAAGGGAATTGTGGATCATTTTTCAATGTTCTCAAGACTATGATATGAACAGCAAAAAAGAAATAGGGAAAATGAGATAAGTATACATGTATGTATATATGTGTATGAGAAGCTATATGTAATATATATGCAATAAATATACATTACATATATTACTATTATATAATACATTTTATGTGTGTGTGTGATACATGTATTGCACACATGTATGCAATACCCACACACACATACATATATATATATATAGAAAGAGACATGTATCTTTCTATAGTGTTAATCACAAAATTTAGGATTTACCGGAGACTTCAAAGAACACAAAAATTTCTTTGTTCCTGCTTCGTGTTTCCAAACCTGTGACAGTTCAGCTGGCAAGTATGGTCCCAGGATTTGGGACCATATTAATAAATATCCTGGTGATACTAATATAAGAAATCAAGCCAGGAACAGTGGCACATGCCTGTAATCCCAGTAGTTTGAGAGGCTGCAATAAGAGGATCACAGGAGGCCAGCCTCAGCAATTTAGTGAGGCCCTATGAAACTTAGTGAGAGTCCCAGGACCCCCCAAAAATAAAAAAGAAAAAAAACAAAACTATTGCACAATGATGCGCAACTATAGATTCTGGGGATGTTCAGTCAAGATATGCTGGGGATAAGGACATGCTATTAGAAGTGCTCTCTTATTCGTGGACTGTGTGCAGCAGCCGATATTCCTTCTTGACATGTGGCATAGTCACCTTTCACTCAGGATCTCAAACCTCAGTAGTCCCTTTTCACTGTGGATTGCCGCAGTCTGGCTGGCAAAATAACCAGGGAGTGACAAGCAACTTGTGAAGGTTGATACAGCGGGAGCTGCTTTATTGTAGGACAGTAGGGGTATATATACATAACTGAACACACAGCTTGTTCTTAATTAACATCAACTAGATACAGCGGTCAACCAATAAGGACTCCTCATCATCTTAGTGATTACACACAGCTTAACTTAATTGACGTAATCTAGACACAGCAGTCAGTCATTAAGGAATCTCTATCATCTTAATGGCTCCATGGTGTTACTCAGAAACCACTCTTCCTAGCAAACTGCCAGGTGCCATCTTAGCTTGGTTGTGGTCCTCATCAGTGGATAGTCTTTGGGACTTGGGAAGATCATGTATGTTGCCTGGTATTTGGGAGAACAGCAGTGATCCATGGAGGAATTACATCAATCCACCTGCATGCCTTGCATAAGCTCCTTAGTATACACACTCACCACATCTAGCTACACTTAGACATACCTAGATTTTCAAAAGAAGAATGTATTATCTGAATTGATAAAGTATTTTCTATAAAAAATGATACTTTGCTTAATGCTGCTTTATCCTTGATGACTGAAAGCATTTATTGAAGTTCATTGATTTACATATGTGGGTATGTATTTTAATAATTAAGAAAATAAAGGGGCTGGAGTTATAGCTCAGTGTTAGAGTGCTTGTCTAGCATGTGTGAGGCATGTTCCTCGACATCACATAAAAATAAATAAATAAAATAAACATATTGTGTCCATCTATAACTAAAAATAAATAAGCAATCAGACAGCCTGGGGATGTAGCTCAGTGGTAAACAACCCCTGGGTTCATCCAATACCTTTTTCTTAAAAATACAATATAATCCTTATTAAAAGAACATTGTAACTTTTCTGTGACAGATATTTTGTTCAGTAGAAGATATTGATAAAATGGGCAATGAAGAAGGGGACCAAACTGGCTCTGATCTTGTGCTAGATTTTTATCAGTTTTCCAGTGTGTAATTAGTCATTGAATTATTAACGTGTTTGTTGACTTATTTGCTTCCTCCTGGCCTCAGATTCCCTATCTCCTCATCACTTTTTCATGACTTTGCTAAAGGCCCCTCATTTTTTGAGCTCTGTTCTAGGTGCTCTAAGGAAAGGCATGCTTAGATTGCAAAGGGAGGAAAAAGGCACAGTTACTGACATCTGAGGCTTGAATTATAACTAAGCAGAAGGAAGACAGTTGGAAAAAATGTTGGTTTACTAAGAATACCTCTTAATCTGTCTGTGCTACTATAACAGAATACATGAACCTGGGTAACTTCTGATGAGCAGAACTTTATTGGCTCACAGTTCTGAAGGTCGGTAAGTCTAAAATGAAGGCAGGGCATGTGGTGAGTTTTTATCTGTGTCATCACATGGCAGAAGATAGAAGAGCAAAGAGGCCCATGGCGGCGGATCCTGCCCTTTAAAAATGGCATTAACCCATTTATGAGAGGGGAGCCCTCCTGACCTACATACCTCTCATCAATGCCAACTCCTAACACTTGCACTGGGAATTTAGGCTCAATGTGAATTTTGGAAGGAACAAAAACATGCAAAGTACACAAGAGCATAACAATCACAGAACATTAAAGGACCAACAAAATTGGCTGGTACAGTATTGCGTATCTGTAATCCCAGAAGCTCAGGAGGCTGAAGCAGGAGGATCACAAGTTTAAGGCCACCTCAGCAATTTAGCCAGGCTGTAAGCAACTTAGTGAGACCCTGTCTCAAAAAGTAAGAAGAGCTGGGGATGTTGTTCAGTGATAAAGTGCTCCTGGGTTCAATCCCCAGTATCAAAATAGGAGGGAAGAAAGGAAAGAAAGAAGGAAAAAGAAAGAAAAGAATACCTAGACTAGAATTCAGTCACTATTACAATTTTATTACAGGCTTGCAGTAATTCATAGAATTTTTCCTTCTTCACAATCATAGTCTATTTCTATCTCTAGTGGACATGTATCCTTATTTTCCTCTGATTTGCATCTAAACCTTCTTATTGTCTTTGGAGAAGCCCTTATGAAAGATCCTCTTCTATCACGTGAGTTGTCAGTGACAAGCGCTTCTTTTCCTACCTGTCTTGTGGTCATGCAAATCACACACACATACCTCAAGTCTGAATCAGAAGCCAAAGTGGCAAAGTCTGCTAAGGCTTTTGTCCTGGAAGAGGTGTCTACGGTGGTGGTGGCTCATCAGGGTTTCTGAGGCTCTGACTGGCATAACAATCCCAGGGCAGCATCTAGGCTCTGGCACAGGTGTGGCCAGCAGTGCAAGATGGCATGTCTTGGCAGAGACCCCAGTAGCAATGTCCATTTCTGTGGTGTGCTCTAAGGTATTTTTCCTTGGCTCTGTTTACTCTTAGTTCTGCAGATCTCCTGATGTCTTTCTTTGCATTAACCTGTCAAAAATTGTTCTTAAGGCTTTCTAAAACCAGCTGCCATCAGTTTCTGATTCTTATAGCCAAAAAATTTAACTAGACCATTTTACTCTTTGCAAAAAGTGAAGCTATCATAACCAGCATCCTGCTGCTGTATAGTATTTAAACATACTTTTAAATTCCTGCATAATATTTGAGTTGCTGCAACTTAGTGAATAAAACAATTATTTTATGCAGAAAAGTAGGTCACTTCTAAACAATCCAAATGTATCTTTGTATGTGCTCTTTTCTAGTTTCATTTTTCCTTTGACAATCACTAGGCATTTGTTTATTCGGTCAAAGGGTATAGATACCTTTTCTCCACACATTATATGCTGTGAAATAGTTTCATTAGTTTTTTTTCCCCCTAATTTTAATGCTACTAGGAGAACGTAGGGATTTCAATTTTATTATGTTCTTATTTACTGGAATGGTACAAAAGAGTCCATTTCCTAATATTTTCTTTCTCTTGCTCTCCCTCTCTCCTCCCTCTCTCTCTTTCCATATACACACACATCTCCATGTATATATTTATATAGATGCAGATATATTTCAAGCATCTCATAATTCTAGTTTATACTCTGGTATAAAAAAGAATGCTGTTCCCACGCATTTTTCACTAATTGAGAATTCACTCATTTTCTCCTCTGGAAACAAGAAGTTCTTATAGAGATACCTAAGTAGAGGGAATCTCCTGAGACATGTTACATTTTAAACATCCTAGATTCTCAAAAACTAAGGGCTGGACCACAGCTTGAGAAATGTGATAGGAAGGGGATTCACTAGCGAAAGCTGAAATAAATGGCTTCAGAGACATTTCTGGTCCTGAGAATCCATGTTGTTGGGGAAAGTCCACCTAGAAACCCGCTGTGTCTGAAAGTGCCAAAGTCTGTGACTCTTTTCTCCTTTTTCATGTTTCCCTCATGGCCTAATATTCGCTCCCTTTTTCTTTCTTTCTTTTTTTTTTTCCTTCCTAGAGAATGTAATCTTGACAACATTTCTCTAATGGTCACTTTCTCATTAGCTCTTTTTAAGCTCAGCCAAGCTATGACGGGGCATTTACTTTCCTTCATCTCCAGGGTCTGGATGGAGATCTTGCATTATTGTTCCAAAATGCGACATTTCTATTGGTAAGTTCCCTTTTGAAAGCAGGCAGCAATAAGTAAAGATAAGCATGGAGGTGAAACGTGTTTTGTATGAGATAACTAAAAATATGGATCAGATAAAGAGCTGCTGGATCTCTTTGATAACTTGCCCACTTTTACAGCTTGCTTCACTTGCATGCACTGATAAGACAATTTAAAGGTGGCCACATTGCATGAAACATAACAATGGGTGATTATAAATGTTCCTCAACATATAAATGGGTTATATCCAAATAAACACTTCATATGTTAGAAAAACATTCTAAGGGGAAAATGTACTCAACACTCCTAATCTACCAAACATCAGAGCTTAGCCCAGCTTGCTTTCAACGTGCTCAGAACACTTACTTTAGACTGCAGTGGGTGAAATCATCTAGCACAAAGCATTATAAGAATGCTGGGTATCTCCTGAAAATTTTTTGAATACTGTTCTGTAAGTGGCAAGAAGAACTAGTTGCCTCGGTAAACTTTCCTACTGTCATAAAGTTGAAAAATCATAAACCAAACCCTTCGTATATTGGGACTCTGTATTTTGGGCTTCTTGGTTTGCCATCTTTAAATGTGAAATTAGTTGGATTTTTTTTTAAACTTTCATGGAAAGATTAGAATGAATCAGAGCATAAGGGTGTGTGACATGGTTTCATTTTCCCACAGGGATCACTCACTCTTAGAAGTCAAAGTCATGAAAAGTAGCAGAAGACATCACATAAGGTCTCTGAACATAGCTTCTGCATGTGTTTAAAGGTTTTCTCCACATCACACACAAGGACATTAGGAGAAAGGAAAGGGTCCTTTTTGGTTCTCACAGAAAAAGAGTAGTTATTTTTATTGAAGAATATGCTGTTGATCAGAATCTCCTGGGACTGCAATGGCCAAAGAATACCATGGACAACAAATCTGTCTTTTGAAATAGATATGCTTATGTCATTAAGAAGTATATGTAAAGCAGCATGATGTAGTAGAATCGACATCAGATGTGGAGGATGCGGATCTCATCCTAGTTCTGTCCCCTAGCTGCTGAGTGCACCCACTTCCTTAGACATGAAATGAAAGATCTAATCTGACAATCTTCATGGCCATTGTTCTTAAATTTTGTAATGTGGTCATTTTTCATAGCTTAAAAATCACTAAGTCATGTCTACCCCTTCCTATTCAAACTTGTGGGATCAGAATATGTTTTGCAAGACGGCATGGTGGCACTCACCTGTAGTCCCAGCAGCTCTGGAGGCTGAGGCAGGAGGATTGGGAGTTCAAAGCCAGCCTCAGCAATTTAGCTAAGCACTTAGCTACTCAGCAAGACCCTATCTCTAAGTAAAATACAAAAAAAAAATGGTCTGGGATGCATCTAAGTGGTTAAGTGCGCCTAGGTTTAATCCCTGGTGTACACACACACACACACACACATTCATTCATTCATATTGCTTTTGTCATAACAGGAAGTCTATGAAACACAAAGTGCTTGTTCATAAAGTTTCTAAGCAGTCTATACTTCTCCCCATTTATCAATTGCTCTGTTACCAGTCAATGAGGGTTCCTAACTCCTTGTCGTTAAGCAATTAAAAAACAATTCTCTGTAATGGAGTGTGGGTTCTGAAATCACATGACCTGAATTGGAATCCTCAATTTTAACTGTTTGGAACTTAGTGTTCTCAACTGTGAAATTGGTATAATATTTAGTTACTTCTTGTGGTACTTAAAAAAAGACAACATAATCCTATTAAGCTATATACATAATGCATAATAAAAATGCAATAAATAAACATTAGTTGGCATTTGTACCGATCCAGATTGGTTATCTTTTTTTTTTTTTTTTTTTTTTGTATAACAGGTGATTAGGGTCTGAAATTAATAGTTACTTCATTTTTACTTTTGATTAGTGTTAGCCTGGTATATCTTTTCCCATCCCTTTACTTTGAACTTAACCAATGCTTTATATTTAAGAGTGTTTTTTGTTTGTTGTTGTTTTGTTTGTTTTTTTGGCAGGGGTGGCATGGGGTAGTTATTTATTTATTTTTATTCTCCATGCTGGGAATGGGCACCTCTGAGTTTTGTGTGTTTTTTAATCCAGTCTGAAAGCCTGCCTTGTAACAGATTGTTTTGGCCATTTACATTTAAAACAAATAGTAATAGAGATGAACTAAAAATGAGGATCTAGTGTTTTTCTATGTGTTTTCATTTGTTCTTTGCCTCTTTGTCCCTTTTTCTCTGCCTTCAAATCTTTAAAATCTATCCGTAATTAAGATTGTCTTAGTTTTTTTTTAAATATTTTTCTGTTGCAGAATTCCATCCAGGATATGATAATGTATGTTGTTTCCTTTCTCCTATTCCTTGTGACTGTGGTAGTTTATCTTAAAATTTTCTTAGTTGTGATTATCTTGATAGTTTTGAATACTGGTCAGTATTGTGTAGAATGTACCTCAGTTTGGATTTGCACGATTATCTTTCTTGTGCTTGTACTGTAGTCAGGAGTATTAGACATCCCTGTGCCTGCAGCTTGTTCTCAACACTAGCTCACAATTAGCCACAGCAATTCCTTGATATTTCTAATGTTAAGTTCTTAAACTGATACAGCATCTGGTCACATATGTTCCAGATACAAAGCTCTCAATTGCTGTGTCTCTTGGATATATGTTGCTCCCAATTTTGAGATGATTGTTTGCTCTGGAACTTCAATAATTTGATGGGAGAAATAAAATTCTTCTGTTTTTGTAGTTTTTCTTTTTGAATGCTTGCTCCAAGCTCTTAATTCATCTGAGTCGAGCCCAGAATCCCCTCACTATGCTTTTAGATACCCTCATCTATAGCATACCGAGGTAGATATGTCATTTAGAGTTGATTTAATACATGCCATAATTAGGTCCATATTTACTACAATTAACCAAGCAACCTATCAGTGTCCTTCTCACAGTTTTAGAGTAACATGTAGAATTCAACTTCTCTGTTTGAGAAGCCCAAATTTATACTCTTTCAATATTATACTCCTTGAACTCTGATTCCATACTATTAGTACACACTTCAGCAAATATTTCCCAAGAATGTTCTTTATAGAGTTTGAAAATAATGTGGTACATTTGGTTTTTGTGGCACTTTCCCAGGAATCACATTTTATATGTCACCCTCATACTATGCTTTGACTGAGTCCTATTACAAAGCTTAAAGCAATAAGAAAATAGTGTGTGCAGGTAAGATGAAGGACCACAACTTCCTTATAGCATCTCTGCTTCATAAAAGCCTTAACAGGTTTGTCAGGTAATCCTATTCAGACAACGAAAGAAGGTGCTTCTACTATAAAGGGAGGATAAGTGGAATTTTTCTGCTTCATCCAAATATTCCCATCTGCCTCTATCCCAAATTCCAGGTGCCATCCTTTGCCAGTGACTATTGTAACTTTGGCATAAAGAAACCTACAAGGTTGAAAGGTTGGATGCATTTTTATTTTTTTTTTATTTTTGAATTTAGTTATCTGCATGATAAGCCTGTGAATTTCATTTTCAGAAATTTCAATCCTGTAGCTTTAGGTAATAAAATTTTCTTTTAGTGCAATCATAAAAGCTTCTGAGTCCCTTCAGTAGTCCTTGAACTGGGAATTTAAATCCCTGTGCTTATAATTTTATTTAAAAGTCTCTGATGAATTTAAAAGCAATGAACCAACTACACCGTGCCACTTGTTTTCATTAAAATATTCTGTGATAGTGATCATTTCTATAGGTATTTGTTTCTGAGTATCAACAGATGATCATTTAATTCATTGTTTGGCCATTGCATGCCATAGACTTATGTTGATTTTCCAATAACAGATTAAAGCAAATGGATAAAACAAAGACCCTACAGAAAATTCTTTCTTTGTCTCCAAATCTTTCAGCAAGGGAACATGCTTTGGAAAAAAGTATTCTTGGAAAATGTCCACAAGGACAGAAGTAGAAAACATGGACGTGTTCATCTGCATCATCAATAGTATCAGAGAATGATTTCTAGGTAAGCCATAGTCTGTTCTGAGAACCTAGCCTTAAAGTTCTTTGCTTTGAAAACTCCTTCAGATATGTTTTAAGTGGAAGTGAGCAAGGACCATAGGATTTTGTAAGGAAAGAGCTGAAGCCTTTCTCTTTCTCTCTCTTTCAAAACTATGTTGGGCTCTTTCCATTTATAAGCTTCCAAACTCGTTATTATGGCTGACTTTAAGAAAGAATCTAGAGATCTGGCCATAGAATCACTTTAGTATTTGGTCCAGGATTTAGAGATGATAAAGGAAGAGATTCCATGTGGCTACTATCTACAGAAACAAGATGAACAAGAAGATCTTCATAACCTTACTTTATCTGCAGTTGGTTCTGTCCTACACTGACTCTCTGAGTATATCTGTTTATGGCTTACTCCTATGTTCCAGACCTCTTATATGATATTTTTATTTTTCCAATAAACTGAGCCTGAAAAGTACATGGATAGTGAACCCAGGAAATAGAGTTCAATTTAGTGAACTATAATCCAATCAGTCAAGAATCCATATTTAGGAGCCCTAAGATGGTGGTATCCACTAAATAGAAGTTTCAGGAAAATTATTAATTTTTTTGTTCATTTTATATTTTCGTGTCTACAATATTGAATATCAGCAAGTAATGCAGATGAACACATCCATGTTTTCTAATTCTGTCCTCGTGGACATTTTCCAAGAATACTTTTTTTTCCAAAGCATGTTCCCTTGCTGAAAGATTTGGAGATAGAGAAAGAATTTTCTGTAGGGTCTTTGTTTTATCCATTTAAAGAAAGGATCCTTTTGAAGTTTCCCATTCTGATCCAAATTTTCATCAAACAGTAATACATTTATTCATTAAGTAAAAAAGTATTTATTGAGCAAATGCTAGGTCATCGATTCAGAGAAATATTTTGATATCCGGTGTTTCTTTTTTTCCTAATAAATTTGAAAACCATTCAAATTCTCCAATATTTGTGCATTCTCGAAAGGTGTGGGCTGGAAGCTGAGAGACCGGAAATGGCACATGGGCCCCCAGACAGCCTAACCCACCATTTATCCTCTCCAGCAGGACTGTCAGGACACCCACTCCACAAAGACACTCATCTGGTGAGGCAGCCAGGGGCTGCATCGGTGAAGGAGTAAAAACCTTTTTCTAATTTTCACAAAGCCAAATTATGGGTTAGAGCCTTGCTTCCCACATTTTTCTGAGTGTTTGATATTTCTTTCTTCATTTAGATTCTACTCTTCTCCAAGGTTAGCAATTTTGTCTCATTTCCTGTTTCTCCTTTTTTTTTATTCCTCTGTAAAGAATGCTCCAAAAAATGCATTTAAATTTTTATAAAGTACTTGGTTTATTATACCCATATATCCTCTGTTTGTCAAACATAGGCAGTGAATATGAAGATTTTATATGGACATTAAAACAGGGCTATAGCTTATTAGTTAGACAGCTTATAAATGGAAAGAGGCCTGTGTTTGCTGTAGTGAAGGCAGGTAGGCTGGGAGAGGACTACCTCTTTCCAGGGGTTAATTTGGAAGCTGCTGTTACACACTTTTCTAATAGATCATCTTCCTATTGGGCAGAAAATGGGAGAGTCAGCCCTTTGCTATACCAGATAATCTAATTAAATTCTCCTCCCTACTGAATTGTGATAAAATTAAAGTCACATAGAAGTAAAGCAAGCTATGAATTTCCAGGGAAAATAGCAGAGGTCTGACCAAATAGCTAGCATGGGAATTCTGAATTCCAGATGCACATCAGAAGTACCTGGAAGCTTAGAATTGCTGGTGTCTGCCCAACCTCATAGTATTTTCTTTTCTTTTCTTTCTTTTTTTTTGTATTTCAGAATAAATGGGTATTCTGGGTAGTCTTGTCTACCCAGAACCTAGCTTATGGCCAAATGTTTTGATTCTAGTCTTAGGAAAAGTTTCACTAGAGATGGACCTTTAGATCATCCTATGGGCTGTATGTGAGCTAGACCAAGGGCTGCAGGAGATTCTTAACTCTAAGAACAAGGATTCAGAAATAAAACTGCATGCTGATGCTGCCTGACTAAATGACAAGGTTGGGCATTTGGAAGCAGGTGCTCATCTGTTTGCATTTCTGGGGCCATGAGTTTGGCTGGAATGACAAATACTAAGTAAATGGACAGACTCTGGTCATTTGAACACATTATGAAATTCCCTCTGTACTTCAACTGGATATTTTTCTATGGGGAGGTCTGTGTACTCAAAAGTGATGATGAATCTCCTGTCACTCAATAGTCAAGTTGTGCATTTTCCTACTTTGGTTTCTGCAGTGGGGTCAGTGGCAGATATTAAATGAATACTATTATGCAGAAGGGTTGTGGCTTAATTGAGGAAATAATATTTAAATATCATTACATTTTAGAAACAATTAGCTATCACAGTCAGAAGCAATATCTTGCCTAATAAATTTTATTTTTGACTTAAACACACTTTGTAAAAAATATTTGCACTCACTGTCAATATTTAAAATCAGAAATTTTCAATCATATCTCTATTACTAACAGGAAAAACAAGCAAAAACAGCAAATCAGTCAAATCTGGGACCATATTCCCTCTTAGAAATATTTGGCTTTTTAGTTGGAATACATACTCTATATTGAGATAGTCCACAAAACTTCTTACTGCTTTAATTCAATCTTGCTTTATCTATTTGATTACCTGCCTGATTTCTTCAGGTGTCTGGCTTTCCAACTCTGTTAGGCAAAAGTTGTTATTAATTCATTGCAAATATTTTAGGGAAAAGGGCTTCAGGGAAAAGATAAAGTCAAAAGGAATTAAACAATCAGAGAGTGTTGTGGTTTGGATGTGAGGTATCCCCCAAAAACTCATGCAAGAAGATTTGGAGGAGAAATAATTGGGTTACAGACTTAACCTAATCAGTGAATTAATCCCTAATGGGATTTTTTGAGTGGTAAGTGAAGACAGATAGGGTGTGGCTGCAACAAGTGGTTCATTGAGGGTGTGGCTAAGTGGTATATATTTTTGTACCTGGAAAGTGGAGTCTCTCACTTTGCTTCCTGATCACCATGTGAGTTGTTTCCCTTCACTACATTCTTCTGCCATGGTATTCTGCCTCATCTGGAGCCCTGAGGAATGGGGCTGGCCTTCTATAGTCTAAGACCTCTGAAACCCTGAGCCCTTAAAAACACTTTTCTCCTGTACAGTTGTTCTGGTAGGGTCTTTTAGTCACATCCGTGAAAAAGCTGACTAAAACTGAGAGGTTTCATGAAGGCAGCGGGGATTGAGCTATCGAAAGTCAGGGATTTCACAGGGACTAAAAAATATTTTTTAACACAAAAGCATAAAATAAATGCAAAAATGCATATTCATCATAATCTACAAATATAAAAAATTAAAGTCATGTAATTCCAAAGGACTGATAAGAATATGGGAAAAATAGGAACTCTCATGATGAAGGATGAATAGTGGTGCAGAGCTCTTTGAAGGCGCTTGCGAATAAATTTGACCTTCATATATGTGTTTGGAATTAGCGATTCCTTATTCAGAAATCTTTAGGCATTACCTTATCTAATAATATATGTAAATAAATTCAACATGGCATTGTCTGAGCACCCAAACAAGATCAAACATAGAAATAAATAAAATGTCCTTCTGTGAGACACTAGTTAAATAAATCTTGCATATACTCACACATTGGGAAATTCTACAGCAATAGCAATGGAAATTACGTATCACTTTGGCTAAATCCCCAAACTAGATGTATAAAGGAAAAAAAAAAGTTGTGATGCAGCATATACAACATGAAAATATCTATGATAACAAGTGTTAAAAGCAAACACACAAATTGAACAAATATGATATTTCAGGGTAGTACAGATTATTCCCTTGGGACTAGCAAAACTTGTATGGGTGATAAGATTGGCCTCATGTGGCCTGGGGACACAAGAAGCCTGGCCAAACTAAATGTAGGTCTGGGTGGTTTTATTATCTGATCAGATGGCCATTGCCACTATCTTTCTTCTTTTTAAAGCTATTATCTTTGGGGCCTGGGAATGGTTGACATTGTAGATTTGTATGAAAGATGTTGGTGGGGAAAACATCATCTAAAGGATGCTGGGAGAATCTTGCAGAACTTGCTTAGAGAAATGGAAAGGAAAGAAAAACAACAGATGCATTTATAATTTGTTTTTTCTTTGCTATGTTTGTGAAAATCCAGAGTCCCTCAGATAATGCACTCAAGTGACAAATGTTAGCTTTTGCCTGGGTGTTTCGCAGTAGCCTCCTAATTGCTTTGTTCTTTCAATCCTTGCCAACTTCCTGCCTCCTCATACCAAATGAGTCAGTCTCCTAAAAGCATAGTTGTGACAACTTATCACTAGTTCTTCATTGTCCTCTGCATAGATTTTGGATTATGCAGCTGCCACCCATCCTGCTCCAGCTTCTCTTTCTGTTCTGCCTCACCCACTCACTGTCTCAACAGATATTACTAAAAACTGTCTCTGTGGGCATTGGCCATTAGAGATGTGAAAGCTAACAACTCACCTATCCTTATAGGTCTCCCAGTCCAGAAGGGGAGACACACAAGAGAGCAGAGGACCTACTCTTTTGGGCATCGCACTTGACATGTGTACTACAAATTCAAGTGGACACACAACTATGGTCCATGACTGTGAGCACTAGATGAGCCACTCTGAGAAAGTGACATCTGAGCTGGTACCAAAGAGGTGAGGAAAGTGGTGTTCATGGAAACATCTATAGGGCAATATCTCAGTCTTCTCTCGTGCACTGGCCAAATTGGTCTCTGATCTGAGCATTTTCTGTTCATCCTACCGACTCTGCTTTTGCTAAGCCATTTCTTCTGCCATGAATATGTCTTCTCACATTTCCTCCTGTGGAAGCCAAGTATTGCTTTAAATCCCACCCCTTTTGTGAAATCTCACCTGATCTCACTAAGTCCTTCCTCTATTACCTGTAAAAGATTTTAGTGTGAGCTGGGCATCCCTTTCTTGGTAGGAACTATTCAATTACAAGCAACAGAAGTTAGCTGGAATAAGAGTGAGCCCACTGGAGAGTCAAATGTATTGGCTTAAATAGGCAAAATATGATGGTCAACTATAGGGAAGACTGGATCCAGAGACTTCAACAGCAAATCAGCACGGGTTCTACCGTCTCCCCCTTCCCTTCCTTCCCTTCTTCCTTCTCCAGTTCCTTCCCTTACTCTTTTTTCCTCCTATTTCCTCCTTTCCTCTCCTCTCTCTTCCTCTCTTCTCTTCTCCATATATATATTTTTTCTTTCATCCTACCTTCCCCAAAACCTGAAACCATGGCAGCATTGTCCTGTGCTGATGTCTGTAGATCTTTTGAGTCTGAAAGATAACTTCTCCCCATTAACTCAAGTGGGAAGATCTCCAGGGCAAACCTCTCTGGTTCAGATCACTTTATATTGCTTGAATATACCTGGGGACCACGAGAGGTAAGAGAACAAGATGGGTCACTCAGCTGCCACGTGCCCACCCATATGAACTGAATGGCAACTACCTGAGCAACCGTTTGTTTGGAGTTGAGGAGAAGGCTGCACCCAAGGAGAGGGGAGGGGGGGTGTTCTGAGCTGATCAGAGTAAAAGATGCTCATGCAGAGGAACACTCCACCCCTATATGGAGGCATGGTCAGGGTGTGTGGCCTAAGAGGTAGGCCTCACTGTGTCCCACAGATCTAAGGTGCATCCCAGATTCAGGGCAAAATTGTATATGTGGTCCATTCCCAGCCTCCCATAGTTCTTGCAACTCCATAACATCAGGCATATTGCATATTACATTTTTGCAAACCCATTTATTCCACACGGTCTCTGTTTCCATCATATTTCTGTGGAGAACTTGTCCCAGAAAGCAAACAGGACTGAGTATTAATGCCCCTCTAGAGAAGTTGTTTTGCAGCATGCGGAGTCATACCTCTGTCTGAGGCTCACTCTTAATTTATGGACAATTTCTGTTGCTGTTAGCTTCAGCTTCTCCCTTAGACCACTTTTTATCAGTTTCAATGTCATTTACTTTGTAACTAGAAAGTATGGGCTTCCCCGAGGGGAGCCCATGCCCAAACTCAAGCCTGCCTTCTTATTTGAATGGTATAAATGATTAACCTCACTCACTTGCTTTATCCATCCCTACTCCATTGTAAAGAATACTGGCTGCTTCATCTCAGCCTGTGCCCACAGTTTGTTTATAACTGGCACGACATGTATCACTTTGTACCATTTTTATATTGTTTAATATTGTTTTATGTGTTTGAAGTCCTGACACACATATACTTCCTGCATCTTTCTTTAAGCAATTATTGATTCCTGTGTCAGATCCTGGATCTTCTTTGATAGTGCAGAATCTGAGAGTTAAAAAAAAAAAAAAAAGAAAACAAAGAAGAAAAGCCACAGGGATGTGAATGATAAATCACTGAGCCAAAGCAAAGAGGTAGAGAGAGAAAACCAGAACATTCTTTACTTGAGTTAAAAAAAAAAAAAAGTTGTGGGGAGGTTTTTTATTATTATTTCTTTTAAAAAGAGTGGAAACAAAGGAAAAGAGAGACTTATTGAGGAAGGATATGGAATGATGAGTGTGGAAACTTAGAAGTGTGTGAGAGATTTAGAAAAATAAGTTTTTCTGAGTGGTATTCATTGAAACTTCTTTGATATCTATAAGGAGATAACAAACGTGATGTAAATTGATTTGCATTCATTTTTGATTATCACTTTGGAGTTTCTTAAAATGTGACCCAATGTTAGGACTGAAGCCAAATTCTGCTTACAGATTCTTCTTCAGAGGTCACCTTAAGTGAGCTGTGGCTATAGAGGAGCAAGGTTGGTTTAGGGCTTCATGAGGCTACCTCTAACTCACAAATGACATAGGAGGGTGACAGGAACTTCATGGTGACTTTACTACCTCTCATACCACTGCAATATTTACTATCTCATTGTATTCTCCTAACAGCCGTTGTGTTCTCTCACTTTTCACAAAAGGCAATGGAAACTCAATATTCCTGGCTACAATGGTGTTTTCTGTAGTCGTAAATGTTAGGAAATAAATAAATATATGAATAGTTACATAAATGATTTTATATCCATGCCATGACCATTACACAGCCTCAATAAAAATGGCAGTTTAAAAGCAATTTAATGTCATATGACAATGTATAGGATATGACATTAAGTAAAGAAAAATCAGGCTATCAAATTACAAGCATGACAAGATTTCAGGTTTATAAAATGGAAAATCTATTTAGCAGGGAGAATGAAACTGAGCTAAAATCAGTTTTCTCTGCTCCAGAATGAGCACTCATGTCATGTGTCCTGAGCAGTAGAAGGGACTGTTTTCTCTGCCTTTTTAATGCTACCTACTTGGACCTGCCATGCCCATGTGACTCTTCCTTCCCAGATGCTGTCCCTGAACTCAAAATTTTGTCGGGAGCCACCCCTCCTGCCAGACTTTTCTTATTGCTATCTCTTCACCTTCTTGATCTTTTTTCTTGTGGTTTGTTATTGCCTCAACCTACATTATCTTCACACACATCATGTGTGTAATAGTTTGTGCTCTCTCACATAACTCTAGGTCTATGCTAGGACTGTCAGGTGCAAATGGGGAAGCCACAAAAACATTGTACATATGTAATTTTTACTTTCCTACTACCTACATTAAGACATGTTTACTTTTATGGTAAAAAAAGAAATGCATTTAATTTTATATCACTTGTAATTGTTTAAAATATTATAATTTCAATACATAATCAATGTTGAAGTTAATCTATGAAATAACATACATCTTTGTATTAAGTCTCAGATTTCAGTTTGCATTTTAACCTAGAGCACATCCCAATATGGACTAGCAATATTTCAAGTGTCTAAGTGACAGGTGTGGCTAGTGGCTGCAGTATAGGACTGCACAGATACGCTATAACCAATATTCTTGCTGCTTAGATTGCTTTTTAAACTTCTTGGCTTTGTACAGTACATTTAGGTAAAAGGATAATCAGCACTCTATCCAATAGTGACTTGTCAGAAAACTGTTTCCCTTAATGGAGAATTCAGCTGTGGTGCCTCTGTTAATGAATTAATTGGCAAGAGATATTTGGCAATGGGGAAGTTTTCCATTTGTTTAATTAAATAAAAATGGGGATTAAAATTACTGATTTCTTTGAGTCATGTCAGGATCCTCCACTTCTCTGAAACATGATTGTCACCATAACTGAAACTTTACCAAGATGAAATAGCAGATGCCTAAAATGGCTGGCTAGAAGCCAGCAGAGTGAGTCCCCTTCTTAGTGACATCTGAAAATCACTTAGTCTTAGTTTGTACTGCTCTGAAAAATTATGGGAAGGCCTGAACTTTGACTACCAATTATTGCTCAGAAGTAACGTTTTTCCTTTTCTTTATCATTTTGTAATTACTTTATGTGAATTGTTAATTTAGTCACAACCAGATAATTAAATATAATTATTTTCTAAGAGTTGGGCTGATTTGCTACTGAATATTTTCTCTGGGTCATAGCAACCTGTTCATGATCCCTATCTAAACAAATCTGATATGCATCCCAATATTATTACACTTGCAACATATTGACCCTTTTCCCACTGAGAACTTTACTTTTAATCGACATCCTTTCTTACACATTTTATAAATTCTCCTATGATTTCCAACTTTGTCAGTTATATTTGGCAGTTATTATCTTTATTTTACAGATGAGGAATATGAGTCTTTTTTGTTTTGGAGGGCGGCAGTACTGGGGATAGAACTTGGGGGACTCGGCCACTGAGGTACATTCCCAGCCCTATTTTGTATTTTTATTAGAGACAAGGTCTCACTGAGTTGCTTAGTGCCTCACTTTTGCCGAGGCTGGCTTTAAACTCCAGATCTGTCTGCCTCAGCCTCCTGAGCCAAGTCTTGGGGTTTTTAAATGACTTTCCCTGCTCTTGACTCTCACTTTGCATACTATCCACCATGTCACTGCTAGAGAGATGCCACATGACAGACAATTCAACTGCCATGGCCTGACCACAATATTCTCTGCTAGTATCTGGCCCAGTACCAAGTCTTTTATGTGACCCATGCTTCCCTCTGTGATCTGGCCCCTGGTCCCTCTCTCCAGCCTAATTTCTCATCTTGGTGAGCTTGGAATGCTACACATACTGGTGTATGAAGAGCCCTAACTGGGTGTACACAGCTGATATAAAGGTTTAAAATTAGCTCTTAAGATTTCTGCATTTAACTATTTATATCTCAATTTTAAAGATAAGGCACAGGCTTATCACAATACATAAGTGCTCCAGCAAATGGATTTCTTATTTAACCTCTCTCTCTTTCTCCTCTCCCCTTTCCACTCCCACTCCGAGGGTCACTTGATTCTGTACTGGACTATTCTCATTCTCTGAGTATGGCATGGCATAGTCAAATTCAAATGCTTACTATCTTGACCATTTCTGAACACATATTTATGTGTGAAACAAAAAATAATAATAGTTGCCTCCAGCCATTATCTTAATAATTATAGTGTACACAGCTGATTCTGCTCATTTTCAGGTAAAATTAATGGAAAAAGTGAGTCTAGAGTATGGGTTAAGAGCGTGGGTCCTTGGAGGCCACAATACTTGTGTTTGAATCTGTCTTTCCATTTTATATATTTATTGCATGCTCAAAATACCACTTGTGTTATTAGTGCAACAGATAAAGAATCTAGGGCTTAGAAATGCCAAGTAATGAGCTTAAGATGAAGAGCCAGTGAGGAGGAATGCAGAGATTTGACCCAACTCGACCTAAGTGTAAAGTGCATGCCCTCAGCTGAAGAGAAGATGACAGCACACAGACCCGCAGGCTCAGATTCCTTTATCCTTCTCACTGTCATCTATCTTGATGCCTGCTTCCAGCTAACAGGATGTTGCTTACGAGAACCTTCATGTTGTACACAACTAAAAAATATCAGGGGGCTCTCAAGGGGAATTTGATTTGCTGCTGAATGTTTAGTTTAAATGTTTACTCAACTTCTTAAAGAGAGTTTTTTTTTAATTCTTTTGATTTAGCTGTCATATAACTAGGGTTTCTAATTTTCAAACTTAATAATGTATTTCTTTAGATTTTTTTTAGTAATGACAATGTCTTAATGGGGTTTTCCAATAATTTTAGACTTAATTTAAATAACATAATTGCTGCTGATTTGAATACTTTTTATCTGCACAGTTACCCAGCACTCCTGCATTTCACAGGCATATGCACACCATTAAACACCATTCCTTCTCAAGCCGGTTATATTCTGGTATTGCTATTCCTTATAAAATTTCATCTCTAACAAGACAGTTTGTTTGAATGTTTTCATAATAGGGTGACATTGATCTTACTTCAAGGAGAAGTTGGCTATGTTTTTAACTTATACATTTGCAAAAGACTCAATTTGTTTAAAAATTATTGAGCACTGCATCTATTACTAATTAAATGCTAGTTAACATTCTTTTACTTTCTCATTTTTTTGGAATCTTTCTGCTTCCTGTCAGGGACCTTGAAAAAAGTCTATAAATTCCATTAATGGGTTTTATATTCTACCTTCAAGAGATTGCAGAATAAAATTTAGAAAACTTAAGCAGGCCAACATCTGTATTTGACAAAGATGTGAAATTCCAGGGAATATCATTAAACTGGCAGGAATTAATAATTTCAGTAATCAATGATTCCCAACACTTATAATAGTTTTTTTTTAACTGTCAAGTCAATTCTTTAAAGTTTGCTTTTAACATTGAAGCTCTGAGAAATCATAACAGATATAAGGATCAAGTTTAAAATTCTGGGGTACATTTTTTAAAACTGGAAAGTCAGATATATGGTTACTCTGTTTCATCTTTAAAGAGCCCTGTTGAATGGCAAATTAGTCCCCTCTTAGAAATGTGAGGACTGAGACTTAGTGTGTATATACGTTGGGGTGGAGAGAGAACTCTATGCAGAGGAGGCAGCATGTGCCCAAGTCAGACCTCCCAGGAACCTGGAGAGTAAGACGGAGTGAACGAAGGAAGGTCTGAATGGAGGCCTTGCATGCAGGTGGGGCTAGCACATGGTGAGGCTGAAGGAGGCCACTAAAGGTTTGGTGCCTTGTTCACTGCACTGGAAAAGGCATTGCCACTCTATTGTGAAGTATGTATTAAAAGGGTGAGCATGGGAGGATTAGATGAACTCTAGATAGGGTGAGGGGAAGGAGGGGGGCAAGGGGTGTAAACAAGATGGTGGAATGATATGGACACCATTACCCTAAGTACATGTATGAAGACATGAATCAGGTGAATATATTTTATATACAGCCAAAGATATGAAAAATTGTGCTCTATATGTGTAGTATGAATTGTAATGCATTCTGCTGTCATATATAACAAATTCGAATAAATTTTTTTAAAAAAAAAAGGGTGAGAGAAAACTCTCAGTTTAGATGGATTGTAATAGCTCCAACTAGGGTATTGGAAGTACAACTAGAATATTGATAGTATTGAGAATGATTTTCTAAACGAGCTGACAAGGCTCATTTATTGGGTAGATGCGAATAGCCAAGACTAGGGGAGGAGGAGGTATTGAGTAGGATTGTTGGGTGTTAAGGTTTCAAAACTCTGTAGAAGGTAGAAGTTTCATAATTTTTTTTTTTTAGAGAGAGTGCTGGGAAATAAAAAGAAAAATTAAAAATTTAAGGGAATTGCCACAGGTAACCACAGTTGTACAAGAATAGGCAGGGAGAATAGAGAGATGGAGAAGTTGGACACTGGTATAGTGTAACAGAGGCCTCAGACAATCCTACAGGGAGTCTGAGACTGGAACAGCCTTTCAAGCATGTTCCTAGTTGAGGCAAAAGAAACAATCTGGCCCATTATACAAAGAGAATCACCGTGGAGAAGAACCTTACTTCAGATGAGTTAGTTCCCTTCAATTAACAGCAATTCTTGGCAAAAGATTCAGTTGAGAATGTCTGCTAGGCGCATCCCTGTGGATGAGAAAATGAATGAGATCATCCTGTGGGGTGTATGGTAATATACAATGGCATCTACTACATTCTGTTCTTTGCACTTCTCCAATGCATCAGAAATTACTTCTATAGGAGTCTGGTAGGACTTTTCCTAGGCAAATTTTCAAAAGAAAGTTTACCAGGACAGTTGATAGCCCCTAAAACTACAGCTGGTTTGGGGACTGCATCTGAAACTCTCTTTCCCTGAGGCTGAGTATTGAGATTTCCCTCACTCTTGCCAGGACCTCTGGTGGGCTCAGCAGTGTATCTGGCTGGATGGTGCAGGTGTTTCTCAATGAGGTTTCAGATCCCTGATCAACATGACCTTCTCAGATCACTCATCAATGTAACACAAAAATTGGATAAGAAAGTACCAAGAACTGCTGCAAGGATATTCTGACCCTATCCCCATCATGAGACCAAAATCTAAACTATTGTTCTGAATTTCTCTATGTGACAGTAACACTGCATCCTTTTGATGTTTAGGGGGCCTTGCCCTTCCAAGAATGAGGACTCTTTTCTTTACCAGTTTCTCATCACAAGTAGCCTCAGTGACCCAGGAATAACCTAACATTAAAGTTTACCATATCCTCAGATTGGAATTTCCCTCTCCTTAAACTAGAACATCTCTTTCTGCTTTCCAGCTTCAGGTGATGAAATTAATTTTACACAGCCACAAGGAACTTCTTATTTTTAACTTCATTTTATATTGACCTTAAATAATCAATAACCCAACTTTATAAAATACAATTCTACTTCCAAAACTTAAGGTCATTAAAAAGCATCAGAGTCAAGCAGTTTAAACAAAGCTACCTTAAAATTATATAAAATTACACATGGGTTCAACTTGAAACATATGATTTTTTTCCCATTCATCTTGACAGTTTAAAATGTAATTTATATTTTACAGTTCAGGTCCTGAATTAAGTGCCTTCATTGTTCCATTCATTGAAAATAGTAACCAGACCCCACAGGGTGAAATTGCAAATTGATTTCTAGAAGCAAAGAAAAGATGGATTGCTGATTGACTAAAGCCTGAAATTAGAATGACACGGAGTTTTTCCTTATGACCCGAGAAACTCAAAATGTACCTGTCTCCCCTCCAAAGTGGGTCACAGCCAACATGCCTAATTATTGAGGCTGTATGTCTGATGTCAGCTTTAATAAATTCCAATTTAGAATTTTCTTTCCTTAAAAATATGGTACAAGCCTTTCCTACAAATCTCTCACACAGGCATGCCTGCATACACCCATGCATACCTAAGTGACCATAAACCGTTAGTAAATATAAGACCCAGCTTTCATATCTTTATACATGTCTTATTTTGGCACCTATAAACATAGATGACTTGTGATTTTGAAGACTATAACTTTTTGTTTATTTTACTTTCAAAGCCAGGTCGTGGAACCATCAATTTTGTGACAGGCATTAATCTCCAAAGGACCCATGATCTTTTACTATGTGGAAATTGACCCCTCAGAATGAAAGTCAAACATCCCTAATTCACACTAACCTCTGCACCAGTATCCCCTTGAGCTCTCCTTCCTCAAGAGCTCCTCCGTCTCCCCTTTTCCATCTTACTCTGAACTCTGAGGACATGGCCCAGTGGTTTGAACTCACCACTGACTAGTTTCTCAACTGTAAAAATGGAAAGGTCAAACCTTTCTCATGCACTGCTGTAAATACTAATGAGATAATGAAGTCTCTCTTTCTGGGTCTGTCCTATTTCTTCTATTGCTATCATTTTCTGGGAACCAAGGACAGGCATTTTTTTTTTAACCTTGGAGAGTCCTCTTTCCATCTGGGACAAGTTTAAGGTGGTGGGTAGGGAGCGGAAGGGGGTCACAGAAAGAACAGGGGCTCACCAACAAATGAACTCTGATATATTTTTTAAAGGCAATCTAAGTGAAATCTGTGGTATTTTTCTTTCTATGCCTCACAGTTCACTTAGCATTATGTCCTCGAGTTTCACACCGGTGTTGCTGCACATGACCAAATTTCATCATTTTTGTGGCTGAATAATATTTGCTGATATGTGGAAACTGAAAACCTTGAACTCAAAGAAGTACAGAATAGAATAGTGGTTATCTGGGAAGGGTGTGTGAAAGCAAGGGGTGGAGAAGATGGTTAATGGGTGCTTCTGGGTAGGAGGAATAACTTCTGATGTCTATAGCTCAGTAGAATAAATATGGCAGACAACAATTAAATATTTCAAAATATATAGTAGGATTTTGAAGTTCCCAACACATATAATATCATTCTGAGGTGATATGTCTGCCAATTTTCTTTATCAGATCATTAGATATTGTATACATGTATTGAAATGTCACCTGTACCCTATAAATATGTACATAGTGCTAATCAATAAAAATGTATTGAAAATCCATCAAAGAGTATTGGTAACTATACTAGTTCTCAAAAAGTAGCTCCTAGACATCAGGTTTATGTTCAGTGACAGTTAAATTCAGATTTCTCAGCTTTACCTCAGATGCATGAATGAGAATCAACAGAGGTTTTTTAAGAAGCTGCTTCTGATCCTTAGTAGTCACTTAATGCCTAAAACTGTGGGAGTTTTAAAGTTTATTGAAATAAGACAACAATTCTGTTTCCAGTTTTAATGAATGTTTGGTTCTGAAGAAGTAATGACAGTCCTCGCCTGCCCTGTACCACCCATTCCTGCATCCAGATCTGCGCTGGAGGGGACTATCAGAGCCAGTCACAGCCCGTTCCCACAGTGGTGAACAGACAGGAGCTCCTTAAACCACTCCAGACAGGCTGGGTGTGTCTTAAAAAGAAATACAACTGAAAGGCACCCCAACCTTGTGTGGAGCCTCAGACTCCACGTTCAGATTCCCAGGCATCAGGAAATTCACCAATCAGAAGCTCTGCCTACACACAGCCCCTGGGATATCACCAGCTCAGCAAAGCAGGTGGAAATTGAAAACTTTCTCATGGTGGATAATATAATATTATTAGTTCCAATCCAATAGCAAGGCTGAAGCACCTTATTAATAATTCCCACTTCTCTATGTGCTCTAACGCCTGTGCGATGTGTTTCTCCTTCACTCTGGGAGTCCATAATGACCAGTGCTGAATTATTGATTTCTATTTTTCCATTGAATAAGAAGCATGCAACAAAGGAGCCCATAAATGTGTTCTAAACCCATCTAAGCCAGGCATAAAGTGTTTTTTTGCAAAACAAAAGAAAGAGATCCTCATTTCTTAATGACTATATTTGTGAATAGAGCAGCCAGGGATGCAGAAGCCTGAAAAATTACTCATCTGGGCTACTTTCAAATATTTACTACATGTGCTTCCACAGATAATATTTCAAACACAGATGCATAAACACATGGACACACACAATCATAAACTCCTACCTGTATAAAAGCTGATAAATCATGGTAGAGGATCAAAACCAGGATCTGATTCCTGGGTCTGTGAAATGAAATTTAAACTCGATTTTTATTTCATGTCAGCCTATTTATACTTACTAGAAAGAAAGCCAAAGAACTAAACATTTTTGTTTTTATTTTCAGGTTGGTTTCTTCCTGTGTGTTTGACTTTGTGCCCCTATCTCCTCTGCTCTATTCTTCTCTGTTGCCCTCTCAACCTCTCTGTTTCTGGGGAATATGTACTGTTTGTTCTCCCTCTCTCTGATGGATACTAGTTAGATAATTTAATAACTTCTTGCCTTAGTCAACAACCCTAGTGTTTTTTTTTTCTCCCTGAAAGGAATACCCTGTGGTTTGTGTGTGCAGAATATTTTTATTAGTTCATGTTCCATGCCAAACTCATCTCTTTTGTTTACAGCCATACATTAAATTATAACTTACATAGTTTATAATCAAAGCTGTGCTATGTCAATGTAGGCATATGTGTGAATGGGTTCATAATAAAATGCAAAGGTTTTACACCCCACTTTTCTCCACTTGCTATCTCTCTCCTAGATAGAACCGCTACTTAATGATTTCTGACTATAGTGCATTCATGGTTAATTCATAACTTTATAAAATGCTTCTATCTCTAGATCTTGATGTATCCACTCATGAGCTGGATGTTTTACGTTCTACATTTCTCTCCTTTATTTCTATCTTGATATTGAACCCAAAGAGAGAAATTTAGAAGAATGAGGATCCCCTATGCCTTACATTCCACTGCCCTTGTTCCCTAAGGATTGATTTCTACCCAAATATAACACTGCTGGGAATCCAAAGGTCACAGAGTGATCTCAGGAGTGGAGCCAATGGAAATGCCGATTTTCACATTGTCACTCTTCTTCCTCAGTTATTACATTGTAGGATACCACCTGGAAAGTAATTCAGAATCCCATACATGACCAGAAATCTCAGGCAAAATTAAGTGATCTTTTGAGAGGCTATGAGACCTGCTGTGACAATGACATATTCTCCCTTTTCCTGACTGTCTCCCTGTATCTTAACATCATTAACATGTATAATCAGACCTGGAATTTTACAACTGTCAGAATAAATGAGGTATAGCATAAATCCCATTATTTTATCCTGCAGCAGTTGGGGTTGGTTTTCTAAACCAATTATTCAAAAACACAGCATTATTACCTTGTCTCCTTAGGGCAATGGATGAAGGCTTACTATAAATCAATGCCCAAATTCCATCTAGAATCAGCCTGTGGCTGATTTTTTGGAGATGTTAGGAGGAAAAAGAGGTTTCTTATGAGGAACAGCAAAGGGAATGTTTAGATTGCAGAGAAAAAGACTCAGAAGATAACAGAAGAATACATGTTAATGATCAGCAAGGAGCAAACTAAGAATATACTTGTCAATGGAAGAGATCTAATTAGAAGGAAACTACTTTCAATTTGGGTTAAACAAAATATTTCAATGAGCCTAAAATTTCATCTTTATGACCTAGCCAGAGGATTAGTTACAAAGATAACTTCATCAGTTTTTAATAAGAATTGAAGAAGTGGACCAAGGAGAAAGAGGAGAGACGATGTTGGCAATGAAATAACAGGACTGAGTGGTAAATTACTTGAGGGTCAATTTTTTCTCCTTTAAAAAGTGCTAGAATAAATGACCTTTCTTTCTCTCCCATTTTTCAAAAGCTGTCAATACATCCCAACCATCTCCTTTACTTATAACAAGCACATAAAATGTACTATTTTGTGGGGAAGGGCATTTATAGCTTTTAAAAACACTTTGGTAGTTGTATGTTTAATTTGAGTCTTTAAATAGGTGAAGTAGGAGTTTTATAAGAGAAAAAAGGAACTTAAAGAGTGTAAATATGGTGCTGAGCCTGGACTTCAATTCCATTTTAATTCTAAGCTTTCAACTGAAAGTCAAGACTCAAAATAATTAAAAGAAATCACTTTCTTTTAAACATAATGATGATATACTAAAGTACAATATTTATGCCTTTTTTTCTGGTTAGCCAATTCTGAACATTTCTTCAGATGCACCTAAGTTTTTTTCCTCAAAAAATGTGTCTTATACTATACATTATAACTTGTTCGCTCCCAGAATTATTAGAGTGTGTAGAATACACACACACACACACACACACACTTACACTCTGCATTGCTGATCTTCCCAGCATACCTCTCCCCAAGTGACGATTTGGAAATATAAGTTCAGTTTAGTAATTTAGACTATGTATTTTAAAATCAATCAGATCTTCATCAAATCTACCCTAAACATGGGTGATATTAGACCAATAATTAAACCTCACTAAGCTTAATTTCTTCAAATACAGTATAGTAAAATAAGAAAACCCAGCTATAAATAGAAATGGATTTTTTTTTAAATTGTAGTTGTAGATGGACAGAATGCCTTTATTTTATTTATTTCTATGTGTTGCTAAGGATTGGACCCAGTGCCTCATGCATGGTAGGCCAGTGCTCTGCCACTGAGCCGCAGCCCCAGGAATGGATGTTTCTCATCTACCCTCTTTATTGATTTTCCAGATGATTTTAATGTGAGGAAAAACAAAGGTTGGTTAGGAGAACTAGGGCTGCTCAAGCGGAAAACTTCTTCCCGCAGGCTGACGATGAGATAAGTTAAAGAATAACAAGCGATCCAAGAAAAGCCCTCAGTGTTCTTCCTCAACAGCTCTAAGCCTGGGGGGGGAAGGGTGCCCAGACTTTATAAGAACAGATATCAATCAGTCATCTCTGCCACAAAGAAGAGTGCTCTTTTGAAAGAAGAGAATAAAGCCAGATCAAAAGAGAGGGGAGAGAATGAGCAAATATTTGCTCACAGAGGATTAGAAAGACCTGCTGTCATGTGTTAACTGCTCATCTGTCTCACTTTCATTATCTTAAGCTATACTGAGCTGGATTTTCTCATTAAAATTGGAAGACGCCTATTCAGTACAATACCTTTTAGAGTTATAGGGTTCCAACAAGCATTACATGAACTAATGCGTGTAAGAATTTAGAACATTGCCCACCTACAGTAATCAAACAATGAATATTTATGCTAATGAAAGTGATAATGATACTATCATCTCTTCCCAATTCTTGGAAATTCTCCTGTCAAACACCATGTTAAGAGTAGGCATTCACTCAATTTGGATTAAATGGTGTGCTTCCTTTCTCTGGAAGATAGAGTTAAAGAGTTAGGACTAAACTGAGCACAGTGGCAAATGCCTGTAATCCCTGAGACTAGAGAGGCTGAGGCAGGAGGATTGCAGGTTGGAGGCCAGCCTCAGCCTCAGCAACTTAGCAAGACCCTGTCTCACAATAAAAAACTAAAAAGTTTGGAGATCTAGCTCAGTGGTAAAGTACCCCTGTGTTCAATCCCCACTACTTAAAAAAACTTGGAATGGAATGACAAAGCTAAATAACTGGTATCTGTGTTTTCTGTAGTCAGATCTAACTACCTTCAGACTTTCTATCTCATTTACTTCCATTCAGTCTTATCATTGTTAATTCAGGTTGAAATCTCAGCTTAGACTCAGCCATGAAAAAAAAAAATAGTTCAATCCCTGCTCTATGTGTGTCTGCTTGGAGAAACAAATGCATCTGTTATCTCTTGGACATGGTGACTATGTGGAGTTGATTGCTACTGCCTGTCATCTGTGTGAATTTAAGGTCCTGCATCATTCTGCTCTCTCTATCATTTCTCTATGTCTGTCTTGCAAAAAGGCAACTCTGAAGCTAGTCCAGAAAGGAGGATGTTTGGGGAAATTTTTAAAAGGGCAGTGATACAGTCATTTTCTGTATGTATTTAAGATAATGTACAGATGAGGAAAAGTGTGTTAGAAAGATTTGAAACAATTTTGGAGAAACACATGATTATCATTTCAGGCTGCTCATGGTCACTAATTATTGTATTCATCTGCTTCCATATTATCAATGTTAATATTGTGGTTAATTCTGAACCCCAATTTGGAATATACCAGTGTATTTTCTTTGCATCTCCTGGAACCTAGTCAATTTCTAGGTAAGGACTTTAAGCAAAGCAGAAAACCCTACAGAAATTTTTAAAAGCATCAACTTTGAGAATAAAATAACAGATAAAGTTTTAACTGCCATTTCTTCACTGTCAATTTAAGAATAGTTTGGACTTCAGATTTAGTGATTACCCTTATTACCAGTGTCAAAATGAGGCTTAGAAGCTGACTTTAATTTAAAATTTTCCATATACATGAAATGAGATCTCCGATTTCTCAAGAGTTGATGATAGAATTATTAGTTGGTATTTATAAGAGGTTTAGTCATCATCAATAATATTCCGACAGCCATATTATCACATCTTGGAATTTGGACCCTGTGGGACAAGATGACTGTTTTCAATTGGTGACACTGCCTGCCTCTCAGACTTTGGAGAAGCTTGAGAGGTTCTGGAGGTTTTAGAGGAAACTTATAGGCCTTCCAGAGGTCCATCCCCCCAGTTCAGCAGCCAGGTTGTTTAAAACATGCATATCTGATCACATTGCAGTCCCCCATGGCCACGAAACATACTTCAGTGACTCCCGGCTGCTCTCAGGCTCTCACAATCACAGTAACTAGGAATGCAAAAGCCTATGTGGTTTTGCACTTCCAATGAGTCAGCTTCATTTCTACTTATTCTAGTTTCTTGGTTCTCTAGCTTTTGTGTGTGTGTGTGTGTGTGTGTGTGTGTGTGTGTGTTTCATCTCTCAAGTGCTGTATGTTCCAAGGTCTTTTTGTTGTTGATAAGTCTTCTATTATGATGTTTCGCTCTCGCCCCTTTTTCACCTTAGTTACATTTTTCAAATCTCAATAATAACTTTCTCAATAATGATTTCTTCTATGAGGTCATGTGAGTCCAGGTAAGAGTACTATTTTTTTCTCATCCAGTTGGGCATCTATATCATGAACTTGTGAATGAACTACTCGGATCCTTCTTTAGGAAATTCATTTTTCTCTGGGATCCCTCAGATCAATTTGGATTAAATGATGTGCTTCCTTTCTCTGGAAGACAGAGAAGTCATATTTGGACATACCTTGGCTGAAGTGAGTTGCCTTTGTAACTGGGACCGTCTTTGTCTATAGTAACTGGTTGGCAAAAAATAACAGAAAGTCTTACTGCTTTGCCCAATGCAGAGAGACCTAAACTTCTTCAGAGACATAACAGAGACCTTTGTTAAATTATGTGATAGCCTAGTCTCTCTCTCATCCACATCCGATTCCTCTATTTCCCTCCTACAAGGTAATAAAAACACACTCAAACACAGATTCTGCCTCCTGAGAACTCCAACCTGTAGCAATCTTCTTGGGACCTTTTGGGTTGATATTAAAGTTCTCCTTTGTCAAATCTAGTGGAGCATAGCCCGTATCTGTCTTTCCCATCTCTGTATTTTCACTAAGAAGCAAAGATTCTGACATCTAATAAACAATCAAAAATATTACATGATTTAATAGTATCTGTCTTCCTTATTTTTATGATTGATTCAGGATGTAGAAAATTAAATCCCCAAAGGTACCTGACTGGGTAGACTTCTTTACTCCTCTTCTCACCTACTATCCTGTTATTTATTCTATTCCTTTCCTGGGTTTAAGAATTTGTAGAATTTGTATGGTCCGGGGCTGGGGATGTGGCTCAAGCTGTAGTGCGCTCGCCTGGTATGCGTGGGGGGCTGGGTTCGATCCTCAGTACCACATACAAATAAAATAAAGATGTTGTGTCCACCGAAAACTGAAAAATAAATATTAAAAAAATTCTCTCTCTCTCTCAAAAAAAAAAAAAAAGAATTTGTATGGTCCCTTCACTAGAAAGGAGCAAGATTTTATTCTTTGCAGAAGTTAGCTATTTTCTTCTTAGGTGGACTTATGGTCTGCAGCCTCATCAGGAGACCATAAGTCCAAAATTCAGGCATGTACCTGGAATTATAGTAGTATCAATGTTATTGTACATCCTCTTCTCATCTGTGAACCATTCCCGGACAGCCCAACATCAAAAATTTATTGCCCTGAGCTTGATAAAAGGACCTTGGCTAACACCAACATCTCTCAATGCCTGTTGCTAACAAGCATAGCTAAGTAATGGAACATGTTTTAACAAACTACCAGACTATATCAGGGGTCATTTGTTCTCCAGGTAATTTAGGTAACTTTTTTCAACTACAAAAGTCTGTAAGAAAAGGTGTGTGCCACTCTGCTTTTAAATTTGAAGGGTGACATAGCTGACTTATTTGGTTTCATATTCACTTCACTCCTATTTGTTACAAAAGTGATAGAACAGAATTTATTTCTTCCAAATTCAAAGTTCAGGGGTTGGTGTCAAAACAAATATTTCCGCAGAAAAATACTAGAGCTTGTTTCAAGATTGAAATGCATTTTTCTGTGTGTGTGTGTGTGTGTGTGTGTGTGTCCTTGGTTCTTCAAAATGTCCAATCTTAAATCCCTTGTTGAACTTCCATAAAAGCTACTGCCCTTCCACACCTCCACTACACTAAGAATAAGTTACTACTCTTTGGATGCCTCAGAACTGAAGAGCATGGACTCTGTCATTGGAACTGACTGTTTTGAACATTGACTTCATGACCTATAGTGGCTTATCCTTAGGCAATATATTTAGTGTTTTGAACTTAGAGTCATAGCTTCTGCAGCTGAGAAAAGCCTATTTGTAGAATGAAACTTGCTGCATGGTTATAGATGGAAGTGATCTAATAAATATAGTAAATTCTGCATTAGCACAACTATTTGGCATCTCATGGTTTAGCTGACCTCAGCACCCTTAGCACTGCACTGACACCTTCTCTGCAACCTCATCAGGAGACCGTGAGTTCAGCACAAGCAGGAAAGATCTTATCATATTAATCATTAATTCTCTAGAACCAAGCATATCAGCATGGTCGGTAAATAGCTAGCCTCTTAATAATTGCTTAATCTTTGAATTTATGAATTTAAAAAGTTTATGATGGCTTCTGTCTTCATTAAAGGCCATTAGCACCTCACTATTTGTTGAACTTGACAAAGTGATAAAATATGTATGTGATTACTCTTGTATCCCTATGGCTAATTGCTGTTCTGAGGGCCTTAATGAAGATGGATAAATAAACATAGCAGTAAATTAAAAGTTGAGTTTCACATGCTCGGTTTACTGATTTGCTGATCACTGTTTTATTCATTGATAGGCACTGGACGAACAGCAGTTTTGTGTGGTAAACATAATATGGATATCAGATTTTAATATAATAGTCTAAACCTATGATAAATTTGTATTCATCAAAAAAGAGGAAGAACAAGACAAGTGCTAATTAAAATCAATCAGGAGAATTTTCTGGGAAAAAAAAAAAAAAGTTCTTTCTTGGTGTGGTTATCTATTGCTAAACAACAAACCATCCCAAAACTATAATGGCAATTCATTATTATCTTTGACTGTCCCCTATAGAAATCAGAAGCTTCTCTTTGGGGTACCTCATGAATTTGAGCTATGATATTATATGGAATCCTTCCCTTTCTCCATGTGCCTTTGAATCCCTCTTCCTCTCTTCCTGTCTCTCCTCTCCATTTTCTCCCTCTCTCCATCTCCCCCACTCTCCACCTTAATGCTTCAATATTGTCACATCTTCCAAGGGGTTTTCATATGGCTGGGGATGTTCACAGTTTATTCCTCTCAGCACATTTACCCTATAATATGGCTGATGCTATCACGTAATCAGAAACAGAAGCTGCCAGGCTAAGCCAGTTAAGGATTAAGCCCAGAATTTATACAGCATAATTGCAATTGCTACTTATTGGTCAAAGCAGTCAGAGGCCTACATGTTTGATTTAATAGAGGAAAAAAACACTTTTGATTGTGGACTGACAAGGTCACATTGCAGAAAAGCATGTAAGAGATATCATTGAAGCTTTAGAAAATATTAGCTAATGGTCTATTTTCTGCCCAAAATAATATAAATATTTCTCACATGCAAAAATATACCCACCTCCTACACAGACTCCAAAGCCTCCTCCCTCTAGAGACTAAGTTGCAAGTCTAAAATCTCATTATCTAAATCTGGCTAAAGATGCACGTGAGGCTCTTTGAATGTGTCCCCTCAGAGATAGCACCTGAGTACAGTTTCTGTGAGTCTGACATCTATGGGCTAAGAGGCATGTTACCTCCTCTGTATGCAGCAAATATAAAGAGGGGAGAAAGGCATGGGGAAACTGCATTAGATCCTCCTGTTCAAAAAGCAGGGGGTAAGCAAGAGTCATATTGTCCTCATTGGTCCCTAAGTGTTCTAAAACCAGAAAGCATGTGTTATTAGTTCTTTGACTGACAGTCTAGTTCTGAAACTTAGGAAAACAGTTGAGGTCCTATGTTTTAATTTTGAAATGTCCATTTTAATTCGCATTAATATTGTTCCTATAACATCCGTGTCTCCATTTGTAACTTTATTTCATTATAGCAAAGGACACACACTTATTATGTTTGGGGAATTATTTTTCTTCCAGGTGATAGAGGAGAAAAATCGCTTTAGATTGTTAGACACTCTGCCATCAACCAGGTTGAAGCAGTCTGGGAAGAACATTAAAGCATCTTAGGTGGTGGTGCATGCTTATAATCTAGACACTCTGCCATCAGCCAGGTTGAAGCTGTCTGGGAAGCACGTTAAAACGTCCTAGGTGGTGGCACATACTTGTAATCCCTGTGGCTTGGGAGGCTGAAGCCAGAGGATTGTGAGTTCAAAGCCAGCCACAGCAAATGCGAGGGCCTAAGCAACTCAGTGAGACCCTGTCTCTAAATAAGATACAAAATAGGGCTGGGGATGTGGCTCAGTGGTCGAGTGCCACTGAGCTCAATCCCTAGTACCCAAGGGATAAAAAAATTGCCAAGGGGTGGGGGGGTGGGGAATTTAGAGATCATTTTTATCTACTTGAGAATGTTTACAGGAGACTATGATTTTGTCATCTCATCCAATGGTTTTATAATCACATCTTGATCTGAACTTTACCCTGAGGCCACTTTTTCCATTTAGATTTTATATTTTCCTTGAGGCTTTTTCTTAGTTTGAAAAACTTTTTGGTTTTGTTTTTCTCTCTGACTACACATTTTTAAGTATCATCTAAACATAGAACTTTTAGTTTTCCTGTATAAGATTTTTATTGCCGCAGTAATATTGCATGGTAAAAGTACATAGAACGTTGGTGACACTAAACATTTACCTAGCTTGCCTATATGCAGGGTTTATTTGGTCTGGGTGAGGCTGACTTGTTATGGTTTGGAGATGAAATTTCCCTAAAAGCTCTTGTGTTAATGCAAGAGGTAAGAGGATTGGATGATGAGAGCCGTAACCTACGCAGTAGATTAATCCATTTGATGAATTAATAATTTGAATGGGTTACTGGATGGTAACTGTAGGCAGCTTGGGTCAGAGGAAGTGGGTCATGGGAGGCATGCCCTGGGGATTCTATCTTGTCCCCCTGGCTCTTCCTTCTGTCTGCTCCCTGGCTGCCATGAACTGAGCAGTTTTTATCTGCCAGGAGGTTCTGCCTCATGTAGGGTCCAGAGCTATGAAGTCAACTGTCTTTGAACTGAACCTCTGAAACTATGAGCCAAAAAAACTTCTCCTTTGCTAAGTTGTTCTTGACAGATATTTTAGTCACAATGAAGAAAAACTGACTAACACAACAGGTTTTTCTTGTGTGTCTTCTTAGGTTTGGGTAGATTTGGCAGAATAGTCTAGGAATATTTCAGTATAAAGACCAAAAAGTAAGAGATTAGGAATATGTGTTCTGTTGTAAGTCTCTTCTCATGCATCTCATTTGCTAACATCCTTTTAGCCAAATCAAGTCAAAAGTCCAAAATCCTGAATTGGGACTATGGGAAAAAGAAGAGTTCCTTGGACAACTCCATGTCCAGATAGTTAGATATTTATCATCACAGTATTGTAATTTAAAGAGCAGTGAGCAGGAAGAAGTGAAAATTTAGGGTTTCAGAGAGAAAATTGAAGAAGAGACAGATGAATAAGATAGATTTCCTATATTTACCACCATCTGTATAGAAAGATTTTAATTGGTAGTGATTTTAATTGGTAGTGATTTTTTTGGCTCAAATATGGCAATTTTATTAACACTTGTATTATAATATAACTACTTATCTTGCTATCAAAAATGTGGTTTTCTTAGTCTCACATTAGGGAATAAATGGTAAATAAGCATGATGGTTCTTTTCTATGTACAATTTCATAACGAAGGTTTTTTTAACTTATATATGACAACAGAATGCGTTACAATTCTTATTACACATATAGAGCACAATTGTTCATGTCTCTGGTTGTATACACGGTATATTCACACCAATTCATGTCTTCACACCCGTACTTTGGATAATAATGATCATCACATTCCACCATCATCAATAACCCCATGCTCCCTCCCTTCCCCTCCAACCCCTCTGCCCTGTCTAGAGTTCGTCTATTCCTTCCATGCTCCCGCTCCATATCCCATTATGAATCAGCCTCCTTATATATCAAAGAAAACGCTCAGCATTTGTTTTTTGGGGATTGACTAACTTCATTTAGCATTATCTTCTCTAACTCCATCCATTTATCTGCAAATGCCATGACTTTATTCTCTTTTATTGCTGAGTAATATTCATATTCCATTGTGTATATATGCCACATTTTTTTATCCATTCAAAGATTTTTTTTGGGGGGGAAGGACTGGGGATTTAATCTAGGGGTGCTTTACACTAAACTACATCCCCAGTTCTTTTATTTATTTATTTTTATTTTGAGACAGGGTCTCATTGTTACTGAGACTAACCTTGAGCTTGTGGTCCTTCTGTATCAGTCTACCCAGCAACTGGAACTGTAGGTATGCAACACCACATTTAGCTGGTAGTGATTTTTTTATTATTGATGATATAACTGAAGGGGTTGATTCTATTTAAGCATAAATTTCGCCAGAAAAGTGTCAGTGGGACAGCAGTGGGATACAAAGTTTCATACCACTCATCTTCAGTGAAATAATATAAATCTGAATTGCACTTTTTCTGGGTAATATTAGTGAGACCCAGAGGAAAGCTGACTATTCACTTCCATCTAAGCCCCCAAGATACCATAAAGGGGTCATTTATTGCTATAGAATCAAAGGAAATGCAATACAGAAGCTGATAATGTCATATCCTAAATGGCAATACTATAACATTTTTTCATAATCAACAAATTATCAATTTGGACAATCATAATCAACAAATGCCAACTCTGAAGAGACTCAAATAATAGAATCATCTGATGTAGATTTTTAAATCTCAAATTACAAAAGTACTTTGACCAGTGATTATGATCACCCTGGAAACAAACAAATTAAAAAAAGAAGAAGAAAAAAGAAAAAAAGAAAGAAAATCAGAGCAAACAAAAAAAAAAAAAAAGAAAGAAGAAAGAAAATCAAAGCAAACAAACAAACAAAAAAGGAAAATTTTTAAAAGTACCAAAGGAAAATTATGGACCTAGAAAACTAAAGAATATCATAAAAAAATTTAATGAAAGAAAAAAAGATTCACTGGGTGAATTCAGTAGTAGATTGGAGACAAAAGAAGAAAGAGTTCATGAAATCAAATACAGAATATTAAGTAACCCAATCTCAACAAACAAAAAATAGTGAAAGAAAATGAAATCCCTAGGGATTTTTGGAAAAATAATAAATGATTACCAAGAAGGAGAGAAGAAATAGTATGGAAATGAAAAAATATATATATATATAATCTTTATTATATACATAATAAAGATAAAATGCTTGAAAGTTAAGAAAAACAACATAATAACTAGAGTAGAAAAATGATTGTAATGGACGCAGATTTGTCATCTCAAACTGTGAGAGCCAGAAAAAAAAAATTGAACAGTATTTTTCAATTCTGTGGTTTAAAAATTGTCAATTACAAATTCTACTTCCAATAAAATTGCTTTAAGAATAAATGAAAATTAAGACATTCTGAGGTATAGGTAAAATAATGTTATCAACAGCACACATATCCTTAAGAAATATCTAATGAAATTTCTCTAACTTATAATAAAAGAAGGAGGGTTAAAAATTGAGAAAGAAAATTAGAAAATTATAGAGATTATAAGGGTAAAGATGACAGATAATTCTTTTCATCATGATTGTCTTAAATTATATTTAAAGGTCCAAAAATTATGTAATACCATTTGTTAAGGTACTCAGTGTACACAGAGGAAATACTTAGGGCAATTACATTTAGAAAGGGACTTAATATGAAAGGTTATAGGACAGCAATTGAAGAGCTGACACAAAAATAGTACCAAAGGGCTGTGCATAGTGGCATACCTAGATCAACCATTAAAGAAACTACAAATTAGTATAGCCAAAATACAATCAATAAAAAAATCTGTAAAAAACATTATTAACCTACAGGGAAGTGATGGAGCAGTTGAAAATCAGCAAACTAATATAAAAAGAAAAATGAAAAACTTAATCCTCATATAGATATATTTTAAATGAAAATGATTTCAATATAACAATTGAAATATTTATAGAGTGAATTCATAAAAGAAATACTGCCCAACTACATATATACTGCCTATAAGAAACTCATTTCAAATATAATGACCTAGGTTGACAGTAAATGAATGGAAAAAGCTATAGCTTGCAAACACTAATTAAATACACAGTGGCTACATGATATCAGATACAATATACTTTAGAGAAAGAAAGTTGCTATAGACAGAGAAGTTGCAGTCCTAAATCTGCATACACCAAACCACAATTGACTGTCAAGTTATAGCCTTTTAGTTACCTATTTCCATTTAGAAGACAAGGGTCATAAGGGGATTAACTCCAAGAATCATTAACTCCAAGAATTAGCTTCCCCTGGGGAATGAGACCCATAGAACTTTTGAAGATGGATTTTACTTGTAAAAATTAAGAGACATTTCAATAACTGTTTTCTTTACCTCCTGTTGCTCAAAACCTTAACATGTGCAGACATGGAACACAGTCATCGTCTACATGCAGGTCATCACTTGGATTTTGTATCAGGAGAACTCATAAATAACTGAAAACCTTGGGGTTTATCAGGCCCTGATGAACCCAGAATCTCCAGAGATAAAACCCTTGCGTTTTACATAATCATTCCTAAGTGATTCTAATGTGTAACGAGACTTTGCAATTACTTCTTTAGATCAGTGGTTCTCAAGCTTTTGTAAGCATCCAAGTAAAACAGAGATTACAGTCTAGTAGCCTGAGTTTCTGATTTGGTAAGTCTGGTGTTGGGTCTCATATTGCTTATATGTTCCAAAGTGATGCGGATGCTTCTTATCAGGGGAGCACAATTACAAAGCTATTGCTGGGGATGCAGCTAGGTGGTAGAATATTTAGCAGGCACAAGGCCCTGGGTTCATCCCTCTACCATCAAAAACCAAAATGGAATAAAAAGTAAAACAAACAAAAATGCAAAGTCATTGCTCTGGAACAGGGATCATAATTATTTTCTCTCTCTAGATAACTCTCCAGATACTAAACAATTGAGGCTTTGTAAGTCATATTGTCTCTGCTGCATATATATTCAGCTCTGCTATTGTGCAGAAGTCACCACAGAAAATACATAAATGAATACGTTTGTGTTTTATCTTTACATAAACAGATGTTGAGCTGATGTGGCACATGAATTAACTGCTTTCTATTCCAGAAAATAGTACAAAAGTGGAGTTGTTGAATCAAAAGTCCGTACATTTATAGTCTAAGTAAACATAAATAGAGTTTCCTCCTCTCTAGATTTCCAAGTCAAAGTCCAAAATTACACATGTATCCATCCCTCTAGTGGGGAATATTGACAACAAGGAGTCTAAGCCTGTGCAGAGGCCCTAGGCAGTGGGGCAACCCTGCACCTTTCTCTCAATATTGCTGTGAAACTAAAACTTTTATTTACATAAATAAAATCACAACACCAAACATACTAATGAATCTTAATTTCTTTCCTTCTTACTATTACTTGGATTTCTCAGTCTTCAGATAGTTTTTTAGTTGGATGTCCCTGTTCTTTATGGACCACCATTTTTGAAAATTCCAGTTTCTGGGCTCTTTTTATACTGAGCCTTAGGCAAGCAGATCCTACATATGCCTTTATAACAGAGTGTGGGAAAGTGGACCTTCCTGTCAGTGTTCAGATCACAAAAGGCAAAGGTGGACACACACTGGTTTCCCATGCAAACAGCCTCTGGGGAAGGTTTTCTCACCCTCTCTCACTGTTGACAGGTTGGACCTTGTGCTCTTGTTATGAAGAGTTGCCTTATACATTGTAAGATGTTTAGTAACATCCTGGCTTCTACTCACTGGACACCAATAGCAACCCTCACCAAAGTTTGAGAAATAAGAATTTCTCCAGATATTACAAATGTCCTCCTATGGGTGAAACTTCTCCCTAGTTGAGTTCCCTTGATCTTGAACCACTAGAACCACTTTTAATTTCTATCAGTGATGTGATGACTATGACCTTTTCTGGAATAAGAGCTGCCAACTCCTGACTCGTCAAATGACACACTCTTTACTAAATACTGGCCATGCACCCACACTGTGAAAAGGAAAAGAAGTACAAGTGGTGTTCTCATTTCCAGAGTTTATGCTCACTGAAATGAGAAAACGGAAGCCTTTGGATCTAATTTAAACAAAGGGAATTTATTTAATTCATCTGTGTCTTTAAATTTATAAAAAAATTATTTGCCAACATTTACAAAATGGGATTGGTTACATAATGAGAATTTAAGCTTCCTTTTAAAAATAGAAAATTCCGGCAATATTGGACTTTCATTCCTACAGTGAGCTGCTAGAGCTTTGTAGCAGCTCTGTCCATACACACAGGTGCTCTTCCGGTTTCTGCAATCTCCACCACTTCCATTTGTTTATCCTCACATCCTTGTGATGATAAGCTTTTTGATTTGGATTATTGGGTCTGTATGGGTCCAAATGCATGTAGGGTGCCAGGATTAATCAAAGGAAAAAACTGACTCAGACTCCAATTTGCAAATCAAGTTGCCAAATTGCAACTTTCTTCTGTACAAGTCTTAACTTTTTTGCAGTTAGCTAGTGCTAAGAAAAACAACGATATTTGAACACCAATAAAATAAAGGTGTGGAGGGAAAAAAGAATAAGATGATGTTAGAATGTCATAAAACAGGTTAGTTGTGAAGTTTTCCCCTTCACTTAATCTTAAATTTCTCCTGACTTAGTGTCTGCTGTTGAAATGATGGAAAGATTCTTGGAGCAAAAGACTGAATAATTTCCTCCAAGGCAGGGAGCAGGCAATTATAAAAAATTAATATTAGTTTTCCACTTGCAATTGGAGATTGCCTCTTTGAAAAACTGCCTGAGCATTGGTAAAACATGCATTGTAAGTCACATTTTTCCTCTTACTGAGTAAATAAAACTGTTTTATGTTCTAGGGGAGAATATAAATATGTTCCCTAGCATTATATCTCATTACCTGATCTCTGTTCCTCATGTTGAAGTAAGGGCTGCTTGTTACACGGCATCTCATATATCATAAAATGTGGCAGTATTGGGGGGGATAGATGGTATATGCATATAATAGAGATCACAAACAAGGAAGGCTTTGAAGGCACATAAACCTGAGTTTGTCCCTGCTCACTTCTTGATGCTGTCATACTATTGAAATCTTCTAGTCTCTTGGTATGTGCTAACTGCATGATGTTGGCTAGTCTTTTCTTTTTGTGGGGGCAGAGGGGAGATTGAACCCAGGGTGTATTTTACCACTAAGCTACATCTCTAGTCCTCTTTATTTTTTAATTTGAGACAGGTTCTCGATAAGTTTCCTAGGCCTTGCTCATTTACTGAGGCTTGCTTTGAACTTGCAATCCTCTTGCCTCAGCCTCCCTATTTATTGGGTTTACAGTTATGTGCCACTGTGCCTGTCTTGAGTAATTTCTTATCTGAGATTTAGGTGGTCATGGTATCAAAATTGTTCAATCTGGATCCTGGTCACCTTTAATTCTTATAGAGAAGAGAAATCATCTTCTTAGTGGAGAGAAATTGACTCATAAATTGTAGCAGTGTCAAATAGTGCATCCTACAGAAAGGTAAATGTGCTATAAGCTGTGCTCTCTAATATTCTATCCACTAATCACAAATGACTATCAGACCTTAATGTATGGCTAGTGTGAGCAAATTTCTAAGTTTATTACTTTAAAATTATTTATATTTAAAGAGTAGCACAAAACTAGTGATTACTGTATTAGATAAAACTCGGATCTAGTCTTTTATCACATTCAAGGCTAAAAGTTGATTGTCAGAGTATGGAATGAGTGGCAGTGATTCATAGACAGTTTTGAATAAGAAACCAAAGGTCTACTAAGTCTTCATTCTCTAAAGAAGCAGAGGTAACACAATAAGTGTATAATTATATATGATATTTATTTTGAAGAAATGGCTCATGCAATTATGGAGGCATGGTAAGTCCAAAATCTGTAGGGCAGTCAGGCAGGCTGGAGATCCAGGAAGGAGTCATAGTTCAGATCCAAATGCAGTCTGCTGGAAGGTTCCTTCTGCCCAGGGAATGTCAGTATGTTTTATTAATGTCTTCAACTAATTGGAAAAGGCTCAATCACATTGTAGAGTATCTGCTTTACTTAGAATGCATATATTTAATAGTCTCTCAAAAACATACCTTCAGGAGAACATCCAGATTAATATTTGACCAAAAATCTGGACTCCATGGCCTAGCCAAGTTGACATAAAATTACCTCTCTTTATTTATAAAACTAAGTGAAGTTAGCCAATCCCAAGAAAACAAATTTTCTCTGATTTAAGGAGGCTGATTCACAATGGGGTTGGGAAGGGGAACATGGAAGGATTAGAGGAAATCTAGATAGGGCAAAGGGATAGTAGGGGAAAGGAGGGGGCATGGGAGTAAAAAAGATGGTGGAATGAGATGAACTTCATTACCCCAAGTACATGTATGAAGACACAAATGGTGTGAATATACTTTACATACAACCGGAGGTATGAAAATTTGTGCTCTATATGTGTAATATGAATTGTAACACATTGTGCTGTATACATGACAAATTATAATTAAAAATTTTTAAAAAAGAAAAAAAATTACCTCTCACAGCCACTGTGATAAGAAAACCTGGTCATCTGTTGAGGAGAGAGGAGAAAATAGGTACAACTTAAAGACAATGTCAAATGAACAAACATGGAATCAATAACCATCAGAAATGTGTTGTTCTGTAAAAAAAAAAAAAAAAAAAAAACATTGTTCCTTTCATTTTTATCCTTTTTTTCTGGATACAAATTTAGTTTTTATTTATTATAAAAAGTATTATTACAGAAATTTGATTTAGAAAAAAATGTATACATGATTATGTGGTACTGATTATGCTTTGCATTTTTCGGAATCCACTTTCCTATATAGTGTTAGGGTCAAGATGAGCAAAAGAGAAAGTTAGGTGAGATTTGAAGGCAAAAGTGAAACAAGACATTCCTTTGGGGTGGCCATTAGAACTAGATAGGTGACAAGCAGATGTTGTGTTTATTGACCTTTTATTTTTACCTCCTCTCCATTTCCATCCTTTATTCCTGCCTGCTGTCCCTGCTGACCAGCAGCCACTCTAAGCTTGTAGGAGGATGGATGACTACAGATTGACAAGGCATGAGCCTCATTGGAGGCATTTTCTTCCTGTGTTAGCTCTGAGTCCCAGCACCACCACATTTTTCCTCCTAGATGTGCATGACTTCTCACATCTCCCTGCAGGTTTCAATTTATCCATCTATTGAAATATTTTTCCTGAGCTATCAAAATACTCCTTTTAGGCTTCACACCTCCAGCTCCTCCTACATTTAGATAATGACCAATGCTTATTGTACATCCCTCATTCCTATAATAAACTGGATCTACTTCCATACTTGAACCCTGATACAAGTCACCCTCATAATTTACCTAGTTATTTTTATCTATGCTGCTTTGAAGTTGAGTTCTTTGTTATGTTCATGTATTTGAGTTTCTGAACCTCAGAGAATGATTTTGGAATTGTCCTGGTTAATTCTCATTCAATAGATTGAGGACATCATTTGTTTGCTTTGAAATAATTTCAGTTGATGTTTCATATAGTCCTTTTTAATCTAAGGACCTGTCATGTAGGATTATCAAGTGGAGGCAGGGGTTCAGCTTTAGGAAGTAAGCACATAGTACAGTAAAGGAAGAAGGGGCAATTTGTCATCTTCTGACTAAACCAACACTGTGATCAATGGGGAAAATGGTAGGTGTTAATGAGAGGTAAGACATTTCTACATGAACTTGTCATTTCTCTATGAATTTGGACATATTGCATTAAGAGGTAATGTTATGGCTTGCTTTGATGGAGAATTTTTGGCAGAAGTGACATCACATGAATTCCAAAGACTGAACCTCAAAAGGCCCAGCACCTCTTTGCTGTCCTGAGATGGCTGTGTAAAGGAACCTAACCAACCTACTTGAGGGTGGCAGACCAAGTAGAGATGTTGGCACTAAGGAAACATGGAGGTAGATCTGCCTTCAAGGTGGGGATCTGTTCATCCTTTTTTTCCTTCCAAGTTATCCACTCACTCATTTTCCTTTTGGGATTTTTTTTAGTGTTTTAGAACTAAAATTGTCACTTTCTAGAAATGTTAAATTATTAATAAAGTAAGAAGGAAAATTTTCTTATTTCTCCTGCTACTTCACATGAATGAGAAATGATTCTAGAGTCCAGTTAGTTCTGCCATTCTTTAGTATTCTAAAAGGGAGACTGATGACAGCAGTCTTTCCTTCACTGAAGAAGATCATGCTACTCTAGGAATTAGGACCTCAGATCTCAGCTCATTGGCAAACATCTACTGCAGTCATTTGGGCTCTTCCCTCTGCTTTGTAGCTCATGTATAGAACTCTCTTTAGTTCCTGTTTTTTTTTTTTTTTTCTTACTTTGAAGTGATATGTTGTAAACAGACCCCAAAATGTAGTTTTGTGGAGGCAATAGGCTAATTTGATGCTTTTCCTTTACTGAAATAAACTCTTCTTCTGATGTAGTCACCTGCTTGAGACCTAACGTGCTTGTATTTACTTTTGGGAAGAAATACATAGCAGTATTCTAAACAAGTAGCTTGGGAAGAAATGGTTTCATCTACATCTCACCAAATGTTAATGGGCATAGGTGTCTAATCTAAATTCATTGGAGGATTATTTAAGATAATGAGAGGGCTAGAGGTATGGCTCAGTGGTGGAGCCCTTGGGGGGTATGCGTGAGGCATTGGGTCCCATCCTCAAAACCACATACGCACAAAGATAATGTGAGTTGAGCTGCACCTGTCATATGCATTTTGATAGTGCCTCTTAGAGAAGTGATGAATTTAAATATACCCTTACCCTTTGCCCTGTTCTTTGAATTATTGATCAAGCATCAATTTGTGAGGAGATTCAGTACTCAAAGTTAGAAGGATGTGAAACAACCAAGTCAGAGTTGCTTAATGAAATTATACTAGGTACTTCACTAGCTGTGTGACATCTATACATTATACAACCACTCTGGGTTTGCTTTCTAATTAGTAAATGAACGTCTTCACTACTCTCATCCCTCCCTCCCTCTTTGTTTCCCTAGTTGTAAATCTCAAATTAGATATTATGTATGACAGTCTAGAGTAAGCGGAAATGTGTACTATTACATGAGTTACTGTTATCCATTTTATTTTATTTTATTTTATTTTATATAACAGAATCTGATGCAGAAAGATGGAACTCACTTAGTGACTTTGAAGCAAGTTGAGTCAAAGTTAAGTTTTCCTGGGTAGCAATACCAGATTTAGAGGCAAATGGTCTCATTCCTTCTTGCCTGATTTAAAATGCCACCTTCTGAACACACTTTCTTCTGAAATGCTCTCCTCTTAAAATTTGAATCATATATGACTATGCTGTTCAATGCTGTGATTCTTCACCTTGATTACCCATTATAATTACCTGTCACTCCTTAAAAATGACAAATGCCACCTCTTTATCAGAGTCCCTGAACATGGAGACCAATACTGAAATATCTTCAAAATGCTTATATATGACCAGTGTAACTCCACATCATGTTCAACCACAAGAATGGGATAAAATGGTAAAGAGTTCAACCCCATGTATGTATAATACGTCAATATACACCCTACTGCCATGTCTATCTAAAAACAAAAACACTTAACTACCCTCTTGGGGAAAAAAAATTAAATGTTAATCCAAAGTGAAGCATCTATTCACTGACTTACAAATTGTGCCAGCTTTGGAGTCAGACATTACAAATCATGCCACTGTGCTGGTTGTCTGAGCGTGGGCCAAGATTTCTGGATCTCAGTTTCTAACTCTATAATGCTAAGATGATACTTACTAGCTTGCCAGGTTATTGTGAGGGTAAGAAGCCCCAGAGCCTGCTTTGTCCAAGAGGAAATCACTGTGCTAGTCCTACTATGTTCTATCTTGTGCTTATTCATGACTGCTCACATTGTTGTCCTTGACTGGATTATGACAATTCCACAGGTGGTGTGTGAGGGCAAGACTGTTTATTTTTTTCTTCCTCTTGAATTTTTGGCAGTATTTAGAGTTCTGAGAAAGAAGCATGTATATGCCCAAGAAAAATTAAGTGGCAGAAAATAATAGCCAAAATTACCTTCAGCTTTGCCTAGTGGAATTAAAAACACACCAAAAAATGCATTATTGTTCATTAATCAAAACTTTAAATAAGAGTATTAGGGCATATTTGCATATATAAAAAGACTCTAGAGAAATGTTTCATACAGTCTATGGAGACTATTGGCTTAGAGATTTTTTTTAGAGGAAAGCTTACTCCGAATCATCTTATTTGAGTAAGGGGCGCAGGGAAGCTTTGAATACATTTTGAGGGCAATGTTTGTGTGACATCTCTAAAGTTAAAAAGATCTATTTGAGAAACAGGGTTAATGGGCCAGGTTCAGTGAAAAATATTTCAGGGCATGGTTTAAGAGTTTAGTTATAGAACTTGGGGAGGACTGGGACACTGAGGAAGATGTGGGGAATGGAAGGGCACTAATGGCAGGGTCTGAGTAACAAAGATTATGACTGGAAGGGCAGAGAGGTGTCCAAGGGTCAGCCCTGGGTCCTAGATTTGTGGTCCACCAAATTGGAAGAAGGCAGAAACTTACTCAAGTTGGGGGGAATAATGCAAGAAGAAAAACTAGAGACATTATGTCTTTTCTTCCTTTAATTCAAGATGGGTCTCACATATGGTGCACTTTTGAGCCTATTGATGTATAAATCATTGGTCCCAGCTGTGGTGATCTAGAAAGAACTAAGGAAGGAAGGGAGACAAAGGGGCTGGCATTTCAGCTGGGCTACATCGCTGCTGTATGACCTTCCTAGTTACTGACCACTTGGAAATGGGAAACAGGCAAATGACTCATAGACTTTGATGTAGCTGAGGTTATTTTAAAAGGCATTTCCTTTAGGTGGGTGCTACTCTGGATCTTGTTTCTGGCATCTCTGTAAGGTCAATCTAACACACCATTTTTCCGGTTTCTGTGGGTATTTGAGCTTCCCACCTCCGAGTAAGGATGTGTTAATAGTCACAAGACTGAGCTGGGTTGTCCTTTATCTTCACTTTCCCTAAACATTCCATGGTTCAGTTCTGTGTTGGTTTATGATTTACTTCCTTTACACAACGGGCAATTAGATCAATGATGGAATGGAATTTAGGTTTGATCCTGAATAATCATTAGTTACTGTGTGTCACAGGTGCACTCTGGGCTTATGGAGCTAGAAAGCTGTGGAGGAGTATGTAGCTAAGATGTCAAAAGAATGAGCTGCCAAAAACCAGAAAAATAAAACCAGGCTCTGGGTAATTCCAAATCATACATTATTGGTTATTGATTATTTGCATATTCTATAATATTTCTATATGTAATTATACGATTTTAAAGGATAAGTGTGAAAGGAGGAGAGGATAAACTTATTGCATAGATTATATGGTCATAATTATATGAAATTATGAAATGATAGTCAATAAATGATTGTAATTGATTATCTCTTTTCATTTTATATCAATTATTTCATTTGCTGCACGTCTATGAGATTTTTTACAAAATAAACCACACTTACTAGTCAAAGAAACAGAAGCCAATTGGAGCTAATTAACACCCCAAGATTGGATGGCAATATTAACATACTTTAGATCCAAACAGTGCAGTCGCACCCCAACTTATGGTTAACACAAAACTCTACTGTCTCCCTATAGGAGTCAAACATCAAGGATGGCTGGAATATGCCTGGAACCATCCATAGACACATAATGAATTTGCAATTTTTTTTCTTTATTTTTCAAAACAAGTACATGATGAAGTTTAACTTATCAATATTTCATTATCTTTTGTCAATAAAACTGTGCCTTCTGGGTAAGTTGGTAGCTAAAATTATATACTTTTACCAATAATTCCAGTATTCTGGAGACATGAGTAATTTGTCCAAGGTGACAGAGTGAGTCACCAGCCAGCAGAGGCCCCTCAGTCCATTAGACTCAACTTCTTCTCATAATGAATATACCAAGGGCCCAGGTCCATGACTCACTTATGCCAAACATGAAGCTTCACCTGTTCTGACAGTGGGTTCTATGACTCCATCATGCCTGATAGTGAGCAATTGTAATTTCCTTTAGGAAAACCTCTTTCCTCCTGCTCTTAATGAGTGGCTTTGTTAATCCCAGTGAGGCTCTGACATGTCATCCATTACACTGCCAGTTTTTTCTCTCTATCTTGTTCCAGATGGTTTTCATAATTATTTTTTCAGATATCGTAAGGGAAAGGCAGGACATAAGTCAACAACAAAACTCAGCAGATAAGGAAGATTGGCTTTTTCAGGAGATTATTTACAATTTGAAAATGCATACATTTTTGTGTGTCAACTTCAGGTACTATAGGCCCCGGAGTCAACATTTCTTAAGTTGGAAATGTGTTCTCAATTACTTGTGATCAGGAATTTTTCCTATTGCTTCTAGAATGTTTGGAAGTATGACAATAATTTTAATAAGTAATAATCACACATCACTGAGTTAATTAAAGCAAAAAATCATGTGTAGATGTAAGCTTTGAATTTTATATTTGCTAGATCATGGAAATGTACTTGGACAATAAAGCTAGAAGGAAAGGCAGGTACTACTATCCCTTTGTTTCTGGTGAGAAAGTATCTCTGACAGGTTATGTGTCTATTGATGATTGTGCATTAACCTGGGGAAGCAAGTGACCAGTCTTTTTTGTTTCTTTTTTGGTACTGAGGATTGAACTCAGGGGTACTCAACCACTGAGCCTCATCCCCAGCCCTATCTTGTATTTTATTGAGAGACAGGATTTCACCCTTGCTTTTGCTGAGGCTGGCTTTGAACTTGCAATCCTCCTGCCTCAGCCTTCTGAGTTACTGGGATTTAGGCTTGCATCACCACACCTGGCTCTCTTTCTTTCTTATTCTGGTAACATATTGTGACTCATACATTGCAAGTGCTAAGTGATGTAGGCACTAGAGGCCTTGAGGCTCTTTCCAAAGTCAAGATTATTAGGAAACAGAATTTGTCTTTTGTGAATGTATTTAGGACAAGATGGTATTTCTTTGTGTGTCATATATATGTATGTGTGTGTGTATATATATATATATATATATATATATATATATATATATATATACA
>NW_025999999.1:12751927-12767867 GCF_001458135.2 Marmota marmota marmota | reverse complement strand
CACACACACACACATACATACACATATACATACATACACACACACACAGAAATCCACTTTTTACAAAAAGAAAAGTCTCAAATCTATGACTTGGGGTGATTCTTGAAAGTCATGAATTCAAACATCCAACTCATTGTGCACACCACTATGGTTCAGTTACATAGAATGTTTAAGAAACCCTAAGTCATTGAAAACAGCATTTACTTTGTCTGCTGTGGGCAATATGGGCATGCTTCACAATTCAGCTCCACTTTGCTGCAAAAGGATGGTCCCTAACTGGATGGGGTCTCTAATTTCAAGGCTTGCTCACTCAAGTGCCTGATGCCTGAGTGGAGGTACTTGTCATGTACCTTAAGACAAATGAACACAACTGAGGGCACTCTTAGGCCTCCTGCTTCAGACTGAATGTTTTTATAATTGAGATAATTTATTCCATTTTGTTGCAGTTAGTTCTCAATAGTGAGCAATTGTAATTTTCTTTATCAGGAGCTTTGAGATCAGTCTCCTGCCTTTTATAATTACTCTTAGGTCCATCTTCTATTGTACATAGGGATATTCTTATGGTGAATCAGAAAGGATACTGGAGGTAGTAATTTCAATGTTCAACCAATCCTGTATTAGTCAGGGTTCTCTAGAGGTACAGAATGAACAGGAAGTATAATTATGGAAAGGGGATTTATTAGGTTGGCTCATGCAAGCAGAAGCTGGATAGTCCACAATGGCCTTGTGCAGGCTGGAGAGTCAGAGGAACCATTACCACACAGTCCAAAAGGCTGGAGCCCCAGGACAAGAGGGATCAAGGTGAGACCCTAGTCCAAGACCAAAGGTTTCTGGGGAATCACTGGCAGAATCTGCTTTGAAAGAGTGAAGAAGCAAAAGTCCCGTATCCTCAGAGGATCTCAAAAGAAATCAAGAATCCATTCAAGTTAGCATCAGCCGCTGCTTTCTTGTTCTTCCAAATTTTATTTCACCCAAGTTATCATCCTATTTGTTGGTGGTGCCCATGCTTAGGGAGGGTCTCCATTTCAGTGGGCTATCCCATATGCCAATTGTTCCTAGACACACCCTCATTGGCACCCCATAATCCTGTTAATCCTCTGCATCTCTTAATCTAATCAAGTTGACAATTCAAATTACCCATTACATATCCCAAGAAATTCTACTTAGATATGATTGTTATATTAGGGTAAAACTTGTTCCCCTAATATTTCTGTAAACACACTCTGACTTTAAAATGTACCACCATACTGGAATAATGACTAAATGTCTCCTTGTTGGTCTTATTCTTGTTAAGTGCACTTTTTAATATGCACTTATTCTTAATCCTTCTGAACATGACTGCCGTTGGTACATGCCGTATGGGTGAGAGGACATAGATTTCTTCAGGGTGCTCTTAAGCAGTGAGTGCATTGCAAGGGTTTCCTGTTTCAGCATGCTTAGTTGGCAAGGTTATTTAGGGAGGGGGAGGAAGGAGATAGAGGTGTAGAATGGATTGGTAAGTCTGGGGAATGATGAGAACTGTATTCTGTCTCCTAAAAACATTGTTACTCAAATAATGCTGATCTTCATGGGAATGTATCCTAAAAGAGTCAAGATTAGTTAGTATAAAATTGAACAGTAAGTAAATATCATATAAAGCAATACATAATATAAGGATTTAGACTGTAATATTATTGAACTCCTAAAGATACAACACAGGGCCAAACCAAAACTGTAGTTATAAGAACCAAACCACAAATACTATTATTTTTAGGACATAGAACGCCTGATAACAATTAAAAGAGAGATAACTTAAGGACTCTCCAGCTGCATCAAGAGGATGATTGAGGGAGACACTTCAGAGGGATTTATGTAGCAGAATAGAATAATCAGAGAATAATTGTGTTTTGAGAGACTGTCAGGGAATTTATGCATAGACCAAACTCTCTTCCCTTCCATGGCCTTTAGTTGTTCTCAGTGGAGCTAATATCTTAAAGGGTGTAGGGCATCCACTTTGCATTAAACAATTCTGTTTGATGTTATTGCTAGATACAAAGATACCAGAAATGGTGCATCCTTTGAAATATTCATTATCTATAGCTAGACGAATAGACCAAGATTGGCATCTTCTTTGATCCTGATTCGGCGTTGAACACACTTAAGTTTTGATTTATCAACTGAGATACAGTGACTATGTTAAATCTATAGCACATAGCTCTATTAGACCAAATAACATTGTTCCCCAATCATCACTCCTGACACTGAAGCTGTAAGATTCATTATTTTCCAGGATGTAATTTCATAAATATGTTGCAGAAATTTGGAAAATGAAGAAAATGATTAAAATAACTTCAAAAATGTATGTATTTTCTGTTTGCAAACATGTTTGCCTTATTTAGGTTTACCTATGTTTTGCAAAAGCATACTTCCTCTAAGATTGTTTAAAAATCTCCTATCAAATATTAACTAAGGCTTTTAAGTATTTTGAAATTTGTTTTGAATGGGGAATATTGTTTTTTTGAAATGAAAGTCAAATTGAGAGCCACATTGAAAGGGCTTTTGAATATGAAGTAGGGAGGTGATTAAGGAAGCAGGACTTATGCATATCTCAGGCTGTTATTGGTAACTTCTCCCTTGGATTGACCATTGGAATTATCAGATGATTACCTTGTATCCAAATACTCCTCCATATATGCTAAGAGATTATCAGATTCATGTTTTATAGACATTTTTACTATGCATCTACATTCTATTCTTCGTCTTCTATTAGTCACTAACCCCTATCATGTAGTCCCCATTCATTCTCAACTTTCAATAAAGATCTCCTACAAGGAAATTTTTACTGCTTTGTAATAAATCAGCATTACTTGGCTTGGTAAATTCTTACTGTCTCTGCTTCCTTTGGAAAACTGATTTAGAACTATCTGAATCCATCTTCCAAATTGCAATTACTAAGACCTCAGATAAAGTTCTTTTATTTTTACAGTTTCTGGGTCCAACTTGATCAACATTGTGAGTATTTTACTTAGTCGATGGCCTGTTTTAACAATTTGTATTGTTTTCCATTTTCATTATAAACATCTTTCACAAACATTTATTTGCATTTAAGATGTTTTCCACAGGTGGAAAATTTTAACTAAAAGTATGTTCATATTTATTTATTTGAAATAAATCAACAATTACATATTCCTTTACCAACAGTGACCAAGATATTATATGTATACATTTATAAATAATAATGTTTTCAACTATTTTATATGCCCAAAGTCACATTTGGCATGGGTTTTCATTGATAGATATAACATGCACACATTGGATTTCTGTAACTATTCTTTTTGTTTTCCATTTGGATTTCATCATTTTCTAGATAGTTCATCCATGCCCCTAGAACTGTGACAGAGTTGACTTGAATTTAGCATCTCATGACTTGTCTTAAATCAGCAGTTTTATTGGTGACTAGATAGGAACTTGAAATCGGGCTTTGGCAAAAGACTTTTACATTGTCTGGCTATGTAGTTTAGGAGACAGCCAATCTCTGTGTGCTGGCTTCCCCTTTAAAAAATGAACATAAAACTAGATCCTATATGTTTCATTAAATTGTCATTATATAGAATGAGACTATGATCCACCTCCTCTGAGGCCTCTTGGATAACTGTGAAGGTGAGTTTATGTTTTCACATTTCATTGTTTTATTTATTGGTCATTTTCAAGTTATTTTTCAGGACCCTGTATTTATAGACTTGTAATTATTCTGCAGAAGGAAGCTTTAGCAATCATCCTCAACTTTCTCAATTTCACCTCCACAAATAGAGACAAATGCTGGGAGTGAACAAAACCAAAGCCTGGGATTAGACACTAGGTAACCACATTTTTTTCCCAACACCTCTACTTTCCTTAGAGAATTTTGGCTCTTGACTCAAGGACATAATTACACATATACAAAGAGAAATGCACATGTTGAACTAATATAGCTTCTAATATCAAGTAATTGAAAATGAGCCACATTTCCTTAGTAGTAAATTTATAAATGAATTAGAGAATATAATACAGTGGAATATGATTTCATCATTTAAAATTATAACATGAACTCTATTCATTGACCTACATACGTATCTATGATGACTAAATAGTAGCCCTGTGCCAGGCACAGTGGCACATGCCTGTAATCTCAGTGCCTTGAGGCATGAGGATCTCAAGGTCAAGGCCAGCCTCAACAATTTAGCAAGACCCTGCCATAAAGGAAAAACATAAAAAGGACTGGGGTTGTAGCTCAGTGGTAAAGTGCCCCTGGGTTCCATCTATAGTACCCAAATAAATCAATACACAACATAAAATACCCCTGATTATAAAAAACAAAAAACAAAAACATATTTGGTGTATGTCTTTGTTTAGAATTTTATGCATGTAGTCACATACAGAGAAATGGCTGGTAAAATATTCAAAATGTTTAGAGTATAAAAGTATTGTGAAATCATACATAATTTTAAAACTTGTTTCTTAACTCTGAACATTTCAAATATTTGCAAAGATCATTTATAATTTTTATAAAAACAAGGTAAGGTTAACTAAAAGAAGACAGTAGTTCTGATTTGGATGCTTTCTTTAACTGTCCAAATTGTTTTTTGTTAAATATTCTAGCTGTTCTTTTCATTTCTCACTCTATAGGTAGTTTCTGACAATAATGGCCAGAATATATTTTTTTTCCTTTTTCTGTTTGTTTTCTATCTTTCTAGGTAAATTGGAGTTTCTTATCTTTTATTGCAGTTAGTAAATAGGTTTCAGGAGTTGTTTTCTTAAAGTTAAAGCATACCCTTTTATAGCCAGGAACATAATGCAATAATCGTTTCTCCCAAGAGGGATCTTTTATCTTCATACCCTTGACTGAAGATGTTCTCTGATTTTATGGCAGTGGTATCTGTTTAAATGTATGAGCAACTTGGGAATAATCATGTTTCTCAAACAATGGTAATTGTCAAGCTATTCTGCAAGTGGAAACAGGGTCTTAGAATGTTAATTTTAAATGCATTTCCTTTGTGTATTTTTACAAATAAAATGCCACCATGGGAGAATATTTCATTTTTCAAAGATAATATGAAGAATTGAAGCGTTCAAATATTTGCTTTAAATTAGTTATAAAAATGAAAACATATGGGATTGAGTTAACCTTTCATTAATAAATACTGCACAGAAAAGATTCAAGATTCAAGCAGAATGGTGGATAATTTTTGTTCCTACCTAGGGATTAGTAAATTTCTTTATATTTATGCTTATCTTTATTATTTAGTACTGACATGCAAATGAGAATAAAAATAACAGTTACTAAGGCTTTTTATGTGTATGTCCATGTGCAACATTATTTATCCATTGGATTTCCACAGTGACCCCACATGACAGTGGCTTCCATTTTGCCGATGAGATCTATGAAATTGAGGTTCACAAATTTCTTAAGATTAAAAGATAGCTTGATTCCCATCTGTCTGACTACAACATCCAAAGCTTTAATCACTCTACTATTATCTAATGCCAAAATAACAGTTTTAGAAACCATTTTTTTTCTTTTGTTCCATTTTTTTGCTTCTTTTTCTTAACTTTAATCTTAATTTTTAGAGTCAGTAGTGAGTATATATTTGCCTTGAAACACTTTGAATTGATAATGGATTAGAGTGTGCACTCCTTGAACTCTGTTCAGCCATTGACACCTTCTCATCAACTCTTGGATAACCACTTAGCAACAGAAACTCATGGGTCCATTGCTGTCTCTGAATAACATCTCCATCTAACAGCACCTAGCAGGTTCCATCACAGCAAATCCCTGATTGGGCAATTAAAAATTAAAATGATGTTGGCAGTAAAGGTCATTATCATAGTGTGACAGTGAAACTGAGTGAGATTTAATCAGACAAACTTTACTTCTATGCTCCTCTTCCCCCAGCATTGTGCCCTTTCTTCCTGTCAGGTCCTCAAAGTCCTGCTGTTTTCTCTGAGTAATTATTGACTGTTGGGTCCTACAGATTCTGCTAGGTATTTTACATTTAATGCAATACTGGCAGCAACCCGGCAGGGCTCAAAAAGATTAAATGACTTCCAAGGTCACAAGCTCAGGAGGGGCCAAAGTCAAATCTTAATTGAGGGTTGTGGACTGCAATGCTATCTTGTACCAAGCCCCTCACCATGAAAACAAATTCTCAGGAAATATTTTGGTTCCAAGTGTTTTTCTGTAAGGAAATTTCAGTAATGTTATGACACGACTCCTCTCGTAGGGCTCTGCTTGAGTTTTGAGTGTTCTGTTATTGGTGATTAGAAATTTGAATCCTTCCCTAGATAGTTTATGTAGCAAGGGGTGATCAAGAAAGTAATTTTGGACTAGCAGGACCCTCCCAGGATTTTAAAGTGGTCTCAAGTATAAAATATCTTATTTTACTTACAGGTAAGGACAATACTATTTTTTTTATCATTATAGAAAAAATGTGAGTTTTACATTGGGGATCTCCCTCTATAAGGGGAGATGTGTTTTCTCTTGGTAATAGAAAATCATGTTTCCCAAGTATCCTTCAGATGAATAAGTTTTATGACCACCTGGATTCTCCCCCGGCATCTAACCTCTTCCTTGAAAATTCTCTTAGAATAGGTCTAGAAGAGAGGTGGTCTATTCTAGGTATGTATGCAGTGTGTGAGATGTATGCATTTGTGTATGTGTGTGCATGTATATTGTAGTTCACATGTATTATTAAGTCAGTGTTATTCTTCCTGTATCGCAAGTTGGGAAATGAAAATATCATGTTCCAGTTAGAAACTACAAAAAAGACAGAGGCTCACAGATGAGGAAGCTTTATGCTGGCTCTCTAGCTCTGCTCTTTCATTGTTTCACTTTATTATTAAAGAAGACAGCTGGATCTGTTTGTTGCAATACTGCATGCATGCATTTGGAGAGATCATTCAGACACCATCTAATTGGTATTTCCAAGAAAACCTGGGGCATCTTATCATTTGTAATTTGAATTCCTTTGCTAACACTATAGGAGATCAATCAAATTTGATTGTTAGGGTGAATAGGAAACAAAACACACTTTATTTTGGTAGGAAATAACCTGGTTAATGATGAAAATGTTCAGTGTGTGAACATGGAGTTGCTGTGAAGCAATTCTGTGATCATCCTGTCCTATTTTATAAATTACTTTGTTTCTTTACATAAGGTTATGAAAGTTCTCTGAGGCCAATAAGAGGGCCATTCAGGGCTCATTGGATTATGGATTTATTGTATGAAAAGACATTTTTGTGAAGATCTGATTTTTTCCAAACATGTTTCTTACATGAATGAAGTAAGCAAGACTAAAATCCTCATATGTATTTCTGCTTTCTGACAGAATTATTTTGGTGAAAAACATCTCAAAATAGTTTAAACAAGACCAGAGGTAGGGCAGGATTCAAGTATCATTCAGTGAAGACACCAGCTGCCTTGTATTTTAGGGTTTTCCTTATTCAACTGCACTCTTCTCCTGAATTGGATGAACATTCAGGATGCCTTGGTCATAGGTAGAAAGCGCTTGTCAGGAGCACCTTAGGCATGTTCTTCCTCACTCACAGGAAGGCCAGAGTAGAGATTTGCCTCTTAAAATATAAGCAAAAAAATTTCTAAATTTTAACATAATCAGAGCAATTCTGTGATCTGATTGTCTTAGCCCTGCATCACGAATCTCTTCATCATTGTGGCACTTTGGATGACATTATCCTCAGTTCCATTTATCTTCCTGTGGAAAAGTGGAGACTTGAGAAAAGTAAGAGACTGGGTCAGCAGCCAAGCCCTGTTCACTATGTTTTCTTTTCCTTTCTTTTGTTTGTCAACCTGGACTATGAGCTCCATTTTTGAACTGATTATTGTGGTAAAGCCCACACACCAGCCTGAAAGGGACCATTTTATCCATACTTTGTTTCATAGTCCAGGGGCGTGAAACACACTAACAAGGATGCACAATGTCACCACTGCTTGCTTCCAGAACACTTTCCATCTTCTCAAATGGAAATTGCACCCATTCAACAAAGACACTCCACCCCCCCACCCCCCACCTCTACTCAACCTCTTTCTTATTCTGGGCACCTTATGTAATTGGAATAACAAACAATATGTGTTATTTTGTGTTTGATTTATTTTACTTCAGTTCCATATTTCAAGGTTCAGGGATAGTGTAGCATGCTTCAGAATTTCATGTTTAAGTTTGAATAATTTCCCTTTGTATCTCTATATCATGTATTTTTCTGTTTCCCTTTTTTTTGGCTGATAAACACTTAATTTGTCTCTATCATTCAGCTGCTGTGAAAATGCTGTTGAGAACAGGTGTACAAGTATCAGTGTGAGTCACTACAGTCAATTCCTTTGCATGTACCTTGGGGTCAAATTGCTGGGTCATGTTTAACATTTTGAGGAGGCACCAAAGTGTTATTTCTACATTGGCTGTCCCATTTTATACTGGGGTCTGCAATGCACAACGGTTCTCTATATTATCACCAGTACTTGATATTTTCTGAGGGTTTTTCTTTGTATTTTATAATAGGGGTCCAAATGGGTCTGAAGTGGTACCTCATTGTGATTTTAATTTGCATTTCTCTAATTGCTAATGTTGTTAGGCATCTTTTCATAGTCTTATGGACCTTTCCTTTCTTTTTATTTTTTCTCTCTCCTTTTCTCTTCTTTCTCCATTTTTCTTCTTTACTTTTCTCTTTGCACCTTCTCTGACTCACTCCTCCCCCACCTCCTCTCCTGTCAGCATAGCCAAAGTAATCCTTAGCAAGGAATGTGAAGCAGGAGGCATCAAAATAGCAGACCTTAAAGTATACAACAGACTCATAATAACAAAAACATCATAGTATTGGCACCAAGACAGATATGTAGACCAGTGGTACAGAATAGAAGACACAGAGACAAATGCACATAAATTCAATTATCTCATACTAGGCAAAGATGACCCAAAACATACATTGGAGAAAAGACAGCCTTCTCAACAAATGGTGCTGGGAAAACTGGAAATCCATATGTAACAAAATGAAATAAAACCCCTATCTCTATCTCTGCATGAAACTCAACTCAAAGTAGATCAAGGACCTAGGCATAAGAACAGAGATCCTGAGCACAATGGAAGAAAAAGCAACCCCAAATCTCCACTATGTCAGTTTGGGAACAGACTTCCTTAACAAGACTCCTAAAGCTCAAGAAGCAAAATCAAATAGCAATATATGAGGTGGACTCAAACTACAAAGCTTTTTCTGAGCAAAGAAAACAATAATGTAAGGAGAGAGCCTACAGAATGGGATAAAATCTTTACCACATGTACCATATATAGAACATTAATCACCAGGATATATAAAGAACTCAAGGGCTGGGGTTGTATCTCAGTGGTGGAGTGTTTGCCTAGCACATGTGAGGCACTGGGTTCAATAAGGGACCAACCAAGATGCCCTTCAACAGATGAATGGATAAAGAAAATGTGGTATACACACAATGAAATATTACTCAGCCTTAAAGAAGAAGGTAAATGGATATAATTAGAGAATATCATGTTAAATAAAATAAACCAATCCCCCAAAACCAAAGGCTGAATGTTTTCTTTGATAAGTGGATGCTGATTCACAATAAAGGGGGTGGGAGCTAGGGAAGAATAGAGGCACTTTGGATTAGGCAGAGGGGAATAAAGGGAGAAGAGGGGGTATGAGAGTAGGAATGAATGATAATGAATGAACTGGACATTGTTGCCCTATGTGCATATATGATTATACAACTTGTTTAATTCTACATTGTGTAAAACCAGAAGAATGAGCAGTTTATGCGTGATGCATCAAAATGCATTCTACTGTCACGTATAACTAATTAGAACAAATTTTAAACATGCATTACAAGGCATCAACAACAAGTAAATCTGTGAGATTTACTTTCACAGATTTAGAAAATGGCTGCTGTGATTCAGGCATTGTTCTGGATACTAGAATATGTAACTCAAACAAAACAGATAATCTCTACTTTACTTTTTTGGTAAAAGGAAGGTTTTTCTGCATATATAAGAAATAAATGTCATACAACCTCTATTTTGTCAACAATAGAAGGAATTTTTTTTTAAACACTTGTCATTAGCATTTAGCTTTAGTACTTTATGTTCATAATTATTCTTTTAAATGTCTTTTTTTTAAAAATCCTCCAATTCCTAATCCCATCTAATATAGTTTTAGGCATTTAATTCTTTTTTATTTCATAGCTTCCACCAAAATTCATTTTATTTGTCCCTGGGTGTTAGGAAATGCAGAGGGCAGATTTGAGAGGTGGTTAAGCCACAGCCATGGAATATCTTGGCCTGGCAGCCGCAGAGCACCGCCAGCTGCACTCCACCCATCCTCTCCTCCCACCTGTGACAGGCTGCTGATGGCCGGGGGTTGGCCACCTTTCTTGATTTTCCTGCCATTCTCACAGATGGACCCAGATGATGGGGTCAGGATATCATGTGTCAGAATCAAATGGATCCATTAGAAATTATTGCTGACAGCTGTTCATGAGTCTCTATAAAATGAAATGATCTGCCCATCTGGGTCTCATAAGATGTCATGGGTCAATATGCTTGAGATTTTAAGCAGCATGCTCTAATTTAGGCATTTCAAATATGAATTTTCCCCCAATAAAAATATATTGCAATGGGCCTTAGAGAATCCTGGGAGGGGGTTTACTTCTTGATACCTTTCCTGAAAGTGATTATTAGATATTTCAACTCCCTGTCAATTTCAACCATTAGTTTTCAATGAATAATTTATCTACCAAGTAATACACATTGATACATTAAATACCCTCTCTGGGGATACATAAATTAAGAATAAAAATGAGGCCCCTTACACTTAAAAGTTTCACGTAACTTATGGAAATATAAGATGAGTGATTTTATCCATTTTGGAAAAAAATTAAGCATGATATTTTAATGCCAAGGAATGTAATATTTTAGGAATGCATATAAAAGTAATAATGGGGGTATGCATATAAATATCTTGTTTTGAATGGCTAATAATTACAAAATATGTAAAAGGTCTCCAGTTTCAGACGAAAAGAACATAATGCTCATATCCATGGGTAAGTCAGGGAAAGAAGGGGGTAACATTTTTCTCTTTGGGATTTTATACACCTTGCACAACCTGAAAGTTTAGACCATGTTTTCAGGAAAGAACCTTGCTGGTTGAGTTCATCTGTTCAGGGAAGGAGTCACCTGAATCATCCGCAAAGGTATCCTTAACTTTCTATCAAACAGAACCTGGCATTCATTTTTCTTTCACTTTGAGTAAAGGAGCCTCTCCTTTTGGGGAATCTAGTTCAGTGATGAGTTAAAAATAAGTAGCTGACAGTGATGAGTCAAGTCCTGGGCTTGATAATAAAAGTCTAAAAATGGTAAACATCTCTAAAGTATTTCATACTTTGTAGGAGGTGCAATGACACATTACCAGGTAAATTGTCTCCATTTACCAAGAATAGTCACAATATACCGATGCCCTGGCCAATAGTATATACTTTTCCAAACTTCTAGATGGAATGATGCATTTGTAGTTACCATACATATAACCAACACAATATTATATTCTCACCAGTTCAGATCCCAAATCAAATTCACCTTACTCCAGGAAGAAAATTCATCAACAAGGGAGGAAACTTTGTAAGAGGAACTTATGCCTATTCCCTGTTAAGTTCTAACAACTCGGGTATTTTCATATACTCTGAAGACAACTAATGTGATATTTGCCTTATTGCTTTAGGAAAAGGAGTTGGTGGAAGGGATGTAGACAGGAATAAAATAACAATAAAGTCCAATTGCTTGTTTAAATGGATTCCCATTTCTGGCACAGGAGGATATGATATATACTTAATAGGCCATAACTATATGTGGTCATGATCAGCAGATTCCTGAAAAGAGCAGAATGAAATATTCTTTTTTAAGGTGGTAGGTGTGGATGCTGTGAGGAGGGCTGAGGCAAAAAAAGTCCAAGAACCAGAGTGATATTTTCTTAAAAAGGAGAGTATGATAATTGGGAGAGGAGACTTAGAAATAATACAGACTGAGGTTCAAATGCTGATTTTAAATAAATAGCTGGGTAACCTTAAATCTCTCTATTTCAAGTCTAATCCTCATCATGGAGGAAATAAAAGCACTCAAAGAGCTGTCTGGGGGTTACATAGGATCATAAATATAGATGGATAAATAGATAATCACATAGTGACCAATATCCAGTGAGAGCTTATTATATTTTGCAGTTAGTGTCACTCTTTTCCTTGGGATTGAAGCTATCTGTCACCTAAGTTTTTTGGTCTTTATTTTCTTCTTGATATTTTGCCTAGTTCTGACTGACTGTGGAGAATTTAATTATTCTTTTGTTGTGGGTAGCTTTAACACCTATACATAACTTTCAGGAAAAGCCCATGCTTGCTGTAAGTACAGAGCAGAGTTAACTTTCATGTCCCTTTAACTTTCATGTCCTTTGACATTTCTAGTCAGCCGAGAAGGGTCAGTTCACTTGGGCAGTGTTCACCCATTTAGCTCTTTCATGGATTGACTTTCAGGTATTTCTTGAACACCCAAGCCAGAGAATGTATCTGTTTCAGATGTCCTTTTCTCTGTGTATACCTTTGATTCTCATCCTGCATTAATTCTTCAGGCCCCATCACTATCCCCCTGGCTTGGGTTTCATGCCAGCCTGCATGTGTGACTGATGCTGTAACCACAGCAACCACAAACACACTTTTCACAAGGTTGTGTTTCTTTATTTTGGAGCTAAAGTGAACTGAATTTAGAAATCAGAAGCTCAGCCTCCTCCTGAAGGGAGTGAAATGTCAGCAGTGTGGGGAAGGTGACAAAGGAAAAATGGAGAAAAGATGAAGTTTCTCAGCATCTTAAAAAAAATATAATAAAAACTAAAGAGTGGAGGGGCAATGATTTGTTTAATGTCTGTAATTCAAGTCAATGCAGGGCTTTCTTGAATCTGAAGGAAATGGAGAGGGGAGCAGTATAATCCTGTGTGAGGCACTAAGTTCAGCATGAAATAGGGTTACTCCTCCCACCCCTGGTTACAAAACTAATAGACTTCAGATTCGTTTTCCTTGCTTCCAAGCACAGTGATTTGAGGCAATCCCCTTACCTCCATGGATTCTTGATTTTTCTCACATGTGAAATGTGGATAGTAATTCCTACTTGGCCAGATTGTTCCGGGGGATAAGTGAGAAAATACATATGAGAATGTTTGAAATATGATAAGTTCTTCATAAATTTTAAGTATCTTCAGTAATGTCACGATTCCTTCTTCTTCCAGACGTTGTCTTGGCACACTATATATCACAAACATGAGCTTATTTAATTCTCATAATAAAATTACCATAATAAAATTATTTAATTCTCATAATAAAATTCTCATAATAAAATCACCCCCAGTCAGGTTTACCTAACTGAAGACTCATAATTAAATAAAGTGCTCAAGGCCACACACCTTGTAAAGAAAAGAACTGGATTTAATCTCAGGTTTGCAACTTTAAAGACTTTTTTTTTTGTTTTTTTATCACAAGGTAAACAATATCCAAAATAAAACAAATGTGCTCTTATTATAGTTATAGTAGATCAAAAACTGTTTCCTAAGAGCATTAACAGCATTCAAAGAATTTGAATAACACAGAATAGGACTAGGTGTAAGAATTTAATGTACTTAATTAGTAAGTTTTGCAAATGCTATCTATAGTGATAATGCAGGAGAGCTAAACTCTCCCAAATGTTTGATTGGGGAAGTGTTCTGTGCTCAGTTTTTATTCAATATTCTTCTGTAGAAGATAACAGAAAAATAAGAGGGATCCCAAAAGATTACTTTGTCTTTTTTTTATTTGTTTGTTTGTTTTTTAAGATGACCATAACTGAAACATTCAGCTTCAATGATGATTATTGTTTTCTCCGGGTCAAAATGGATGAAAACATCACTTAGATATTTTAAATAATATTTGCATTATACAGATACCACCACTATTTTCTCAATATGAAATGTTCCCAAAGTGTTCATGAGCACTGTTTGTTGAATATCCCTTTAAATTTTCTCCATTTATTAAAAATATTTTAGGTACCCACTCTATGAAAGCATTGTAGAAACATGAGGAGACATCAACAACAATAACAAAAAAAGATTTAAAAGAATCCATTGCCTTTATCTTAAATTCTAGTGAAGAAAAGACCATAAATGGTAGCATAATAAATAAAAATGCAGGTGTATTGTTTGTGAATGTGAATGTTTTATAAACAGTAACATCAATAATAATGAAAATAATGAGTCATTGTCCTTTTAAAAGATGAGATAAAGACAGTGGCCATCAAAGGTCATCTTTAAGAAAGACTTTAGATTAAGGAGGATATTGCAGGAAAGGGGTCTAGGCAAAGCAAACAGCTTGAAGTGGGAGGTCACCTATAGGCCTGCCTAGTGAGGGAGGGATTGCCTCAGGCCAGGTCTTACAAGGACATTGACTTTGCAATAAGAGACACTTGGAGAGCATGGAGTGCTTCAGAGGAGCAGCATGATGTTTTGCTGCTGGCTTACGTTTTGCATAATCAGTCCCCTTGCTCTGCTGTACCTATCCTTAGTTTTGCTGTTTTCTCATTCCATCATTTTTCCAGTCTCTGCTCTGTGGTTGGCTGCTTCCATCCAAAATCTAGACCATTCCTGCCTCAGTCTTAGAAAGGCTCATGTGTGGACTGCTACTGCTTGAGTGAGGGATACTCTCCAACCCCACAATGGGACCTTTGAATAATAAGTGAAATATTGTATTGCTAAAATAATATCACAGAGTAAAGGTTTCGATTGAAAATGCAGGGAAAAAACAGCTAGGAGAGAAGATATGAAAGTGCAAATGTAATCCAATGTGATGATATTGAGGAGTTCCGTTTATGTTTATTTTTGTGTGTAATGACCACTAGAATTTAAGTTTACTCACAATGAAAATAAAAACAGAGCTTCTGTGTTCTTTAAAATCTCATGCATCCTTCACAACACAGGGCAAGGTGACACTCAGATCCTTTAGTCATATATATAGAACTAAAATATCCGCAGCATACCAGCAAAAGGACAAGCACAATCTGTAGAGGCAGACTAGGCAATGCAGTGATTAGACATCTGTTTTTTTTTTTCTTTCTTTTTTTTTCAATTGAGGCACAATTTAAATATAATGAAATGTGCATTTAACTTTGACTACAACTGCCACCACAATTAATATGTACCTGTTTTTACTATTATGGCAGAAATTTCCTTTGTCCTCCTTATACTATAAATGTAGATTAGTGTTTCCTGTTCTTGAACTTCATCTAAATCAATTTATATAATACATACACTTTTGTATCTGTTTTTTTTAGCATACTAATTTTGAGATATATTGTTGCCAGTTTTAGTACTTAATTCCTTTTACATTCCTTTTATCAGTGAGTATATTTCACTGTAGGATATACGCTTTCTGTTTAACCCTTTTCTTATTGATAAACTTTTAGATTGGGTCTAGTTTGGGTCTATTATGAATAAAACATCAGCATATGTGTACAACATACTTTACAAACCTGAGTTTTCAGTTTTGGTGTTTAAATCTCTAGAAGTAGAATCAATGAGTCAGGTCAAGTGTGAGTTTAACTTAGTAAGGAACTGTCAGAATTCTCCAAGGTGATTGTAACCTCTTAATTCCAATTGTGATTCTGAATTAGTCTGTTTCTGTTACCGCTGTTGACCAGTGACGAGTTCTTGCTTCCCCAATGTTGAAGAATAACACCAAAGAAGCACGCCGAGGCAAGGTCAGAGTAGAAATTAGAAGTTTATTAAAGGACAGCAGAAAAGACTTCTCCCGGAGGAAGAAGGGGACCCAAGAGGTGGAATCCGTGGAAGGGATGTTGTCTCCCCTTTTTTTAGTTCTTTCAGTGATGGAATGTAGGTGGGAAGG